>NC_069694.1:40513872-40846666 GCF_023699985.2 Odocoileus virginianus | reverse complement strand
TACTGGCGAGGTTGTGTGGCAGTTTATGTGAAGGGCAGTTGCAAACAGGAACACAAGGTGATCAGAAGCGTGTTTTCAGATAATGAGTTCGGTGGCTGTGTCAAGTAGAGAGAGGAAGACCAGACAGAAGGCTGTCATCATGCAGCCGATGAAGACCGGGAGATGACTGAGCCTGAACTCAAGGCACAGACGATGGGATGGAGAAATGAGTGAAATATCTCAAGCAGAATTGATCGAGTTTGGTTGCTAATTGTGTTTGGAATTGACTGTGGGGAGTGAGAAATTGAAATTGATCCTGATGCTTCTGCTGTTTATAGAAACAGTGGACAAGGGTGGAATAGGATATCTCAGGGGGAAGCTGATTAGGTTAATACGTGTAGTGGCTTTGCCTCTATTTGATATTCAAAAAATTCTTTGCATTTTGATTTTTTGATTTTAGTTTCAATGTGTATATATCTTGTCTACCTGGTTAGATTGTAAATATTTATTGAAAGAATGAACACATGTAGGTGAGTGATGGGATAGGATGTTTGTGTTAAGGGCTACACACACAGATTATACTCTGGAGGAAGAGGTGGGGTTGAGAACTTTCTCTAAGTGGAAGTGCTGAGGGGTGTGGGTAGTACTGCATTAGGCGATAAGGTAACAAATAGGAACAAGGTGGATCTTCAGAGTCTGGTGAGATAACTTTGTAGGGATGGTCAGGAGTCTAGGACTGATAGGAAAGTATCTGCAGAAGATAAAGGCATGGTGGGTGCTGTGATGATCCTTGTTGTCACATTGTAACATTTATTATCTGTCCTTTTCATGTGGTGCTCAGTCCAAGCTACCTTGTTCTGCTTTGTGTATACCTGTTCCTGCTAGCCTCCCGAAGCCAGTGGTTCAAGCCCCTTGTTGGCAGAAACCACGGTTTGGTCTACATTCTAGGCTCCATTTGCTAGGACTGTTTATTTGTAGTTAGAGTCATTAGAATAATGGTGAGCAATCCTGTATTCAAGAAGCACAGTATAAAATGTTCACTGTTTTGTTGAGTCTCTTGGGCTTTTTAAAAATTAGATCACCTCTAAGGAGTAATAAAGCATATTGCTAAGGAAAGTGGGTCCTAGAACTGGATTGGCTTTGAAATCTCTCATTCTATTCACATGACTCGGGCAACTTAAATAAATTCAAATGAACTCCACGTGCCTTGGTTTTTTCAACTGCATGAAGGAGGTGATAATAGTACTAACCTCATAGGGATTTGCGAGGATAAAATGATTTAATACAGGTTAGTCCGCACAGTACATGGCACATGACAAGCACTCGCCAACACATACCCCAATGATAGTGTCAACAAAGAAAGCACCCCAACATTTAAAAATATTTTCTGGGCATTTTAAAGAAGTGACAATTCAGAGGCAGCTTTCTAACCTTTCACACTGTCCTTTGCACGCCGTGAGTGGGGCCACGGGCAAAGCCAGTGTCACACAGTTCCAGGGGCTAACTTGTATCTCAGCTCGTACTACCCTGGCACTTGCGCAGTTCACACAGGCTGTTCCTCACTTTCCCATTTTGTCTTCCATCTCCTCTAGGATAACCGAGGAGATATTGAGGCCCAAAGATCATGCATACCATTGGCTAAAGACCTTAGGACGCCATCCAATCATTTCATTCTAATATTTATTAAGCATCACTAGGGTGCCTTGCCCTGGGGATAGAGATACGAAGAATGCACCCCCATCTACATGTAGAGCGTATTTTCGCCTTTGTCTGAGCCCAGTAGGGTGAGTTGTACAAGGTATCCACTCTCCCCCACTGCCACTTGCCATATGCTCCTTTCCTGAGTGCTCACTACACTGGGGCTCCCTGGAGGCCCAGGCGGGGGGCTGAGGTGCCCCCTCCCCCGAGGAGGTGCTGTCCGCAGGCGCCTGCAGACGAGTGATTATGACCAGCTCAGTGTCAGCAATTATGGTCATCTTGAAGCTAACCACTCCCACCCAGCTCCACCCCTACCTCGCATGCATCCCCCCATATCTTCTCCTTGAAACACACTGCCTGCATCATTTCTCTGAAAGGCTGAGTTGTAAACTGGGCTTTGAACCACAGATAAAACCAGGTAGTTTGGAACCTGTGGGTCTTGGATGATCACTGTGCTAGATATTCCCCAAATTCCACATAAGCTGTGAAAGTCTGCAATCCCCTAATGATGACTGAGGACAGAGGAAAGCGTCTCCAGTGTTAGTTAGTATTTATATTCTCAGTTTTCTATATAATTTTCCTTGAAAAGATTTTGTTGTTTTAAGAAGATACCTTTTCAAGCCTTTAGAGGAGAAACATGTTTCAGGCTTAATGTACAGTAAGATGTCGTTTGCTCCTTTGCTCTAATTAATTTCTACTCTTTTCCCTCTCACCCACAGTTTGGGGATATGGATTCCTGTCAGTGACAATTATTAATCTGGCATCTCTTCTCGGATTGGTTTTGACTCCGTTGATAAAGAAATCTTATTTCCCTAAGATTCTGACCTATTTTGTGGGGCTGGCCATCGGGACTCTATTTTCAAATGCAATTTTCCAACTTATACCGGAGGTAAGGAGGTTGGGCTGTTTGTTTCTGTGAATAATTGTTGTTTTTAAATGTTTCGGCACTTTGTACATTTTAAGCCTCCATAATTCTCGCAGCAGTTTATGGTCTGGTTTATAGTGTTTTGGATAAGAAAAAGCTGAATCACAGCAAATGAAAAAGCTTGTTCCAAGCTCTGGGGAAGTCAGTGTCAGGAAGAAAATTGATCTTCTGGGTGGCTAGCCACCAGGCCGTGCTCAGACAGCCCTGGGACCTTGGAGCGCCTTAACAAGTCTATTCTGTCACACATTCAGCAAATTTGATTTTCTGTACTTATTATTTATTTACTTCTGAAGAGCACACAGCATCTAATTTACTAAACATATACAATAAAATTCCTTTGTATATTTACAACAGCCGTAGGAGATCAGAGGACATATTAGAAAAAGGTTGACAAACCTTTTCATTTCTGTTTTTTTTTTTGACTGTGGAAAAAAAATCAATTGAGGGCTGATAAATAAATAGCAACTTATTTTTTCCTTTAATGAAGTGTGTTACAGATGCCATTGCCCAGAGTTGATCAGCATGTGATATATACGTTTTACTTCAAATCTATAATGTGGTCATATAGGGAAGAGAGGCAGAGGGAGGAGAATGAATAGAGGAAAAGAGATGGGAAGGAGCAAAAGACATAACTAGGAAGGAGCCACAAAGGGGGACCAGAGAAATCCATACACATGTGGATGGTATCACTCCAGCCCATGTACCCACAAAGGTGGAGCTCCAAACAGAGAGAAAATAGTACCACCTTCGGCACAGAAGTCTTAGAAAATTATAACCATATGAAAGTGGGGATGTAACTTCTTAAAAGTCATAGTATTATTATTATATCTAGAAGGGACCTAGGAGAACATGTACTTCAAACCCTCAATTGCAAAAATTAAAATTCAAAATTGCAAAAATTAAAATCCAAGGAGATTAAATCACTTATAATCAGTAACATAGCCAGGATTATAGTACAGGCTTTCTGAATATAAACATTACATGTAATATTATACATGGACCACATTTAACATAACATATATATTAACTCATCTGATTTGTGGGTCAAATTAAATTAAACTGATATTGTATGTGAACTGAGGATTGTACCTTTATGATTTTGAAGTTTTCTATTTTATTGAAAATGTAATAAAACATAAAAATGTTTGCTAGGAAAATAAGACACTTCTTCAGTAGCACTTAAAGGTATTTTTTTGCCTTTCTGTGGTAATTAGGGAATTATGGATGGATGTGCTCAGAGAATTATGTAAACACTAAAGAATCTATCTTTTTAATAATAACCCCAATTTACATAATTATTCCTTTTGTGGCAAAATTGCTTCCCCTTTGTTGTTTTAGTTTCATACCCTCTGTGTTAGGTATATGGAGCAGGTATTTTATGTCCTTTTTGCACTGTATAAATAGGTCCAGAGAAGCCACTGAAATGAAGATGTGGCATGAGGTCTCCCCCACAGAGACAAATGTAGAACAAGAACCCAAGTGTCTTCTATTCTAAGTTTGTAATTGTTATCTCTTAGGACTTCTTGACTCTATAATTTCAAACTCTAGCTCTTGCCCTGTGCTCTCTAAATGATGCATCATTTCATTATCATCGTGTGTGTGTGTGTGTGTGTGTGTATGTCTGTGTGTCTGTGTGCCTGGTATCTTAAATTTTTTCTTCTTTATTCTGGAGTTCAGTTCTTAATTTATCTCTGAAGGACTTACTAGAATCCTCTACATTCAAGAAGATCTCTTGTGAAAACAGTAATCCAAGTGAGCTGCCATATTTGTTTTAAAAATTTGACTCTGGATATGAGGGAAGAATATATTACTTTTAGGAAAAGTGGGTAATCAATATCTCATTTGTCTTTATGACCTATATCTAATGCTATCTTATAAATACAGGAGTCAGTACTGCTTTTTTACTATTAAAAATTTACTTTTTTAGGCAAATATTGCTGAAGATTTTATAGCTAGGAAACTGTAAGGTACTCTGGGGGCTTTATTTAATAGAGATTCCTCTGGTTATAAGACTTTGATGCCATCTCTTATAGTTTGATTATTCAAATTTCAGATTTTTGGCAGGTAAATTTTCCAGTATTACTTGGATGTAAAGGATAGACTTAGAACTGTGGTGAAAATTGTATACTGAATTAAATTATTTGATCTTAACCATAAGCCTTTTTTTCTCCCTTAGGCATTTGGATTCAATCCTAAAGTTAACAACTATATTGAGAAGGCAGTTGCTGTGTTTGGTGGATTTTACATACTTTTCTTTTTTGAAAGAACACTAAAGATGTTATTGAAGACGTATGGTCAGGTAAATGGACTTTATTTAAAATGTTTGATATTTTACCCACTCAAGTTACTTTATATAGGCATGTAAAGGCAGGAATTTTATTCTTACAATTATGTGAACAGTTCAGGTATAGACTTGTGAATATGAGTAGAAAGAAAAGAATCAATATATTGACAAATATAAGAGGAAGTCTTGATTCTTATTGTAGAATTTGGAGTAAATACTAACAATTTAATGTGCAATAACAGATGCACATAATTTGTTTACTCTCATATTCATTGACATGAGAAGGTATGTGTACTCTAAAACATGAAAAAAAAAACAACACAACCCTCAACAGAATCTAATAAATGAGGATATGTTTAAAGGGAGAAATTTTTTTAATCTAAAAAGATTATACTACATTTTTCTCTTATAGATAAAGACCATTAAATTCTCTTGCCTGCATGAGCAATCTTTGTTTCTTCTTATAACATTTTCCTCTCTTGGTTTTCCATGTAGAATGATCATACCCACTTTGGAAATAATGACTTTGGCCCTCCTCAAGAAAAAACTCATCAACCTAAAACATTACCTGCCATCAATGGTGTGACATGTTATGCAAATCCAGCTGTCACAGAGCCTAATGGACACATCCATTTCGATAACGTCAGTGTGGTATCTCTACAGGTATTGTCATTCTCTCTGCTGCATCATTTACACTCTGTGAAGCCCGCTGTGCATGCAGCTACATTAGTATTTTGCCCATTTAAATGTGTCAGGCTTATTCCTGTATGTGTGGGAAAAGCAGAATGTAAGTCTCTTACTTTTCCCACTTTCCCTCCATGTATTTACTACAAACATGAATTAAGCATGAAATTGTGAGTTTCTGGGTCAGAGACTTTACTATTCTCTAAGACTGTTTAACTATGTAAGAACTACTTAGATTTACACAATAATGTGTGACAAAATTGATTCAGAGCATTTCTGTTATTTTGCAATTCTTTCAGGATCCCAAACCAAAGAATCCTTTTGAGTGATTTTGAAACTGAAAGAAGACTTGTAAGCTAAGAAAATTGTGTTTAGGGACTTCTTTTGTGGTCCAGTGGTTAAGACTCTGCCCTTCCAATGCAGGGGGCACAGGTTCAATCCCTGGTTAGAGATCTCAGATCCCATATGCCACAAGGTGCGGCCAAAAAAAAAAAAAAATTTTTTTTTGATTGTGTTTATTAATTAATTGATTTAGAATTTATATTTCAATTTTATAAATAATGTTAATAAGTTTCATTTCTTGAGCAAGAATTATATGCTGGGTAATAGGCCAGATGGAGCTAGTAGTAAAGATTTGTCCTGCCAATGCAGGAGACACAAGAGTTGTAGGTTTGATCCCTGGGTTGGGAAGATCCCCTGGAGTAGGAAATGGCAACCCTTTCCAGTATTCTTGCCTGGAAAATCACATGGATAGAGGATCTTGGTAGGCTACAGTTCATAGGGTCTCAAAGAGTTGCGCTCTACTGAGGACAAACACATACACAATAGACCAGGCACTTATTTATCTCATTCATTTTCCTGAATAACTATTAAAAGTAGAATTATTTTCTATGTATTAGGACTACACGTTAGAACTGTTAGAATTAGAACTAAAAGGAGAGTTTATTTTCTTTGTGTTAGAACTATTTGGACCTTATACCCAAATGATGTGTGCAAAGAGGAGAATTTATTGGGAAGATCGTGGCTGTCTAAAGGGACAACCAAGCTACAGCCCTGGAACCATTAGAATCATTAGGACTTCCTCTCCTTCTGTCTCATCTGAGAGCCATTCTTCTCTTTCATGGCGGACCAGCTCCTTCATAAATGGGAAACATAGCCACTAGCAACTCCTGAGATTTATATTTTATAATTTCAGCTACTAGATGGAATTGACCTGCCTCTTTCAGTCCTAAATGTGAAATTTCTGGCAGGTGTCTCCTTGGTCCATCCTGAATTAATGTTCACTTTTAGAGTCATCTCAGTGCCTAGAGGATTGGGCCCTTTGTAGGACCCCAAGGGAATATGGATGCAGCAGACGAGAGGTTATTTTAAAAGGAGAGTGGGATGTTAGAGTCATCGGTGTCCGTACAGTTTTCATTTGACAAATTAAGAAAGTAGAGCATTAGATGCTAAATAACCTCTCTAGGGTCTCTCAGTTCCTAACTGACAGATCCACAAGCTACAAAGTTAAATACAATATTAAAAAAAAAATTAAAAATAAAATCAAAAGGAAGCCAGCTAAGAAAAATAAGCCAGAAAAAAGAGATTTGGAAGAGGTTTTATTAGTGCAGATGACCTGAATTTCCTTCTGGAAAGAAAGCATGATTGGTCTTATACTTCTTCCCACCTGATTAAGGAAAATCTCAAGTGTGTTTCAAGAGGCAGTTTTGTGTGAACACTAAGCTAAGAGAGGAAATTATTTCTTGCAACTTAATGAATGATGCTTTCAGGCAAGACTTTGCGAAGAATATGTAAATGTTCAAATAGATAATTTCCTATAATAATTTCAGCTAACATTTATTAAATGTTCAAGGACTATGCCTAGAACTTTAGATAAATGATCTTATTTGGTCCTCATAACAGCCCAGGAGACAAGCACTCTTATAATTAGGAGACTGTGGCTTAGAGAGGTTAAATAAACCCAAGGACACACAGCTCCTCATGATGAAGCTTCTATCAGAACTGAGGCCATCTGATGCTGAAGCTTGCACTCTTATATGCCTTGCTGGATTACCTTCATCTTCACTGCTTTACTAGGATCAAGATGATAACATCAACTCTTAACAAATATTAATTTTTGTAGGGGGAAGAAGGTAATTTGGTCCAAGATCACTGCTTTCTGAGGGCAAATAAAATTGAACCGCTCAAGAAAGTTTTACTTTAAAGTCCTAGGGCTCCTAATTATAATTCAGAATGATCAGAAGACATGTTTGCAGTCAGTACAAGCATTGTGACAGTTGTGGGCCTAGACATGATCCTGTTTTACATAACTTAGAAATGCCAATCAAAAGTCCACACTTTCTCTACTTCTGGTGCTAGTGCTAATATATAGGCTTGCATTCATTTATTCAATAAATACTGATTGAGTACCTGCTCACTATCCTAGGCACTGGGGATTTAGAAGCAGACAAATTCTTGTGAAACTTATATTCAGCAGAAATAGATAATATAGAAAAGAATAAACAAGAAAATATCAGGGGGACTTCCCTGGTGGTGCAGTGGTTAAGAATCCGCCTGCCAGTGCAGGAGACATGCGTTCGATCCCTGGTAGAGAAGATCCCACTTGCCGGGGAGCAGCTAAGCCCCGGAGCCACAGCTACTGAGCCCAAGCTCTGAAAGCCCATGAGCCTCAACTCCTGAAGCTCGCACACCAAGAGCCAGTGCTCTGCAACAAGAGACGCCGCCTCAATGAAAAGCCCCAGCGCAGCGACTGAGAGTAGCCCCCGCTTGCTGCAACTAGAGAAAGCCCACGCACAGCAACAAAGATCCAGCACCGCCATGAGTAAATAAAAGAAAACATCAGGTAGCATTAACTATTTTGATGAAAATAAAATAGCTTTCATCAAATTTTCATAGATTTGATGAAAATCGTGGGTGATGTGGGAGTGGCACGTGGAGGCTTCTCTGATCAGGAACAGTCCCTTAAGAGGTCAGCAGAGAAGTGGATAATGAGAAAGAAGAAACAGCCATGCAAATATCTGGGAAAAGAATGTTCCAAAAGCTTTGATAGGAACCCAGTTGGTCCCATACAAGGGAGCTGGAAGCTGAATGGCACTGAGTTTCCCAACATCAATTCTGGAGACCAGTGGCACAGTTCTTTTAATATTCTGAACAGAAACAACTGTGGACTTGTTAACCTGGATAAGCTACCAGTCTCGTGAGAGAGCAGAATAAATCTGGGTGCCTGGGAATCTACTTCTAGAAATGAAAAGTGAACGTCAAGCAGAGAAAGTACATGCCAGGATGACTGCCGTGAACCAGGCCTTGACGTGAGCCACATAAAAAGTCCAGATGCTCATTTCCTCTGGGGACTATTTTCTGGCCATTTTGGTTGTAGGTATAAACTCTAGTGAAGACAAATTGAGCTGCATACTGTTATTTTCAGTTTTCTCTTCACATTGCATTAAAAAAATGGAAAGAAGTGAAATTTAAAAATACTATCAGGGTCCAGATATTGCTTTAAGAGACAGGTAAAGAAATATGAGTCATACTTGTTTTAATAATAAAGTTAGGCTATTTTCTAATATTTTGTATGATAAGAATATATTAAACGTAGGTGACCTCAATGATTGAACATGGCGTGTAAAATTCATTTTTCATTTCGATGTCCAAGTATTGCCCCAAGAATTTTGTTGATGATTCCTGTTTTTACTGTTTTGATGGAGTGAAGTTTTTCCAAATTGAAGATAATAAGCATGAGTTAAGAAAAGTAGTTTAATTTGACATTACTATCCAAAGAACACAAATTACATAACAATCTGGATTATAATGATATGATTCATGTTTTTTATGGAATATAGGAAGAGCAAATGAAATGTTATAGAATAATTAAAATGCATGACTTAGGGATATCTTTATCAATACTCATCTGGACAATTTTGATTCATCACAGAATACTCAGAAACACTGTCATGTTTAAGGTTGGTTGCCTTTGGTATTTTTTCTATCTTCACTCATATGAAAACTATAGCTTTACACGTATTTTTAAAAATTTTGTTGCCATGGAGACTATTTATCACAGTTGGAGAGAAGAAGATATTTAACAGTTTGTTAGCTTGATAATAACTTTTAAATATTTGGACACATGGTGTGAAACTTCCTTAGTACCCTTGCTTCAGTCTCAGTAAATGTTAGCACTGGAGCCTGTGTGGGCTGTGTGTGTGCTGCTGTGGGTATGTAGGAGCTTTTGTGTTCTGGGGGAACTATAGAGAGGTAATAAGGAGGCAGTTAGGAGGGAAGAGGAGCAGAGGATGCATTTCTCGCTGCTCAGTTACTGCCCCTAAGTGCCATTTCCCGTCTCACTCTGACACTTGCCCTATTCCTCTCTGACCACTGCACACACGTGGGGAGAAGTTCACTGCTGTATCTTTGCAGCAATGTCTGATGTTACACACACACATCAGTATATATTTCCCTCTCGTTTTTTTCTTCTCTTTCCTTACTCTTTATCTTTGCAGCCAGGTGGGTCTCTTCCCCCTGAATCTACAGCTTTGGAAGGACTGTGTTCACCAGATTCCTCAAGCGTGTCAGGTACTTTGGGGAGTGTTAGCTCTTCAAGCCACTAGGGGGCCCACCTAGTTCATTCCTACAGTGGTCTGTAATCACTGTCTTTTCTAAAGGAAACCTCCTGTGCTTTCCTTTAAGAAGAGATGCTATTAAACTATTAAACAGTAAATGCTAGAAGCCATTTATTCTTCCCACAGAAGAAAAATTAATATCAGCCATTTAAAAAAGTTGACTATTGTGAATTTTATGTTGAAAATTGAAGTGTAGTGAAGTAGAATTTAGCTGCAAAGTGTGGTGACGTTAGGGACTTTGTCAGTGATGGGTAGGACATGATACTCTACAAATGCAACATTTTTGAGGTGCTTGGGTCTCCATGAAAATCCAACAGATTTTAAATATAGTTCATTCATTCAAGTATTTATTAATATATACTTGGCCTTATTCTGAGTACTGAGATACATCAGTGGGACAGAACATAACATAACTGAAGTATTCTGTAGTATACAGAAATATTTTACACAAAAGTGGAAAGCATCCTTTTTTAAGTACAAAAATCAGAAGCTCTGTATGTATGTGTGGGGCTTGCTTACTGCTCTTTTTCCTCTAGTGTGGTGGGTGTTTCTCTGTTCTTACCTGGAGGTGGAAGGGTGGTATCTATCCCTGGCTGACCAGGAAAGGGGACTGGGACACTGTGAATATCTGACCTGATGCCCTTGATTCAGTCTCATACTTCACTCCAGTTTGCTTCATGTCCTAGAGTTGAGGGCTTTTTTAGGTTCAGTTTTCCCAGAGGGTAAATCTCTAGTCTTCATGTGACGTGGTTTCCTTGCTGAATTGACTTGGGAGCAGTCATCTCGTGTTTTAATTGCTCCCTAAATAAACTAACAATGAATTCCTTTTTTTAAAATTAATTTTTATTGGCGTATAGTTGCTTTACAATGTTGTGTTTCAGCCCTGCAGCAAAGTGAATCTGTACGTTTACTTATATACCCTCCTTTTTTGGGATTTCCTTCCTGTTTAGGTCATCACAGAGCCTTGAGTAGAGTTCCTTGTGCTATAAAGTCGGTTCTTATTAGTCATCATAGTAGCAATAGTATATATATATGTCAGTCCCAATCTCCCAATCCATCCCACCTTTCCCCCTTATTTTTAGCTCCATTCTTCCTCTGCCACCTTCAGAGGTGCTTGCCTGATGCCCCCGCTCCCCAATACTTCTGAGGTTTTAGGCCCCGCCTCATTTTGTTTCTTTTGACTCTTTTCCTCTGTACAGTCAGAACTCGTCCTCCTCTTTTCATCCTCCAAAATAAATATCTCTGTGCTCTCATCTTCCATCCTTTCAGTCCTTGTGACTTTATGTCTTTTTTTAGTCTTTAATTCTAGGAAGTTTTGAGAGGGACGAGAGAAAAATATGTATGTCTAGTTTGCCATACTGCACCAAAGACCTGTTTACTCTATTAAATCATGTAATTTTTGAGCATCATAAGATTTAAAAACAGAAATCAGTTATTTTATTTTATGGGGTTATACTAGCAATTAGTTAAAATTGAAAATGATACATGTATTAAATCATACAAGAAGTGGTTCTCGTTGGTCTTGATTGACAGATTCTTACAAAAGAGTTGGCTGAATTAGAGGCAAAGGATGTCGTTACACAACCGTGAGGAGGAATTCTGAGCGCACCTTGGTTGTTCATGGCGTTAGTTTCCTCATTGGATCCATCTCCATGCTTCCTTGCTCCTTACAGACTTTTATCAGGCGCTAGACAGTGTCTTTTCAAAGTCATGAAAATTTGTACCTGAATCCACTCTCAGTGTAGCCCATGCTTGACTAATACTAACTTGCTTTCGTTCATCTTTAGGGAACGCTTTCTCACATTTTCAGGAGTAACTGTTGCAAAAAAGTTTCCATTACTTCACAGAATTCTCAGCATAACCTTTTCTTTCTTTAATGATCAGACTGTGAAGATTATTTGGAAACTCCGTGAACTTTGCTGTCTCACTTCATCTGTTACTTCCTGGCTCTGTGGTCCTCATCCATATCCTCATACCCTCTCCACCTTCCTTTTTGTGTCAGAACTTGTATCCTTTCTCTTTGTTAAGGCTGTCTGCGTGCTAAGTTGCTCAGTCATGTCTGACTCTGCGACCCCATGGACTGTAGCCCACCAGGCTCCTCTGTCCATGGGATTCTCCAGGCAAGAATACTGGAGTGGGTTGCCACGCCCTCCGCCAGGGGATCTTCCCGATCCAGGGATTGAACCCACCTGCATCTCTTATGTCTACCTGCAATGGCAGGAGGGTTCTTTCCCAATAGCGCCACCTGGGAAGCCCGTTCTCTTCCTTAGACAATTTTTTTTCTCCAGACCGTTTTGCTTCCCATGATTTCTCAAATCTTCTCCTTCTCTACACTGTGCAACTTCTTGAAACATCAGCTGGTACTGAAATAAGCATGTGTCAGACACTATCTCAAGTGCTTCACATGTATTAACTCATTTATTCCTCAGAGTAACAACTGTGTGAAGTGAATACAGTAATTGTCTCCATCTTAAAGATGTGAAACTGATGTTCAGAGACGTTGAGTAACTTAGACAAGGTCACATGGATACCAAATTAGGACTAAAGCCCAGACTTCCTGGTTCCTGGTAGGGTTAACCATTATCCTAAATACTTTGTCTGTTTCCATATGTTGACCAGCCTTAACCTGCTCCCTCCTCTTATTCATCATCTCCTCAGATATTTGCGTGTGCTCAGTCAGTTGTGTCCAACTCTTTGCAGCCCTATGGACTGTAGCCCACCAGGCTCCTCTGTCTGTGAATTCTCCAGGGAAGAATACCACAGTGGGTAGCCATTCCCTTCTCCAGGGAATCTTCCCTATCCAGGGATCGAACCTGCATCTCCTGCTTGGCCGGTGGATTCTTTACCGCTGAGCCACCTGGGAAGCCCCCTCAAGTATTTGTGTATAATTTAAAATTTTACTCCGAAAAAAAAAAAAAAAAAAGAAATTTACTCCATAATCTCTGAAATTTCTCTCTGGAATGATATAAGTGATTTTTCTAGGCAGCAGACTATATTCTTCACATTCATTCATATCCTTTCTGAAGCATTCCTATAATCCAGCATGCATTTGAGTACCCTTTATTGGCTAAATGTTAGGACTATAAAGGCAGATTTTTCATAGGAACTTATTAATATTTCCTTCCTCTTGGAATTACTCATTAAATGGTTTCTGTGACATAACACTTTTTCTTGTCCCATTTTAGCTACTACTTTCTTGATGTTTTCTCAGAATCTCCTTTTCTCTGCAGGACAACTGGGAGAGGAAGCAAGGGCTCTGGAGTTGGACAAAGCCAGTCTTGTGTGATTTGGGGAAAGTTAGTCAGCATCTCTGATTCTGTGTTAACCCGTATGTGAAATGAGGAACAAGATTCTTCATAAGTTTTTGTGAAAGTTATTTATTATGGGCCAATTCTGTAACAATGTGTCTGATGTTACACACACACATCAGTATATATTTCCCTCTCTCTTTCATTCACCGAGTTTTTTTCTTCTCTTTCCTTACTTTTTAATCATAATGATCTTATTAAATCTTTTCACTTCAACTTGCATTCCTCTGGGATTAACTTTTGAATCTGTGTGCATAATTATTAATATTTACAGATCATCACTTAGAAGAGGGCTTCTTATACTAAGCTATGAAGGCTTTTGAATCTGTGTGTAGTTTTTTTTAGCGAGATAGAGAAGGTAAAAACATAGAACTCCATGCTTTCTCATCTTGATTATTTACTGTTTTAAAAATTTGAGTGACTTTCCTGGAAATTAAAGTTTGACTTTTAAAACTTGAAGGCTTTTTGGTAAGAAAGACAGCTTTTTGAATATATGCTGTTGACTTCTGTCTGATAGACTTAAGAGAACTTGAAACATTTACTTTCACTGGAATAAAACTTTAAAGTCCAACATAACATGCCACTTGAATCATATTATCAGTTTTTGCACTGCATATTCTTTCAGAGTTGTTCAGCTACCCACTCATTTGTCCAGTTGCATCTGTCATACTCTGACACATTCAGTTCATTTGAAAGGACATTAAAATGACACCTTAATTATGTAGGAAAGACACTTGGTTGTCATGTTATTGAAATAATTGGGGTGCATAAAATATTTAAAGATTGAATTGAGTTGAAGTTAAGTGCTGTTAACTTTTTAAAATTGATATAGACATTTTATACAGATAAATTCTAAAGATGAAAAATTTAGTGATATAAAAGGTAAAAATAGTCATTCAAAAGGTGAGATAGAGTGCCAGTGAATAAAGTCACAAGACTAGAGGTAGTACATAGAATCTAAGCTAAATCAGAACTGAAATAGAGAGGTTTGAAATGTCAACTGAAGCGACTTTCCAGAAAGGCAAACTATCCATGAAGGATCATTCTTGCTCTTCTGATAAAATAATGTGTCGGATACACAAATTTGGCAGAAGCATTTTAGTTGATATCAAGTGTGGGGAGGGCCTTAGGGTTATCTGTTGTTCCTTAAATTAGCCAGTCATTTGGCCAGCTAAGACATCCCTGTTCTTACACAGGGTGACTGATAGCATCACCATTGACACAGAAAATTCATAAAGAAGGAGTTGGTACTACCAGCTGGGAGAATCAAATAATAATGTATGTGAAAGTGTCTTGAAATGTACCCAGAGTGAAAGTATTAGTCGCTCAGTTGTATCTGACTCTTTGCGACCCCATGAATTTATAGCCTGCCAGGCTGCTCTGTCCATGGGATTCTCCAGGCAGGAATACTGGAGTGGGTGCTATTTCCTTCTCCATAGAATATCTTCCTGACCCAGGGATAGAACCTGGGTCTCCCATGTTGCAGGCAGATTCTTTACTATCTGAGCCACCATGGAAGCCCCAATGTACCCAAATCCATAGTTTAATCTATTTGAAGGACAAGCAGTTGCTTAAGGGTCTCAGTCAGGAACTGCTGTTATAGCCAAATGAAAATGGAATGTTTCAGTTAACCATCTGATAAACATTTAAATATTAATGATTAATATTTTTGTAGAGTTTTAAATTTTAATCCATTTTATGTACTTTCAGGTCCATGCAAACATAATTAAAATATTCTGATTTCTGGGTATAGCTTATAGACTTTTAGGCTTTCTTTTGCCTCTGTAAATAGACACACACAATTTAATTTCTGTTGAATGATTAATATTATAAAATAATTTAAAAATTTTAATCTAAAAAAAGAAAAGAAAGAAAAGACATTAAAAAATAAGACATTCCCAGAGAAGACTTCTCAACTTCCCTAGAAATTTCCAGAGAAATACTGACTGATTCCTATCCCATATACTTTTTGTCAAAGAATCTTTAAAAATTCACTGAAACGAGTGAGTACTCCTCATAGTGGACAGAAACCTTTTGTGAGTTATCAGAATAAGATGCCAAAAATTGCTTGGTTTCCAGTTCGATTTATAAAGTGCAGAGCAAAAGAAAAAACAGAAGATCTGTTTGATGTTGGTGGGAAAGAAGGGAAGACGTTTGATAAGAGTTCTGGTTAGCGTTGGTCTATCTTGGCAAGAGTTGGTCTCTTGGGGTTGAAAGATCAAAAGTGAGTGCATAAGCCTGTGCTTCAGGAAAAAATTATAGTGTGATTAACAGAAATGAAACAGTCAGAAAGAACGTTGGAGGAAGGAGGGGAGGAGGAAAGATGATTCAATTTTCTCTAAATGAAAACATTTTTATTGCAGCAAAACATATATATATATATATATATATATATATGGAAAAGTGTACAGCAAATAAAATAATTTACTATATACTATGGATGCCTTAAGGTACTAGGGCTTGTCTTATAGAACTTCTGTGAGAAAGGTTGGGGTACATAGCTAGACTTGTAAGAAATGGGTCATCGGGTATGTCCATAGGTAATTTTACTGAATAACAACAAATCACTGTCCAAATTGTTATACTTATTTACACTCTCAGCAGCAGCAGAGGAGAATTCACATTTTCTCCACACCTGGAGAATTGCTTTCTTTAGTGATTGTTGGAAATTTCAGACTTAAAAAAAATACCTATTGCTTATTTAATGAATTTGTGGTGGTGTCTTTCTGTGATTAGCCTTTGTTTATTTCTGATTACTAGCTAAGTTGAGCATCTCCTTATATGCTTATTGGTCATAAGTTTCCTTTTGTGTTTCTTGTTCATCTGTCTCACACATTTTTAGTTGAGTTGCTTATCATCTTTTCTTACTGATTTGTATTATAGAAAGATTATTCTCAGGCTTGTTAAAATGGCAAGGAATACTTAATTATAGAAGTAGGGGTCAACTCTATTGCTATAGAGTAGAGACGTGGGGCTCAACTTGGAATATAACAGAGACAGCTGAGGATTTATGTCTAACGAGCAGAGTGAGGCAGTCCGTGGATAGAGAATTACTAAGTGGAGACATTAAGAGTAGGAGGGATTCCCCCCCGCCCTTTTTTTTTGGCTGCACTGAGCTGCAGGAAGAACTTCCCCGACCAGGGATGGAACCCATGTGCCCTATAGTGGAAGCACAGGGTTTTTAACCACTGGACCACTGGAGAGTTCCAGGAAGGATCCTTGTTAAACCAACTTGACAGAATCTTGCTAAAGGCAGACCAAGATGATCAGATATCAGGAATACAGGGATTCTTACTAAACTGACTTAGCATGATCCCTGCTACAACTGGACTCCGTACACAGGCGCAAAGAAGCCCGAGAGTGAGGTCTAGTTGAGAACTGGGCTCGGAGGATCCTGGCTAAAGTTTAGTCAAGGATAGTCTTTGTCATTTGGACTTTTGTATATATTCTGGATGCTAATCTTCATTGATTAAATGAATTACAAATATATTCTCAAAGTCTGTGACTTCTCTTTTCATGTCATTTAAATTGAATTTTTTCAAGTTTTAATTTTAATGTAGTAAAATATATCAATACTTTCATTCAAGATTTTCACTTTCTGTATTTTGTTTAAAATAGCTTCCCTTTGCCAAAGTAAAGAAGATATTTTTCTGTTTTTTTTTTCAAAAAGGTTAAAGTTTAATATTCCATGTGGAATTTATTTTTATGTATAAGTAAAGGACCCAGTTTTTTTCTCTCTGTATAGATAAGCAGTTAATCTAGCTTCTGTTATTGAATAGCTCATCTTATTGCTGCTGTATGTCACGTTTCTGTATATCACTGTGCTTATATCTAGACTTTGAATTGTCTTTAATTTGTTAACAAATTTCAACCTTATTATCTCAATGCATTAATTATTATAATTTATAGTGAACATTGAATGTCCTAAGACAAGGCTCTTTAACTTGTTGTTTTCATTGAAAATTAATTTTGTTCTTTCATGTCAATATCATTTTGGGGATTTTTATTGGCATTGCATTGGACTTAGAGATCAGTTGAGGGAGAGCTAACATTTCTGTGAGATTTCAGATTTTCTTTGTTTTGTAATTTTATGTAGAAATGTCTTTAAAGTGTTCTGTTAGATTTATTCCTAATTACTTTGTAGCTCTGTAAGCATTATAAATGGTATTGTTTCCTACTCTATTTTCTAATTATTTATTGTGTAGAAGTAAATTGAATTCAGTATATTGATTTTAATCCTGCACTATTGCTGAAGTCTTCTATAATTCTTTGTGTTTTATTTGTTTGCTCTTTTGGATTTCCTATGTAGATGTCAATGAGTAAATAAGCAAGTTTTTTTCTTTATAATTGTTATAACTCTTTTTCTGGTTACATTGGCAAGGACTCACAGGATACTATTGAGTAGAAGTAGTGATAGCTGGTGTTTTGTCTTGTTTCTGACTTTGATGGGCACACTTTTACATTTGGAAGGTGGCTGGCTCTGTTTTTTTTCTTTTAATAGATACCATTAATTAGATCGAGAAAGTTCTCTCATATTCAAAATTTACTAAGTATTTTTCTCAATGTTGAATTTTATTGGATTTTTTTTCTTTCTCTGTTCTATAAACAAGTATGGATAATCTATACTTAGTTAATTTTTTTCTTCTAAAATTGAGGAGTCTTAAAGTGGCATGAAAGGCTAAATGAATAGATAATATTTTCTGGCAAAAATTGTGTCATTTCTGAACTCTACAGTATTATTCACTAGGTATTATTGATTAGTAACATGAAAATTAGAGCAACTTTGCTTTGTCAAAAGAACTTGAGCCAAAATAATGCCATTTGCAGTAGCATGGATGAACCTAGAAATTATCATACTAAGTGAAGTAAGTCAGAGAGAGAGAAAGACAAATAGTGTTCGATATCACTTATATGTGAAATCTAAAAAAATGATGTCAATGAACTTATTTACAAAACAGAAATAGACTCAGAGACGTAGAAAACAAATTTATGATTGCCAAAGGGGAGGGATAAATTGGGAGTTTGGGGTTGACAGGTATACACTACTATATATAAAATAGATAAACAGCAAGGACCTACTGTATAGCATGGAGGACCGTATTCAATATCTTATAATAACCTATAGTGGAAGAGATTCTGAAAAAGAATATATATATATATATATATATATATATATATAAAATATATATATCTGAATCACTTTGTTATATACCTAAAATGAACACATCACTGTAAATCAACTGTATTTCCATAAAACTTTTTTAAAAAAAAGAAAACTTGAGCCAGATAGATCTGAGTTGAAATTTTGACTCACAACTAGTCGGGTTACTATACTTTTCCTAAAACTAATTTTCTTTTCATCTTTGAATTGGTCAGAGTCTCTCCCAATAAGGATTATTAGGAGAATTAAATCAAATTATTTAAAAACTAATGAATAAGCGTAGCTGTGAAGTAACTATTAAATTTTATTAGTACCACTACCATACTACCAAATATCACCATCTTGCTGAGAAGGTGTGGGGATGAAGTGAGAGCGACAGCAGCCAGCTTTGTGTGTGGCCTCAAAGCCACAATGTTCTCTATTTCAATTGCAGAATAATGATCGGGTAACTCTTGATTGAGTAGGAGAGTTGGTATAAAGTTGTGGGCTCTGGTGTCAGGTTTATAAGCACAAATCAACTGGAAGGAGGAAAGCATTTTATGCAGTGGATTTTCTGTGAAGTTATGGTGGGGTACATTTTGAAGGTTCAGAATTGATGGATTGCTTTAGTATAGGAACAATTTACAGTCAAGAGTTATGTTTATGAAGGTTTCCAGAATAGTTGAGAACAAGGTTTTCACGGATGTTTGCAGAAAACAAAACTAAATAGCAAGTTTGGATGAAGGATATGAAGGCAGTTGAACTCCAAGGTTATTTGTTTTCCCTTTAGACCAAACTTCTCAGTGTCCAGGTACATTAGGAGAGACTTTGGTGCACAAAGTCCCACGTAGTAGGCAATTCTGTCCTCAGGGACACTGGAGAGGAATATAGAAGGAAACAGCCAGGGGCTGGGGTGAGATGGAGCCGTGCTAGGTTTCCAGGTATAAATAGAAGACATCTCATAGGTCTTCAGTATATCGTACTCTCCTTGATAATGTCTTTTTACATTGCCCTAGCACAGAGGAATGATTGAGAATACTTGGTAAAGAAAATACATGCCCAGGGCTGAGAGTAGACAGTGCTGTAGTAGGAACCTTACAGGTATTGTGTTTAATCCCTACAACAGTCCTGTGAAATAGGTATTAAATCTGTTTACAGATTTAATTAAGAGTTAGTTAAATAACTCACACAGATAATAAATGGCAAAGTTATGATGAGATCCCCTCTTGGGGTCTTGATTTGTAACCTCCTGATCCTTCTGTATACATACATGACATGACCTTCCCAATGGGAACATTGCTGTAATCAGTTCTGATTTCTAACAACGAACTTACAAGTGAATTTCTGCAGTACAACTTGAGGATTGCTGATAGAGTGAAACCTCATTAATTTTGATTCTACTTATCCTAACTAATAACTTATGATTTGTTGTATTTTCCTTTTAGACTGGGTTGTAGAGTACTTGAAGGTGAAAGTGAAAGTTGCTCAATTGTGTCCGACTCTTTGCGACCCCATGGACTGACTATACAGTCCATGGAATTCTCCAGGCCAGAATACTGGAGTGGGTAGCCATTCCCTTCTCCATAGAGTACTTTGGGTATCTTCTATAAAAATTGCTTTTGAAATAATATGTTAGGAAGATGCACCTAAAGTTTTCAAGTTCTCTAAAGAAACACCAAGTTGTTACTATGGAATTGAGAAGCCACATTAGTCTTATGCATACAACATGGTGGGTTTTATGAAGGCCTTCGGTCTCACCTCATGCTGGCTGTGGATTTTGTTTGTTTGTGTGAATTCTTGGAAGCAACAGAAGTGTACTTATCTAAACATGTTCTATACCAAATTGCTTTCACTAATCAAGCAGGACTTATCCTTATTTAGGAGAATTAGTGAGGTTTTACTCAATTAGGCTTGATGTCAAGTTAATTTTTCCTCCATTAGCATAATGAAGAATTGCTCTGTTGCTTTGTTGTGCACACTGATTGATAAAAAAATTGAGAATGAATGCCAATATATTTTTCTTTTGAAAAATGAGAAAAAAAGAAGAGGTTCAAGTAAATTATTCTGGGCATCAGAAAGAGTTGCTTAGTTTTACTGTGTCCTTGCTTAATTTTATTATGCAAGGCAGCATATGCAATGGAAAAAATGTAAATATATATTCTATTGCTGGTGTGTCTTTAACATCAGCTTTTTCAAATATTTTAAGGTTGAGTTATAAAAGATGTCCATATCATAAACACTGAACTTGCCAAAATAGGCCTCTTTATATCTGCTGTTTGCTCATTTAAAAATATTTATGTGGTGTTATATTCTTTACATGCTACATCTTGCAGTTTGGGAATACTGGATCAAGACCTGGTGAGTAAGTTTTACTCAGTGGATTGCATGATGGAAAATTTGCCAAAGCATGAGATGTTTTAGTGTAATAAGTAAAAGTCATGTCCTGAGTAGAAGCTCTTGGGGAGGTGAAATTTATTCTATATTCTATTATTCCGTGTTATATTTATTCTGTATATTTCAAAAATAAGAATCCTAAATTAGAAAGATCACAGGGCTGAAGTATCTTGCAAATGAACTGTGGTCTTGCCAAGATGTTTTTTGAGTTTGACACTGCTGCAGTCTGTAGCAGAACATCAGCAGATTGTTAGCACGCGTGCACGTGCATGCACACACACGCACACACACACACACACATCCCTTTAGGTATTTATCTGCTTATCTTTTCCTATTCAGTTTTATGTCTGAGGCAAATGTCCTGATCACACATAGCACTTTTATAACTATCAATACTTCACTGATTATCTTAGTGAATAAAAATAATTGAAGGTGTTTAAGACCAAATTAAGTATTTGCTGTTAATAAATGTACCATCAGGTTACAGTCAGATCATTGATGGGAGGTGAAATTTGATTTTGCTGTGTACTTGCTTTTTAGGTAGGTAATTTTAGTCCCTTTTTGAGGATTTCAGTGCAATTAGGTTAATAACTCATTAGTTAAGTTGTGACTTTCTTCTGTCTTTAATTTTGCTCACTATGTTGATCAGTGGCCCAATATATCCAGATCTGTTTTAAGTTTGAGTTTTTATCAATCAAAAGGAGAGACCTTAATGTGTAAGCCTCCATTTCTTTCTTTTTTAATATTAAAACTTGATTATTCAGTTGGTATTTTTTTCAAACCTTAAACTTTCTATTTTGTATTGGGGTATCGCTGATTAACAATGTTGTGGTCAGGTGAACAGTGAAGAGACTCAGCCATACATATACATGTATCCCTTCTTCCCCAAACCTCACTCCCATCCAGCCTGCCACACAACACTGACTAGATTTTCACGTGCTATACAGTAGGTCCTTGGTTCTCCATTTTACTATAGCAGAGTGTACATGACCCCATTTCTTTTTAAAATTATTCTGTTTGCTTTTTATTTCTGACATCAAGTATCAGAGCATTAAAAGTAAAAAAAAAAAAAAGAACAAACTTTATTGAATCTTCTTCTACTTAAGATTATCAAATTGCTTAACAAGCATGACTTTATTAAACTTTTATAGCCAACTCAGTGAAGGCAGATTAAAGAAAAAAAAATTCAATAGCTCAGAAGACGCCAGTAAAGATTACTTTTGAAGTGTTAGTAAACCATGCATCTGGCTTGATGCTTTCTAGTTCATCTGCTTTTATTATTAGGTTATAAAATACATATCAGAAAAACTGAAGTGAGGGATCATCAACAGTTTTCTAGGTTGTAAAACGAGCAAATCTAGAGATAGTTTTACATTTGGAAAGTAAAATTGCAAAAATTCTTTACTGGGAGGGTATCATTTTTGCAGAAAATTTCTCTGGATTCTTTGTAGTTTTTGTGATTTTGACCAAAATTTCGGTCACTTAACTTATATATTAAAATAACAAAGGCAGTTTTAAAATTAGCCTTCTTTTGGGGTAATGGTTCATGTCCTGAATGATATCCTGGTCTATCGGCCACATCAGTGAGGCTGTGTTAATGGGCAGGAGGATGGTATTCAGTTTTCCATTCTGTCATTCACTCATGTATCCTGTGATCACATGCCCAGCACCAGTCTTCGTTCTGTACCCTGGAGATGTTGTGGCAAATTAAACAGAAAATGTGTCTGATCTCTGGCACTCTGTAGGCACACGGCCTAACATGATAGGGTTACAGATGCTGTGCAGCAGGTTGAAATGTGGTGATGTGATGATGTCTGCATATCCAGTTTGGGTGGTCAGGGACATATTTAAGCTAAAATACAGGCTATAGGAAACAGCTATGCATGCAAAGATCAGGGAGAAGAAGGTCAGGGCTGTGGAAACAGAAAGTGCAATATCTCCAGGGTGGGAAAGAGTTTGACTGGTTTTTAGGAATTGAAAGAAGGTCAGAGTAGCTAAGGCACAATAGATGCTGGTATGAAATGACATTGAGGAAAATTTTAGATCGAACTTTTTCTTCAAAGTAAGTGTTACTGTGTTCTACTTAAATAAGTATTGATCATCCCAAATAAGCACCTGGTTCTAAAATTACATTTTACTAAATGTAACAAATTCAGGAAGGGACAGTCAGAAAACTGTATCTTTTTACCTGTCTGTACTTTGGTCTGTAAGCAACAGATTCTATGAAGTAGATTTGAAAGCTGGAGGATGGTGTTTTATCCCCTCAATGATTGGAGGTATTATTTTAAGTGTGTCTGAAGTGTTAGTAAACCTCAGCGCATCAGCTTAGTGTATTCTACTCAGAACCAGAGGTACTCGAATCTGGCACCTTTCGGGATGGAAACTGGCAATAGTAATAAAATAACCCATTATTGTAGCAATAAATTACTGAACTCAAAATTTCTTATCTGGAAAAACTCGGTCCTGAGCAGCCTTTTTTGCCTTCTATTGCGTGGGCTTAAGAGTCAAATCATCGTGGTCCAGTGGCTTTTCCATCTCCAGCGAGGTGGATTTTGGTCCTGGCCTCACCTCTACCTCTCACATCACTTCATCTGTGATTGGATGTTAGAGGGACTCAGCTCAAGGCCTTTAGAAGAGCTCCTTTCAAATGGTAAGCACTCAGTGGTGTTAGTTGCCTTGTTGCTACTATGATTTTCATCCTTTCCTCCAACAATTTTCTTAAAACCGTGTAACTATCCTTGAATTAGATGCCAAATGGCTGCTGATTAAAGCCTTTGGTGGTCACTGGGATGGCTGTAAAGGTGCTGGCATCTGCTAACTAAAATGTGATTTTGGCATTCCATCAGTCCATTCAGTTGAGCAAAGCAAGTCTCCTCTCCCCCTGATTTATTTTTAAAAATTTATTGAACTCCTCCGTATATATATTCAATTAATTTTTGGATGCACAGTGCAACAGGCATGTGGGATCTTATCTTAGTTCCTTGACCAGGGTTGGAATCTGAGCCCCCTGCAGTGGAAGTGCAGAGTTCTAACCATTGGACCACCAGGGAAGTCTCAGCTGTGATAAATTTGGGGCTGAAATGAAGACAAAATCTTTGTCTGCTAGGAGCTTTTGATCTGGCTCCACGGCATTAAAGAATTGGTAAGAAAACAAAGAACAACAAAAATACTTCTGCACTTTCAGAGGTTTTTTTTTTTTTTTTAATGTAGATGAACCAGTTTGGAATTGATTAAGGGACATTTTTCTATGCAAAACCTTCCCACATTGTATAAATGCCCATTATGTTTGCTCTTTGGAGAGATTGGAATAGATGCTGCATATGACAATGGTTTGTGAATTTGTCATGAGAAAAAAATGTACTTTTACTAATACTTCACCTTCATCTATTCAGACACCAAATGTTCAGGATGCTTGTAGTGCTACATACTGGATGAACAGGAATGAATAAGAGGAAATAAAACCCCACCTTTCCTGGAGATCATAGGCATAGCTTGTTTGGCATAGAAGTTTAAATAATGTCTCTACTCTTTTTTAGAGGTATGACTCTGGGCATTACTTAATCTCTTTATACTTCAGTTTCCTCATCTATAAAATGGGACTAATAACCTCTTAAGGTTATTGTGATGATTAAATGACTTGTACACCTGCTACTGGGCTTCCCTGATAGTTCAGTTGGTAAAGAATCTGCCTGCAATGCAGGAGACCCCGGTTTGATACCCGGTCAGGAAGATCCGCAGGAGAGGGATAGGCTACCCACTCCAGTATTCTTGGGCTTTCCTGGTGGCTCAGCTGGTAAAGAATCCACCTACAGTGCAGGAGGCCTGGGTTCAATCCCTGGGTTGAGAAGATTCCCCTGGAGAAAGAAAAGGCTACCCACTCCAGTATCCATAGACTGTGTAGTCAATGGGGTCGCAAAGAGTTGGACATGACTAAGTGACTTTCACTTTCTCTACTACTATTTTCATTCTTACTCTTCTGTGCTCCCTGGGTATGTCCTATGTCTTTCATGCTCAATTCCTCAGTATAAAATTTCTTTTCTTGAATATAAAGAAATACTGTATATGTGGTCCAGTGGTTAAGATTCTGAGCTTTTAATGGAGTGGGTGTGGGTTTGATCCCACATGCCAAGTGGCACAGCCAAAAAATAAAAAATAAAAACAATGAAACCCAACAACAAAAAGCAAACGTGGAAACAAAGCCAATAAAATTACATCTTTATTTTAAAAAAAGAATATATATGTATGTGTGACAGAGTCACTTTCCCATACAGCGGAAATTAACACAACATTGTAAATCAGCTGAACCTCAATAAAATTCTTCTTTTCTTTAACTGGTGAGCAAATCTGCAGAGAATCATGTTTATCTCTTTAAGAGGAAAGGAGGTCCTTTTACCCTATGACCTGTGTAATTCTCACCCCTCACTCCACATACTAAGCAAAGATGCTCTGTTTTATTGAATTATTGAGATATATAGAGACCAGGGACTGGCTGCCATCTCAGAGAGCAGGGTTAACCCTTTGTTGCTCACTTTGTTCACTCCTGGCAGACTGCCTGTTTCCTAACACCGCCACTATGGCCATCATCGCTTCTTCTGTTGCAGTGACTACAGCTGGCACTTGCTCTTGTCCTTCTTGTCATCTGTCATCCCTGGTCTCTTATCACTTTCCTGAGCTTCTTGCCCTGAGAAACTTGTGCTTCTAGTTCTCTGCAAATGAGACAGCCCACCTTCATCTTTTGCAGGCCTGGGTAGTCAATCACTTGTAGTACACTGGGTGGGATCTCTGTATTTCAGTTCATTTCACATAATTCATGTCAGATGGTAATTACACCACAGGCAGCTGCTGCATGGGGCGGTTCCTCTACCACATCCCACCCTCCTCATGTCTCCTCATCTGAACTATTCTGTAGGACTTAATAATGAGCAATGTAGGTATCCCTGCCTTTGGGGAACCTCATTTTTCAGGAGTGCAGCAACAAATTTCTCCAACTTACATGAAAACTTAACCAATTTCCTAGTGCCTTCTGAGTCCCTTTAAGACTTCTCAGTAATAATGAGGGTTGCGTGGGTTGGGGAGTACATTATGCAGGCTTTTTATAAGAAATGGTATTCTGCTTCCCGAATGTATCAGAGCATTAATGCCCTCCTGGTCTGTAGAAACAGTAGGTTTCCTTTCAGAGTGGTGTAAGTGGTCCATTAAGACAACTGTAAATACTTAATTACTATATACTTTAAGTTTCATTGGCAAAATAGGAGCATAATTTCTTGAAAACCCCTCAGATTTCTCTTAAATTATTTTTTTAGGAGAGTAAAGTGATATGGTCCCCAACTGAAAATGAGAGACTATTATTTCAACTCCTAAGGAGCTAAACAACTTCAGTCTCATTTCACAGAAGAGGCCGAGGGAAAGGAAACCATTTTCAAGGTTTCTGGAAATTGTTATTTTCTTGTTAATGGTTATTTTCATTGGCAAGGAGAGTTTTGAAAATGGTTATGAAGTTTTTTCCTGAAACCAAATGACTAGAGACTAAGTACATTTGAATTATATTTGGTTATAGGCATTAAAGAATAAAAATAATTTCTCCTTTCTCATGTGAAGTTTGATTTTGGTTTTAGTGAGCTGAGACTGACTTTTTAGGGCTAGAGGAAGGACAAAGGAATCATCAGCTATAAAGTCCATTGAAATCCCTTGAAAATATAGTTATAAAAACAAATCCATTGAAATTTTATATTGTATATTGGTTTTAGGGCTTCCCTGGTGGCTCAGTGGTAAGGAATCTGCCTGCAATGCAGGGGACCCAGGTTCAATCCCTGGGTTGGGAAGACACCCTGGAGGAGGGCATGGCAACCCTCTCCAGTATTCTTGCCTGGAGAATCCCATGAACAGAGGAGCCTGGTGGGCTACAGTTCATGGGGTCGCAGGGAGTCTGACATGACTGAGGTGACTAAGCAGCAGCAGAATAGTGCCTTTAACTCTTTATATCTTTGTGTCTATTTTATCCTTTTTGCAAGTTTTTCTGTTGAAATATATTTAATAGTATGTACACTGGAGAAGGAAATGGCAACCCACTCCAGTATTCTTGCCTGGAAAATCCCATGGATGGAGGAGCCTGGTAGGGCTACAGTCTATGGGGTCACAAAGAGTTGGACACGACTGAGCGACTTAAAAAAACAAAAAGTATGTGCCGAGTCTGAGATTGCTGTATGGGGAACGAGCAGATGAGTTTGAATCAATCATCCTTTCCAGAAGAGATGGCAGTTTCAAGTAAAGATGCAAAATAGAAAATGGGCAATTTACAAAACTTGGGGCAAGGTATGGGTTAGCCACAGAAGAAAGTGCAGTAAACCTGGAACTTGAAATGGTGAAACTGTTAGCAATCTTATGTCCAAAGGGAAGGGGGAGGAAGAAGTTTACTAGAACTTGGAGGGAATTAGTTTTGTACAGAAAGCCAGTGTTCAGTGGAGCAGTGATCTTTAATTAGGGTCATAGCCAGCCTAAGTTACCCACCCCCTCCCCACCAAAGAGGGAGCCCAGGGAATAAATACCCCGGTCCCCCTCTCCTCTTTCTCTCCAAGTTTATGTTAGAGCACTTTGGAATCCCCCATGAATGGTCTTCATCCCCACTAATCTGACTTCTTTGTGTACAGGCCATTAAGCAAACACTGGGATGGCTAATGAAAGATGCCAAATGATATTTACAGTCTTCTTGTGCACTTATTATTGAGACCATCCTAGGGGATAGCCTCTTATGAGATTCAACAGAATAGAATGGTCTTCATATTCTGTGCTTTTTACAAGTGGTCCATCTATATATTTTCCCCCAGATCTCTGCCACCAGTTTCCAACTTTGTTTTTTAAAAGTCTCTGCTCACCTGGCCGGCTCTTTGAGCTCTCACTCATGAGTTAGTGTAGACCTATATCTCAGGCCATTACTTCTACATAAAGTTCAGCATCACACTTAAAAGTTCTGCCCACTTGGAGGGTTTATCCTTATCACTATATTTTAAGTTCATTGTGAGTAAGATTGTATAGCTGGTTGGTGCTGGAACACTATTCACAGTTAACTGGCCATAGGAAACACTCCATGTAGCCTTACTGTTGTTGAGGAAAAAGAGGTGCAGTATTAGGCTTAGGTTCTGAGGGTCTGAATCAACTGCCATTGTAATTTGCTTGTATCTTCAAGGCTGGTATAGGCTTGTTTTTGTTTAGAAATTTGATAATGGAATGCTGGTGTGGGCAACTGAATTTACGGCTTGTTGGATCAGATAACTTCCAGTTCATGTTGGGCATGATCTCTCACCCACTTGATGTCCCATGAGCACAAGATAAGTCTCTCCAAGGACTTAGGAGCAAGGAAGTCACAGCTTTAGAGATAAAAATGGTGTGCGTGCATGCCCAGTTGCTTGTTTTGTCTAGTCTTTGTGACCCTGTGAACTGTAGCCCACCAGGCTCCTCTGTCCATGAGGATTCTCCAGGCAAGAATACTGGAGTGGGCTGCCATGCCCTCCTCCAGGGGATCTTCCCAACCCAAGAATAGAACCTGCGTCTCTTATGTCTCCTGCACTGACGGGTGGGTTCTTTACCTCTAGCGCCACTTGGGAAGCCCTGAGATAAAGAATAGTTAATGGCAAAAGAGGGCATGGTTTACCCTAACATCTTAGGGGTCTGTGCTGTGAATTCTCTGACCAGGGCTTGCCAGAAGGCTCCTTTCAGCATCCTTATCTGTCACAGACTTTTCTAATAACACTTAGTCTGCTGGGTTGTAAGAACCAAATGGCAGGAAAACTTATAGCACAGCCTAGATCTTGCAGAACCCTTTCATGTTCTGGGTTTTGCTGAAAAAATGCAGCCCACCCTATGGGTAACCACTGTTCCATTTCCCCATACTTTGAATATATGAAAAACCCAATTATATTCCATTTTGAGGTCTGTTTTTTATGGCCATTTCCAGCACCAGTGATTCTTTCAGGATCCAATAGGAAACAGACCACTCAAAGTAGAATAATTTCAGGAAGATTGATTTATAAGGTGAGAATTGGGTAGAAGAGTAGTGCCTGAGCCAGAGACCAGTAATGGCAAAATTATTACCGCCCTTGGACCCAAAGGATGGAGAGGAAGGTGCAGTTCTGAGAATCTGGAAATAGAGTTGTCTTGAGAAGAGCTGTGTTCTCCATCTGAGGGTCATTGACGGCTTGAGTCAACTGTACAAGGGGGTATCAGAGGAATAAAGATCTTGATTTCTCCTTTCTTTCTCCCCCTGAATTCCCTCTAGTGCTTCCTAGTTGTCCATCTTAAATGGAAACCAGAGGACAGGAAGCCTGCAGCAATGGCCATTCAGGAAAAGCAGCTTCAGGACAGAGAGCAGGGTGAGAGGGTGGGACGTCATTCCGAAAAGGCTGATGGGAATTATTTATCACGGCCCTGAAGTTTGAATCTTGGATGTTCCTTTGGGGACTATGAATTCCAACAACATGCAGATTCTTTTATTTATGTTTCAGTCCTCGGTTCTTTGCAGAGTTCCTGCCTGCTGTAAAATAGGTGTTCGGTAAATAATTAAGGAGCTTAGTCCCAACACCTTCTGTGTGATGTTGAGCAAGTAATTTATATTCTTGGATTGTCATTCTCCTTGTCTCTAAAATTAGGATACTATATTCATTCTGTTTTACTCATGAGGATGTTGTAAAGGTCAAAAGAAAACAAAGACACTAATATATGAAAGCGCTTTATAAACTGAAATGCTGAATATGCAAGATACTACTTTACATCTTAGAGATTCCTTTCTTGCCGGGGTCCAGCCTCGGCAGGATCCAGGGGGTATCCTCAGGATGAACTGCGTCGGCGAGAGAGAGAGAGAGAGAGAGAGAGAGAGAGAGAGAGAGAAGACACGTGAGACCAGCCTTGATAGGGCCAAGTCTGCGAGGGAGAGAGAGAGAGAGAGAGAGAGAGAGAGAGTGACCAGACGGGGGTGCAGAGTCTGGCAGAGTCTGGCAATGCTTTATTTTTTACCATAGCTTTTATACCCTAAGTTAGTACATTTCTAAGGGGAAGATAGTTTAACATTACATCAGCTTGTCCTTCACAAAACCAGGATGTTTTCTGCATACTTCTTTGTTTATGAGGGTCTTGTACGTTATCTTCTGGCCTTAGGGCCTATTAACATTTTTGCAGGTCAGGTGAATGTAAACCTATTTTCTGTTTCTATGGTGACCTTAACTGAAAGGTAATAGGGTCATGGGGAAATAGTACAGAGTAGAATTATATTCTTGTTAATACAAAAATTAATCTTTCTGCAAAAGTTGTCAGTTGCGTTTATCTAAGAAGTTTACCCCGTACAGACTCTGTGACTTTGGTGAGGCAGCTTTTGCCTAGCACTCCTGGCTGACAATTAACAACCATCTCATTGTTACCACACTAGGGCTAAGTTCTTATTTCTCTAGATCTTTAACTATATTAACAGTGGTTTCTATAACACAACCTTAGCACATTAAAGGCAAAAATACAGCAAGCATAAACACAGCAAGCAAATCACAACCCAATAACCACCTATAGAATAATTTTTCTTATGTTTTCTAATAGGACTCCTTTACCCCTTGAAAGGGTTCTGTATCTATTAGGGCTTTTATATAATCAGGTTCTTTATGCTATTTTATGATTAGGATATTATAAGCAATCATGCATGTTAGTACCAAGGGCATAAATGCATTTGGCCAACAAACTGCCAGCAAAGGAGTTTAAATTAAAACACTCCTTTCACCCTGAATAATCTCATAAAATACCACCACCTGGGAAACTTATTGATTAAAGTTCTAAATTGATTCTTATTTGGGAAGAGATAGGAGAAGGCCTTCCTGCCTGTGTCAGAGAAATTAGGGAGTAGTCCATTGAGGCAGGCATCAGAAAGACAGATATCATCTTTAAGGTGAGAGCCGGGGGCAGCTTTTCGAAATCCCTGAAAACCTGATCTGCCTTGCCTGTCAGGCTTTCTCCTCGTGACCTTGTCATGGGTGGGATCTCGTGAGCTGGCCTTTTCAAAACCCCTGAAAACCTGATTCGCCTTGCCCGTCAGGTTTTCTCCCCTGTGGCCTTTTTAGGGGTAGGGTCTCGTGTTGGCTCCCGGCACTTTCTTCCTATTGGCAGTCACTTGTCTGATTCAGACAAACTTATTAACTCAGACTGCATACTTTTCACAGTGGATTTTACCTTCTAGCTAATTAACCTCCTGACTCTTTAATACACCTTGAACTCTAGTCGTTGAAAGTTCAATATACTTATGTCCAACCTCAGACTTCCTTGTTAACAGTTTTTCTTTTTTCTTTTAGTATTTATTTGTTTGTCTGTGTTGGGTCTTAGTTGCCATAAGCAGGATCCTTTGTGCACAGGCTCAGTAGCTCAGAGGCGTGTGAGGCCAGAGATTGAACCTGAGTCCCCTGCATTGCAAGGTAGACTCTTAACCACTAGGACCACTAGGGGAGTCCCTCCTTGTTTCTTTTTAATATGTCACTGCCCCTCTCACTCTTCCAAAGTTCCTTTTTTTTGGCATAGATTTGGTTTTTCTCCCATTTTCTCCAATCATCTTGATCAGTATGCAGGAGAATTTATTTAAGGATCATATGTGAGCGGTTTTTTGTCATGCACACTTTTCTCTTAGGCAGTTTTTGTTTTTCTTCCTTTTAGTAATGCTTTATTCCTCTGTACTTTGTTACATAAAATGATCTCTGTGACAATAATAACCATTTGTGGCATACTTAGTTTACAGACATGTCATTTAATCATCACAATAATCCTGTGGAGTGGGTAGTATTATTTTCTCTATTCTACAGATAAGGAATCTAAAATCAGATTCCAAGTAATTTTTTTTTTTAAAGAGCAGTTTTAGGTTCATAGCAAAATTGAGAGGAAAGTACAGAGATTTCCCATATATTCCCTGTCTCCACACTTGTGTAGCCTCCCCCATTATCAATATCCCCCACCAGATCAGTACATTTGTTACAACCGGTGAACATTTATTGACACATCACAATCACCAAAAATCCATCGTTTCCATTTCACTCTTGGTATTGTACATTCCATGGGTTCTAACACAATGTGTAATGTATCCATCATTGTAGTATCAGATAGAGTATGTTCACTGTCCTAAAATTCTCCGTGTTTCACATATCCATCTCTCTTTTCCCCCAACTCCTGACAACCACTAATCTTTTTATTGTTTCCATATATGATTTTGCCTTTTTCAGAATGTCGTATAGTTCAATCATACACTATGTACCTTTTCAAATTTGGCTTCTTGTATTTAGTACTGTGCATTTAAGAGTCATCCATGTCTTTTCATGGCTTGATAGCTCATTTGGGTGCTGGGGGGCTGTAACGAGATTCTGTTGTCTGGATGTCTCATAGTTTATTTATCCATTCACCTAATGAAGGATATCTTAGTTGCTTCCAAGTTTTGGCAGTTAGGAAAAAAATACTGTAAACATCTGTGTACAGGTCTTTATGTGGACATAAGTTTCCAGCTTCTCTGGGTAAATATCAAGGAGCACCAGTGCTGAATTGTATGGGAAGAATATGTTTAGTTTTGTAAGAAATTGCCAAACTGTCTTCCAAAGTGTCTGTACCATTTTACATTCCCACTGGCAATGAATGAGTGTTCCTGCTGTTCCAAATCCTTGCCTGTATTTGGTGGTGTCAGTGTTACTGAGTTTGGCCATTCTAATAGGTGTGTAGTGTTATCTTGTTTCAAGTTGCTTTTCCCTGATGACGTATGATATGGAACATCTTTTCATATCCTTATTTGCCATCTGTAAGTCTTCTTTGATGAAGTGTCTGTTAAGTGGCTCATTTTTTAATTGATTGTTTTCTTATTGTATATTTTGCTTAAGTCTTTATCAGATATCAGATATTTGTCTTTTGCAAATATTTTCTCACATTCTGTGGCTTGTCTTTTCATTCTATTGGCATTGTCTTTTGCAAGGAGAAGGTTTAAATGTTAATCAAGTCTGGGCTATCAGTTCTTTCATTATGCTTTGGTGTTGTATCTAAAAAAACCATGGCTGTACTCAGGGTCATCTAGGTTTTCTCCTATCTTATCATCTAGGAATTTTAGAGTGTTGCATTTATAGTTAGGTCTGTGATCCATTTTGAGTTCATTTTTTTGTGAAGGGTGTCAAGTCTGTGTCTAGACTCTTGTTTTTGTTTTTATATGGATGTCCACTTATTTCAGCACCATTTAAACCTTCTTGCAAAAGACAATGCCAACAGAATGAGAAGACAAGCCACAGAATGCAAGAGTTTCTCCATTGTGTTGCTTTTGCTTCTTTGTCAAAGATAAGTAGACCATGTTTATATGTGTCTATTTCTAGGTTCTCTATTCTGTTCCATTGATCTATTTATCTATTCTTTCATCAGTACTGCACCATCTTGATTACTGTAGCTTCATAGTAAGTCTTGAAGTCAGATAGTGTCAGTTATCCAACTTCTTTCTTTCCTTCAATGTTGTGTTAGCTATTCTAGGAATTTTTTGTTTTCATATAGATTTAGAATAAAAAAATATCGACAATATAACATTCTGGGATTTTGATTGGGATTGCACTGAGTCTGTTGATCAACTTGGGAAGGACTAACATTTTGACAACTATTCATTGTCTTCTAATGCTTGAATGGAATAGTTCTTCTTTGATTTCTTTCATCATAGTTTTGTGCTTTTCCTCATACAGGTCTTCCACATATTGTGTTAGATTTATACCTGAGTAGTTAATTTTAGGGGATACTAATATATATGCTATTATGATTTTAATTTCAAATTCTACTTGTTCACTGCTGGCATATTGGAAAGCAACTGACTTCTATATGTTAACCTGCATCTTGTAACCTTGCCAGACTTACTTATTATATTTTAGAAGCTTTTTTGTTGATCCTTTAGCATTTTCTATATAGACAGTCATGTCCATTTGTGAACAAAGACAGTTTTATTTATTTATTCCCATTATGTATATACCTTTTATTTCCTTTTCTTGTCTTACTGCATTAGCTAAGACCCAAGTAACTTTCCAAAGGACATAGAGCTATTAATATTAAGTAGCAGAGCTATTACTTAAACTCACACCCATTTGGTGCCAAAGCCCATACCCTTGAAGCATTAAGCTAGCTTGCATTCAATGTCTCTTTCTTTAACTCTCATCTCTCTTTATTTGTGGCCTCTTAAAGTAATATTTTATAGTTTTTATGTTACGTTAGTTTCTATAGGCACAGATTTTATGTTTAGCTTTGCATATGATTTTCAGCTTTTGTTTATTTGTACTTCCTTTTGCCATCTTAATTATGTTTTTTGGAGGGTTTCTGCTTTCCTTTTTGACTTGGTGCTTTTTTTTTTTTTTATAACCAGAATTCTTGCTCTACAAAATTCTTTCAGCATGGTATATGGAATTTGAAATTTAACTTTTAAGTGCAGTGGTTGCTTGCTTTTACCTTCTTATCAGTAAAATAGAAGATAATAAACCATAAAAAACATTTTTATTAATCATGGCTCACATTGCCTCCCCCATTGCAGAGTGAATTCTCATAGTGTTCATGCTGATCTTTGCAGCCATTAATTTAACAAAAAAGGATTTCACTTAGTGGGACCATGCTGCTGCTGCTGCTAAGTCGCTTCAGTCGTGTCTGACTCTGTGCGACCCCATGGACGGCAGCCCACGAGGCTCCCCCGTCCCTGGGATTCTCCAGGCAGGAACACTGGAGTGGGACCACACACCCTCTTAAATGCAGACTGAACCTGGCAGGTAGCCTGCTTCCCCAGCTTTACCTTGTTTGCTGCTGGTGACTCCTGAGTCATTACAGGTTCACTTTTGCCTCTTGCTGGTTCTCATCCCATGGCTTTAATGATTTGTTTTCTGAGTATTGTAATAACATAATGCAAAAAATCCAGAACACCCATAAAAGATAAAAGAAAAAACCCAAGGATTACCCATAGTACTGTCTCCAAGGGAGAACCAGGTTTAGCATTTTTATATGTATCTTTTCAAGTTGCACTCAGACCATTGTGGGATTATAATAATAATTTTCACAAAAGGTGCCCACTAGGCATGTTGTTACGTATAAATATAAATATATTTTACCTCAATGCTATGTTTTGGAAAAATACAGATAGTCACCATCTCTGCTACTCTGCAGAGTATTTCATTGCAGGTACAAGCCATATTTATATGATCCATGTCCTATGCAGGATAGCCAAGTGCTTTCTTTTTTCCCCTAATCTTCCTCCTCCTCTTGGCCCTGCTTGTTCCTCGCCACCCTCTCCTTTTTCTTCTCCTTTTCCTCTCCTACCCACCTTCCTCTTTTGATAGCTCTTCCTGCCCCTCCCAGCACAGGCCACTCCTCCTCCTTCCTGTCTTCCTCTTCCTCCTCCCTCACACCCTCCTCTTTGTCTCTTTTTTTGCTCTTCTTTAACTTTCTTTAACTGCCTTATTTAACCTTAAGCTGTTCTGCAATAAGCCCACTTGCTTTCTTCATTATGATTTCTTAGTGCTTTTTTATTTTACTTTTTCTTCTTCCCCTCCATACTCAAGTTGGGATTCTACTCAGTCTCCCTTCCCCTCTCATAACTTTGTTCGTGCTATTATTTCTCCCCCTATTCTGATTAGTCTTCACTTTGCTTTGACTTCATTTTCATTAATAATTTAGGTGAGCAGTTTTATGTACCTTGCTGATGATTACACTGTAATTGGTGTCAGAGCCAAGCAAGACCTTGGTTCTACTGGATTTCAGACCAATGGTCTTTTCACTAGATTGCATTACCTTATCATGACTGAAGTTGGAAATATTCTCATATTTAGTGTACAAGTCAAACAAGGAAGAAAGCAAACAAGCAACAAGACCAAAGAAAGATAAAAAATAAATAATGGAAAAGAGAAAACTCCCTAACTTAACAAAGACTTGACTCTTGTGTTCTCTATGCTTAGTGACGTTGTTCCAGGTGAATTAAAAAAGAACTGTTCGTGAATGTTTACCTACTTTCATTTGTCTAAGACTTTTAAAATCTATAACAGTTAATCTAACCAACAGTGTTATTTGAGACCTAAGATTATAAGATTAAAAGGAAGTATAATAAACATAGTGATATCTGTACTCAGAGGTAAAAGAACCATGCCTGATATATTAATTTGTTTTTCAAAATTAAAGGAGTTTGTATACAGGCTCTGTACAAAAAATCAGGTAGTCAAGACTTGGTCTAGCAATCTTTTCCCTAAATCATCACAAGTAAGTAAGGAAATTATAAATATGTGATTAGGTAAACCAGGCTGGGAAAGGAAAACACTGGTCTTTTGAATGTATCTTGGCAGTAAGTTTTTAGAAAGCCAAGATCACTTTCTCTATAGCTTTTCTCATGACTGCCTTTGTTTCTCTTTGACAGTAATTGTTTCCTAATCTGAGACTTTTTACTCAAACCACCCATTTAACATGTGCTAAGTCATAGAGGAGGAAATGGCAATCCACTCCAGTATTATTGCCTGGAAAATCCCATGGACAGAGGGCCTGGTATGCTACAGTCCATGGGGTTGCAAAGAGTCAGACATGACTGAGTGACTTCACTTCAATTTAAGTCATTGTCAGAATTCTACACCATGACCTGTCCATCTTAGCTGGCCCTACATGGCATGGCTCATAGCTTCATTGAGTTAGACAAGGGTGTGGTCCACGTGATCAGATTGGATAGTTTTCTCTGATTGTGGTTTTCATTCTGTCTGCCCTCTGATGGATAAGGATAAGAGGCTTATGGGAAGCTTCCTGATGGGAGAGACTGAGGGGGAAACTGGGTCTTGTTCTGATGGGCGGGGCTATGCTCAGTTCAGTTCAGTCCAGTCACTCAGTCATGTCCGACTCTTTGCGACCACATGGATTGCAGTACACCAGGCCTCCCTGTACATCATCAACACCCAGAGTTTACTCAAACTCATGTCCATTGAGTCGGTGATGCCATCCAACCGTCTCATCCTCTGTCGTCCCCTTCTCCTCCTGCCTTCAATCTTTGCCAGCATCAGGGTCTTTTCAAATGAGTCAGTTCTTCACATCAGGTGTCCAAAGTACTGGAATTTCAGCTTCAACATCAGTCCTTCCAATGAATATTCAGGATTCCTTTAGGATGGACTGGTTGGATCTCCTTGCAGTCCAAGGGACTCTCAAGAGTCTTCTCCAACACCACAGTTCAAAAGCATCAATTCTTTGGCGCTCAGCTTCCTTTAGAGTCCAACTCTCACATCCACACATGACTACTGGAAAAACCATAGTCTTGAAGAGATGGACCTTTGTTGACAAAGTAATGTCTCTGCTTTTTAATATGCTGTCTAGAATGGTCACAAGGACTTCCCTGTGGCTCAGATGGTAAAGCGTCTGCCTACAATGCTGGAGACCCAGGTTTGATCCCTGAGTTGGGAAGATCCTCTGGAAAAGGAAATGGCAACCCACTCCAGTATTCTTGCCTGGAAAATCCCATGGACGGAGGAGCCTGTTGGGCTACAGTCCATGGGGTCACAAAGAGTTGGACACGACTGAGTGACTTCACTTCAGAATGGTCATAACTTTTCTTCCAAGGAGTAAACGTCTTTTAATTTCACAGCTGTAGTCACCATCTGCAGTGATTTTGGAACCCCCCAAAATAAAGTCTGTCATTGTTTCCACTGTTTCCCCATCTATTTGCCATGAAATGATGGGACTGGATGCCGTGATCTTAGTTTTCTGAATGTTGAGTTTTAAGCCTACTTTTTCACTCTCCTCTTTCACTTTCATCAAGAGGCTCTTTAGTTCTTCCAGATATCTGCATATCTGAGGTTATTGATATTTCTCCCAGCTATCTTGATTACAGCTTGTGTTTCATCCAGCCCAGCGTTTCTCATGCTATAAGTTAAATAAGCAGGGTGACAATATACAGCCTGGACACTTTCCTTTCTCTATTGTATTCAGTACAATACAATAGAATGGGGCCATGCTCAGTAAATCTTTAATCCAATTTTCTGTTGATGGGTAGAGCTGTGTTCCCTCCCTGCTATTTACCTGGGCCAAACTATGTTGAAGGTGATGAAGATGATGGCGACCTCCTTCAAAAGATCCCATGCCTGTACTGCTATACTCAGTGCCCCAACCTCGCAGCAGGCCACCACCATCCCACGCCTCCACTGGAGACTCCTGGCCACTCCCGGGCAAGTCTGGGTCAGTCTCTTCTGGGGTCATTGCTCCTTTCTCCTGGGTCCTGGTGTGCACAAGATTCTGTTTGTGCCCTCCAAGATTCTATTTCCCAGTCTGTGAAAGTTCTGGCAGCTCTGTGGTTAATGGCGACCTCCTCAAGAGGGCTTATGCCATAGCCAGGTCTGCTGCACCCAGAGCCCCTGCCCCTGCAGCAGTCCACTGCTGACCCGTACCTCTGCAGGAGACACTCACACACGATTCTGTCTCAGTCTCTGTGGGGTCCCTGGGCCCTGGTGCGCACAAGGTTTGTTTGAGCCCTCTGAGCATCTCTAGTTGGAATGGGGTTTGATTCTCAACATAAATTCACCCCTGCTACCATCCTACTGGAGCTTCTCCTTTGCTTGTGGATGTGGGGTATCTCCTTGGGTGCTCCAGTGCCATGCAGCTGCCAGTCCCAAAGAATGCTCATCTCACACACCAGCAAAGTGATGCTCAAAATTCTCCAAGCCAGGCTTCAACAGTATGTGAACCAAGAACTTCCAGATGTTCCAGCTGTTTTTAGAAAAGGCAGAGGAACCAAAGATCAAATTGGTAACATCTGTTGGATCATCAAAAAAGCAAGAGAGTTCCAGAAAAACATCTATTTCTGCTTTGTTGACTATGCCAAAGCCTTTGACTGTGTGGATCACAACAAACTGTGGGAAATTCTGAAAGAGATGGGAATACCAGACCACCTGACCTGCCTCTTGAGAAATCTGTATGCAGGTCAGGAAGCAACAGTTAGAACTGGACATGGAACAACAGACTGGTTCCAAATCGGGAAAGGAGTACGTCAAGGCTGTATATTGTCACCCTGCTTATTTAACTTATGTCATGAGAAACTCTGGACTGGATGAAGCACAAGCTGGAATCAAGATTGCTGGGAGAAATATCAATAACCTCAGATATGCAGATAACACCACCCTTATGGAAGAAAGCAAAGAAGAACTAAAGAGCCTCTTGATGAAAGTGAAAGAGGAGAGTGAAAAAGTTGGCTTACAGCTCAACATTCAGAAAACTAAGATCATGGCATCCAGTCCCATCATTTCATGGCAAATAGATGGGGAAACAGTGGAAACAATGACAGACTTTATTTTGGGGGGTTCCAAAATCACTGCAGATGGTGACTACAGCCGTGAAATTAAAAGACGTTTACTCCTTGGAAGAAAAGTTATGACAAATCTAGACAGCATATTAAAAAGCAGAGACATTACTTTGTCAACAAAGGTCCATCTCTTCAAGACTATGGTTTTTCCAGTAGTTATGTATGGATGTGAGAGTTGGACTCTAAAGGAAGCTGAGCACCAAAGAATTGATGCTTTTGAACTGTGGTGTTGGAGAAGACTCTTGAGAGTCCCTTGGACTGCAAGGAGATCCAACCAGTCCATCCTAAAGGAGATCAGTCCTGAATATTCATTGGAAGGACTGATGTTGAAGCTGAAACTCCAGTACTTGGGCCACCTGATGTGAAGAACTGACTCATTTGAGAAGACTCTGATGCTGGGAAAGATTGAAGGTGGGAGGAGAAGGGGACGACAGAGGATGAGATGGCTGGATGGCATCACCGACTCAATGGACATGAGTTTGAATAAACTCCTGGAGTTAGTGATGGACAGGGAGGCCTGGCGTGCTGCAATCTGTGGGGGCTGCAAAGAGTCAGACATGACTGAGCGGCTGGACTGAACTGAACTGAAGTCATTGTTGTTTATTATATTGTGCATTTAGGATATATCAACTATTGAATTAATTAAATAAGGCAAGAGGCTGAGGTGACTCAAATGTCATATGTAAGCAATCCAAAATATAAGCCTATAAATGCCTCAAGTTTACAAAATCAAAACCTAAGGACAGTCAGTTCCTAACATCCAATAGGCACTGAGCTGTAGTCAGTCAATGATTTCCTTGCTTTGCTTCCATCTTTTCTTTGTAAATGTGTCTCCCTGAGCTTCCCATCCCTGGAATGCTCCTAACTACTCCTGGTTTGACACTGCCAGCTTGGAATCCATTCTTGCTTGAATAAACTCTTTTAATTTGCCTCAGTTTATGTTTTAACACTGTACAGTGAAAAGACCACATTTTTAAACCAGAAGGAATTCTTTTTATGCTGATAAGAATTGCCTTTTAAAGTAAAAGTAGGTTAATGTTGCTTCATGTGTTTTTGAGAGAAGGGGATGTTCCCCTTGCGAATTGCTGGTAGCTCAGTGGTAAAGAATCTATCTGGAATGCAGGAGCTGCAGGAGATATGGGTTAGACCCCGGGGCTTGGAGGATCCCCTGGAGGAGGGCATGGCAACCCATTCCAGTATTCTTGCCTGGAGAATCCTGTGGACAGAGGAACCTGGCGGGCTACAGTCCATGAGGTCACATAGAGTCAGACATGACTGAAGTGACTGTGCATGCACGCATGCACAAACAAAACATCCCTCAAAGATGCAGATTTGCCACTAATGAAACAGAGAAAGGATGTGTGGCAAGATGGGAAGTCAGCTTGGAAAGAATGGTCCCCAGAGTGTTTCGAGCAGTTAAGTGACATTGGAGAAAAAGCACCACCTCTCCGATGATTGCTCTGAAGGAAGCCCTTTTCAGCTGATATATGTTGCACAATTTTTAGAGTCAGTTGTATACTTTACATCTTGTTTCTCCAGGATAGATAGGCTTCTTGAAGATAGAACCTGTGTTTTCCACTTCTGTGCACTTCCCATAGCATTCAACAGACTGTTGTATACATTGCAGATGTTCAATAAGTATGTTGATTAGCTGCTGAGGGTAGAGTTCAGGGGAGGAGAATTAGGAATAAAATGTTCTCCAGTTAATTGCAAATTGCTTCCCTACTTAAAAATGAATTTGCATTTTATTATCTTTTCCTACAGTTCCTGGAATACGCTTCAGTTGGCATCTGTCATTTGATTTTATACAATTTTGTAAATTTTATGGAAATTTAAATTCTTTTTGAAAAAATTTCTTATGAAAATTAAAATTCTTACAAAGAGTCTGCTTTAGGATTTTCTGTTGTTTCAAGGTGGAAAGAAGTGCTGTGTAAAGGCAAGCCTGTTTCAATCATACTTCATGTAATTTGTTAAGAGAATCATTGAAATTTAGAGCTTGTAGGGACCACGTTATTATAGCCTAAACACCCAGAACTCTACCTGGAACACAGTGGAAACTTACTAAGTCATTGAAAAATAAATGAATCATTTAGTACATTCTCTTCACTTCACGATCAAAGACACTAAGGCTCAGATTACTTGTCCACAGTTACAGGATTGGCACAGGATAGGTTAGAATACATACTCCTTGATGTTATCATGCTTTAAATGTAGATTTCACATTCAAATTATAACATGGAAAAGAGCTTAAATTCAGTCTTTGAAAAACTTCTTTTACTTTAAAGTGTATGAATAAATCAAATTCTTAGGTTAATATCTATTAATATTATATTTTAGAAAGGGAGTAGTAAGAATTTGTTCATACAAGTCAAAAGGATTGTTTGAAGGGAAACCAGGGTAAAATGTCTTTTAAGTGGTTTGTTCAAGGCCTGTCAGTCTCTTCCTTTCCTTTCTCCAAGTTTTTTTTCCCTCCATTTTTTATGATTAGTGGTTCCTATCCACTATGAAAGACTTTCTGTTGGAAACATTTGTCTCTCTCAACACATAATACATCTACAACTCTGTATCGCTTGGACTTTCAAGAATGTCGGTTATCCTGTGGATTGATTTTCTGTTATTTTACAGGATGGAAGAAAAGAGTCAAGCTCGTGTACTTGTTTGAAGGGGCCGAAGCTCTCAGAAATAGGGACGATCGCCTGGATGATCACGCTCAGTGATGCCCTCCACAACTTCATCGATGGCCTGGCCATCGGGGCCTCCTGCACCCTGTCTCTTCTGCAGGGACTCAGCACCTCCATCGCCATCCTGTGCGAGGAGTTCCCTCATGAGTTAGGTGAGGAGTTCTGCCCATGTCGTCCAAGTCTGTCAACTTCTTGGTTTAAGGGGATGCAGACGTTTCAGATGACATGCTCTGAAAACTCCTGCTGATGTCTCGAAAAGAAGGAGCCTTTTTAGACATTGGTTATTATCTTTTATTTCATCCAAAAAGAGAAAAAAATATTTAAGTAGAGAACAAATCTACTCAAACTATTTAAGTAGAGAACAAATGTATGAACACGAGTGACGGGGAAAGAGGTGGGGTGGAATGAATTGGGAGATTGGGATCGACAAATATATATATATGTATATTGACATATATATATATATGTATATTGACATATATATATATGTATATATATATTCTATTGATTGTTGTTGTTCAGTTGCTAAGTCATGACTGACTCTTTGCAACCCCACAGACTGCAGCACGCCAGGCTTCCCTGTCCTTCCCTTGGGCAAACTGTCTCCTAAAGTTTGCCCAAGTTCATGTCTGTTGAGTTCAGTTCAGTTGCTCAGTCATGTCTGACTCTTTGCAACCCCATGGACTGCAGCCCACTAGGCCTCCCTATCCATCACCAACTCTCGGAGTTTACCCAAACTCACCTCCATTGAGTCGGTGATGCCATCCAACCATCTCATCCCCTGGCATCCCCTTCTTCTCCTGCCCTCAATCTTTCCCAGCATCAGGGTCTTTTCCAATGAGTCAGCTCTGGTGGTGCCATCCAAGCATGTCATCTTCTGCCACCCTCTTCACCTTTTGCTTTCACGACTATTGATACTATGTATAAAGTCGGTAACTAGTGAGAACCTGCCGTATAGCTCAGGGAACTCTTCTTGGTGCTCTGTGGCGACCAAGCTGGGAAGGAAATCTAAGAGAGAATACCTGTATACATAAAGCTGATTCACTTTACTGTGCAGTAGAAACTCACACAATGTTGTAAAGCAACTATACGCCAGTAAAAAGGAATTAAAAAAAAAACAAACTGTTGACTTAATGTGTTCTTCTTCTAGGGGACTTTGTGATCCTACTCAATGCAGGAATGAGCACTCGACAAGCCTTGTTATTCAATTTCCTTTCTGCGTGTTCCTGCTATGTTGGGCTAGCTTTTGGCATCCTGGTGGGCAATAATTTTGCTCCAAATATTATCTTTGCCCTTGCTGGAGGCATGTTCCTTTATATTTCTCTGGCGGACATGGTAAGACATTTTAAGATTTTGTTGTGTTTTAAATTTGGAAATAAACATCTGGGTTATGAATTGACTAAGGGTGACCTTTTGTTTTTCTCAGTGTGGATGGCCTTTCTGTTGTCATTTAAAATATTCCAGGTCCAACAGATAACTCCTTTTGAGTGGTTTGTTCTAATAGTGATTTGAAAGTGATTCTCATCAATTCTTTGATCTAGGTAGGATCTCATTGCTAGAGGACGAAATGACTTATTTTTGCTGAAGTAGAGATATTTTCCCGGGTGTTTTTTCCTTGTGAGTAAAGCTTGTATCCTGCTATGGTATGGCTCCATAGGACTTTTCACCCTTGTTTCAAGATTTCATATTTGGAAGGAAATGACTTGTTGAATAAACTAAATAGCATTTTGTTACTTCAAAGTTCTAAACAGTGAGAGCCTTTTGAGTTAAAGTAAATTTGATAAATTAAAGTTGAATGATATTTACTTGGGTCAGTATATATTTATATCTATGTTTATGTTTATGCTGTTTTTGTCTATGTCTGTGTGTGTGTGTGTAAGGGAGAGAATACCAGTGGTTCCTTGCATTTTCAAATAAATCATGGATAGCTTTCTAGAAAATGAAAATGTACTGCTGCTGCTGCTGCTAAGTCGCTTCAGTCGTGTCCGACTCTGTGCGACTCCATAGACGGCAGCCCACCAGGCTCCCCCATCCCTGGGATTCTCCAGGCAAGAACACTGGAGTGGGTTGCCATTTCCTTCTCCAATGCATGAAAGTGAAAAGTGAAAGTGAAGTCGCTGTCTTGTCCGACTCTTTGCTACCCCGTGGACTGCCAACTACTAGGCTCCTCCGTCCATGGGATTTTCCAGGCAAAAGTACTGGAGTGGGTTGCCATTGCCTTCTCTGAAAATGTGCTAAGTGGATATAAATCAAGGAATGTTTCCTTTGTATTTGGAACTGAATGTGTTTTTACATATATAATTACTAATTTAATTTCCTCCACCTGCATTCTTAACTCTGTTCATTTTTTTGTGCAGACCTTTGTAAGCACAAGGATTTCATCTCTTAGAACCATCACTGCATTTATGTTTTCCTTCACAGAATTTAGTGCCTCATAATGTATTTATGTTAGGTCATCACTTCTTTTTTTTTAAAATATAAGAACAGAATCTATTAGAGTTATTCAGTTTAAAGAAATAACACAAATAAATGATGCTATATATACTTACAGCAGCTTTGCTTTTTTCAGAAAGGCTTCACAAATTTCATCCACTGTATCCTTGTAAAAGTTTTCTCAAATCAGGCAAATGGAGGGACTACAGACTCTGGAGGTCTCCTGGATGCTTTGGCGCATTGCACCACTGTGTACATAGCAAATCACTTGGAAATCTGTTTTGAAAAGATGACATTTACAGATCTCTTCATAAGCCTTTTCAGTAGAAGTTTTGTGCTGAGAAAGGGTGGATTTTAAGTACAGAACTTGGGGTTTTAATTGCTTTCACCACCATGAGATTGTTATAGTCTTCAATTCAAAAACAGCACCGTTTATTTTAAAAAACCTTATGATTTTGTGAGGGATAGAACAAGCAAAAGGAAACAAATTGAAGAGAACAAGAACTAACTGTATAGTGATTTCTAAAAGCATATTTAATCAGCTATTATCGATTGATATTTTTGTATCAGACTTGAAAATTGGTAAGGCATTGCAGACGGTGGAGGGAGCAGGAAGGCACGGTTTTTGGTCCACAGAGAGAGGAACCTAAATTCAACAAACAAAACCACACACGTGATTACGTAAATACAAATAAAAACTGAAATGAATGGAAAAACAGTATATGTGATGAAAGAGGATCATAGGAGTGTCTAAGTTAGGAAGGCCTAAGAGAAACCTTCCTATGAAAGTAAGAAAGTAGAAACCTCAAAGATTTAGCTCATTGAAAGACTTGAGGAAAAAGAGGTTTTGGTGGGTGTGAAGATTTTGAGGATGGAAAGAGGCTGGATACATTTGAGGTCCGAATGATGCGGATGGAGCAGAGAGAGCAAGGAAGAGAGGGAGAGGAGGCATAAAATGAGGTTAATGTCAAGTCACTGATTGACTGACCTGGGGAACACAGTTTTCCTACTCTTCTTGTTGATGTCTGATTACGCTGGCTTTTGCCGTTATGCTGTCTGTACTAAAACATTTAAACCAGGGACAGAAACACTCACCCCTTCCCACCCAGACAGGAATCTGTAATAACTGTTTTATGTTTGACCACAAGATGGCAACAGTTATCTAACAATGTATCTTTCCTCTAGTTTCCAGAGATGAACGATATGCTGAGAGAAAAGGTAACTGGAAGAAAAACCGATTTCACCTTCTTCATGATTCAGAATGCTGGGATGTTAACTGGATTCACAGCCATCCTGCTCATTACTTTGTATGCAGGAGAAATCGAATTGGAGTAATAAGAAGTGAAAGATGGTGGTGTTAATAAAGGCATTTAATAAATAAAAACAGCTCCAAAGGGATTTTTAAGCTGATCCTATTTAGTTAAAAGATAATTTTGTTTTTAGCTGTATGTCAAGAAAACTGATTATTGGTTTCAGGATCTGTGAAATAGACAATCATTTGTTGTTAAAAATGCTTTAAAAAGCTTTTGGTTCCAGTCTGAAAAGCCTGATACATGAGATCTTTGGTAAATGCTGACTTTTTTTAAATGTTTCATGCATATTAAAAAACCATCACAAAGCAAGAAACATGCAGTCTATAATCATTTTGACACCAAAACCCAGAGGAAAATATAAACTAGGCCATATAAGCCTTTAAATCTCTATGGTTGGATCAAATGTTCAAGTGGTTTCAGAGTGGTTTCTTTCAATTAATTTGTTCTAGTGCTTTCACAAGCAAGTACATAAAAATGTGGAAGAGAATCAAAATGTACAAAACACAGATATAAATGATTCTAAGGCCTTAATGAATCCAGGAGAGAAAGATTGCTTATAGCTTTGGTTTTGTTTTTATATTACAGATAGGGACTTGTCGGATGGCTTTGAAAAACCATCTTGAAATAATATGAAATCAGTGAAATTTTGTTAGCTCTACTAATTTCAGACTCAGATTTTTTTTACCCCCTAAGTGTAATGTAAAGCTGATGACAGCTCATCGGCAGTATCCAGTGTGTTTCCTTTGTCAAGGTGAAGAAAATGTTGGTTTATAGAAAGAAATTGAATGCAATTTTAAGCAATTTACTTTTAAAGATGAATACAACTATTTAGCAGAGGATATTTTAAGTAAATGCAAAATGAAAGCTGAATGGCTGTATGTCAAATACTAAGATATATGTTTTCTATGGGTGCCCAAGAGACAGAAAATTTTTTTTTGTATTCAGCCTATGTTTTTCCTATATGGTATATTTTGCAAAAAAAAATCCCACACAGCATGATTATTTTTCTACCTTTTATAAAAGATAAAGCCTGTTTATTCATTTAGTAGATACAGAAAGTTGGTCTATAATTGAACATCCTAGCCCCAATCTCACTCCCAAATCACTTAAGGGAAGACGATTTAACTGAGAAAAATATTTCACAGAAGCCAACAATGACCTCAGGAATCATACTGTCCCACAGGCTGTAAAATTGTGTCACATAGCAATAATGCAGAAGTGATGAATGTTTAGCATATATGTTGATGTACATTTCCCTCTGACAATTTAAAAATATTGTTTGACCAAATAGTAAACACCTTTGAAACCTTGTATTGTGTCATTCATTATTCATTTTAATGGATAGTTTTTGAGTGACTTTCATGTACCTGGTATTACGAGGAAGAGAAATAGGTATATTTATTTCAAAGCTATTCAGCAAATAAATACTGTAAAGATTAATCATTGTTCATTGAAATCAGTATACATAGAATCTATTTTTATCATTTCACCTGTTTACATTCAATCTTAGGAAATAATCTTTACCTCTTCAAAGCACAGATTGTATGTCTGGGTTGAGAAGCTATTTAAGAAGCTACAACATGGTGGTATATATGTATCCTCTATGTCTTTGTCTCTATTCCTGCCCTGAAAATAGGTTTATCAGTACAGTTTTTCTAGATTTCCATATATATCTATTAATATGCAATATTTTTTTTTCTCTTTCTGACTTACTTCACTCTGTATGACAGACTCTAAGTTCATCCACATCACCAAAATGACCCAATTTCATTCCTTTTTATGGCTGAGTAATATTCCATTGTATGTAGGTACCACATCTTTATCCATTCATCTGTCAGTGGACATCTAGGTCACTTCCATGTCTTGGCTATTGTAAATAATGCTGCAATGAACCTGGGGGTACATGTGTCTTTTTGAATCATGGTTTTCTCAGGGTATATGCCCCCGAGTGGGATTGCTGGGTCATTGGCTCCCCAGGTGTCTCAGTGGTAAAGGATCCACCTGCCAAGCAGGGGACATGGGTCAGGAAGATCTGGAGAAGGAAATGGCAACCCGCCCCCGTATTCTTCCTTTGGAAATTCTATGGACAGAGGAGCCTGGTAGGCTGCAGTCCATGGGGTCGCAAAGAATTGGACATGACTTAGCAACTAAACAATGACAATAACAAAATGGTATACATACACTGCATGCCTGCACGCTCAGCTGCTTTAGTTGTGTCCAGCCCTTTGTGACCGCATGGACTGTAGCCCGTCAGGCTCTTCTGTCCATGGGACTCTCCAGGCAAGAGAGTGGGTTGCCATATCCTGTTCCAGGGGATCTTCCTGACCCAGGAATGGAACCTCTGTTCTTGCATCTCTGGCAGGTGGGTTCTTTATGACCAGCACTACCTGGGAAGCCCATATATACACTACCGTGTGCAAAATAGCTAGCTAGTGGGAAGGTACTATATATATATATGCAGCACAGGGAGCTCATCTCAGCGCTCTGTGATAATGTGGATGGGTGGGATGGTGGTGGGGGAGGGAGGCTTTGCAGGGAGGGGTCTTATATGTACTTATGGCTGATTCACGTTGTTGTAGAGCAGAAACTAACAACAATGTAAAGCAATTATACTCCAATTTTAAAAAATTTTTAAAAAGCTGCCACATGATATTAAAACAGGATAGTTTAACAAACTCATCTGGTGTTGATCAAAATGCATGTGGACTGTCTGGGTGCTCTGTGTTACTCTCTCTATGTATTGGTCTTTTGGCCATTTTTCTCAAATACGAGGAGAGCAGAGATGATAGGGTATGATGATCCCCAAAATAGAAAATTACTACTTATTAGAGGCTATGGTTCCAGGCAGAAGGTAGGATAGGTGAAGCCGTGATTAAATTTAAATTATCCTAGATAACAAAATGTAAACCTGTCAGTCAACATACCTTAGAGACATTCATTTATGCAAGTTGAATATTCTATAATTTGGGGCTTTAAAGATGCTACTATGACAAACCAAAAATGGTTTCAACACATTGTATGGGGGTGTATACTTTTATTTTTATATTATTGAACTTTATAAAAATTGATTACTAATTTGGCATTTTTTGAGTCCTGCATCAGCCCCTGTCTTAGTCTGTTTAGACTGCTATAGCAAATACCACAGACTGAATAGGTTATAACCAACCAAAATCTATTTCTTACAGTTCTGGAGGCTGGAAGTCCAAGATCAATGCACAGGCACATTTGGTGTCTGCCTTATAGATGGCACCTGCTTGCTGTGTCCACAGATGGTGGAGGGCCAAAGTATCTTTCTGGAGGCTCCTTTATGAGTGTGCTATTCCCATCCATGAGGGCTCCCCAGACCTTATGATCTAAGTATTTTCCCAAACCCTTACTTTCCATATCATCATCATTGGGGATTAGAATTGCAACATATGAGTTTTGGGGGAACATAAACATTCAGATCATAAGAGACCTTGGTTACTTACCCTGGTAAGGGAAGGAAAATAACATTCTCATAGAAGGTAGAAATGAACCTAACCCTGCCAGGCTCATAGCTACAGCATTGCTCAGCAGAGCCAACAGGAGACTCCAGTCTCTCGGCAGCATTTCATAAAGCCCTATAGATGGTTAGCGTTTCCGGCCTACAAACCCAACATCTAAAGGGGTTTCTTTACCGAAGAGCTTAAAGTTTTAAAAAATGAATAAATTGGGAAGAATCAAAACAGCTCTATGAGTTTACCAGAAAATTAGTGTAGGTGTATTAGCAGAACTAATTATTGATGATCTGTGCCAGGGGAACGTTAACTGCAAATCTGTCCTCCAGGCTCTGATTGGCATCATCTTCCTTTGGGGCTCATGTTGGTTTTTAGCAATAGGTTGGTTTTTACCATGATTTCTAGATGCCTTTGTATTTATTTAAGGTCCATCACCCAGAGGAGGCCTGGTGGACTACAGCCCATGGGGTCACAAGAGTCAGACTGAACCACCACCACCGTGCCCAGTACAAGAGGTTCTGACTGTGATAAATCCCTTAATATCGGTGTTGCTACAGCTGCTGTCTCACTGACCCTCTGCCTTCCCCCAGCTGTGGGCTGCCACACTCATGTACGAGTGCGGCGCCCTTAGCGTGCTTTCTGTGCCGAGTGTGCACAAAGCCTTCTCTCATGGTCACTCTGTGTACCAAAGGCTCCCAAATTCCGTATGGCTCATAATCAGCATCCTTACTAGTAAAATCTCAGGCTTCCCAGGTGGTGTTAGAGGTGAAGAACCCACCTGTCAACACAGGAGACATAAGACACGGGTTTGATCCCTGCGTCAGGAAGATCCCCTGGAGGAGGAAGTGGTAACCCACTCCAGCATTCTTGCCTGGAGAATCCCATGGACAGAGAAGCCTGGCAGGCTACCATCCATGGGGTTGCAAAGAGTCAGACACGACAGAAGCAACGAAGCACGTAAGGCAGTTGGATAAAGTGAAAATTCCTAATACCTATTTCATTAATTCTAAGACAGGCATGGCTTCCTCCCCTCACCCCCCCCCCGCCCCCACCTCCTCTGAGCATTTCTGAAGGATGTGCTGAAATCACTAGCCACCAGGTGCATTGTTGAGGAACTTACAGTTGTGTGAAAAGGAAACATGGGAATCTGCTATAACACTGGGAACTCAGCTCAGTGCCCTGTGGTGATCTAGGTGGGTGGGATGGGTGGGGGGAGGGAGACCTAAGGGGGGGGATATATGTACGCATATGGCTGAATCACTTCCTAGTACAGCAGAGACTAACAACAGTGTAAAGCAACCACCCCAATGGATTAAAAAAATAATAATAAAACAAGGGAAAAAAAGAGGAAAATCATCAGCTGGACTCTGGGGTAAGGCCAAGAAAATGCCACCACTGTTGTGTTTAAGATTTGATGGTGTAGAATAAAGGGTGTGTTCACATGTTAGCTTGACTTCTTTTTTTCCTATAAAAAGTGTGGAAGAGGTGGTGCAGGGCTGGTATGGCTGGTCCATGGCCTTTGGGAACCTGGGCTCCTTTGATTTGTAATCTTTGGCTTCTGACTTTAAGATTACGTCATGTTTTAAAGTGTTTGCAAGAGAGATCCCACTTTAAAGTCTAAATTCCACATAGCAGAAAGGAGGAAAGGGTAGAAGGCAAACTATTCACACCCAGCTCTTTATCTTCCTTAAAGGTGCTTTTTCAGAAGTAATATACAATCATTCCACTTATATTCATGTACCAGATTTAGTTACAGGCTGCGCCAACTTGCCAGGGCAGCTGGGAAAGGGTGCTTTTAGCTGGGTATACCAACACAGGTTCTGTTTCTAAGAAGAAGCAAAGAATGAATATTGGGTAGACTTCTTTCAGATTAATTCCTTAATTATACTAGGCCACCTGACCAAACCTATGTATTCTTTTTTCATAGTCTTTTCCATTGTGGTTTATTATAGGATATTGAATGTAGATCCTTGTGCTATACAAACGTTCTAATACAGAAGTTAAACATTGATATATTTATTTTAAGCATGATTTCTACCTCTTAAAATTTAGCATAGTTGATAAGTACTTTTTGGACAACCCTCCCACCTCTGCCACTTCCCTTGTCAAGATTTGGAGACAACTTCCTATTTGGGATGTGCTCAGTCGTGTCCAATTCTGCGATCCCATGGACTGTAGCCCACCAGGCTCCTCTATCTATGGAATTTTCCAGGCAAGAATAATGGAATGGGGTGTCATTTCCTGTTAAGTCTCAGGTCAAACCCGCGACTCTTGCATCTTCTGCATTGGCAGGTGGATTCTGTACCACTGCATCGCCTGGAAAGCACTCCTATTTGGGGTAGAGTATAGCAAAATCTCCCTATGCTCCACTAGTGGTGAACAAAAGTAAAACTTGCAGATAAACTCCAATTCATTGTTTCACTTTGGAATACAGAAACATTGTAGATATTAAAATTTTTGTGTTTAGCATTTATAGTACATCAGAAATGATGGTTGGTCCTCAACGGTGACTTGAAGGTCACATCTGATGCCACTGAAATGCTTTGGAGCTGAAGAGGGCCTCAGTCTGTAACTTAACAACCTGGGGTCCAGAACAGATCTTGGTGCTGAAATAATATTCTATGTATAGAACCATGATTTTTAATAGCAGGAGCAGAGAGTAGAAAGAGTAACTTATATGCCTTGACAAGCCATGCAAAATCAGACTTTTTAGATAACTCCAAGGAAGATGTTTTATGTAGGATATGAATCTAGGCCATACTTCATACACCATGTGTTCACAGAACAATACAGTTTCTTAGCAACCATTACCTGGTTGTCAAGTTATTACTTGATTTTTATAGACACCTAGCTTTTTTAGGCACATGCATCACTAATACTTAAGCATAATATCCAGGTTAGTGCTGGAATAATTATATTTCACTTTTTTTTCCAAATAAAACTTTAAAAATTAAGCGTTCAAACTATAACTCTTTTAAAAAAAATAAGGCAGACCACTGCAGGGAATGAGAAAAATTCTGAGCTTGTTCTTCTGTGAATGAATGAATTCATTTATTTGTTTAGTACAACATACATGCGAAGCCCAGAGGTTACAAAGATGAATCAACTCATGTCTGCTGTCAGAAGGATCATAAGAGAATAGTCACATAAAAACCAATGATACCACACTTGTAGGTGTTATCATAGAGGACACACACAGATAGACAAACATGCAGGCAAATAGAAATTGAGCACAAATGTGAGAGATGCCGGTTCGATCCCTGGGTCAGACAATCCCCTGGAGAAGGAAATGGCCACTCACTCCAGTGTTCTTGCCTGGGAAATCCCTTGGAGAGGGGACCCTGGCAGGGCCCATGGGGTTGCAAAGTGTCAGACACGACTTAGCAACTGAGAAGGCATGCAGTACACCCCTGTATAGTATGAGTATATTGGAGGTGGAAGGATTTTAGATTACACGATAGTCACTAATATAGAGAAAGACCTGCAAACAAGTAAATTAATACCAACTGAAAAATCAGGCTACTCAGCAGTATTCCCTCTGTAGTCCCAATTTTTCTTTATGAATGTGTGAACAGCATACACACATATAGTATATATACACATGTACTATATATATATACAGGCTTCCCAGTTGGCACTGGTGGTAAAGAGCTTGCTTGCCAATGTAGGAGATGCAAGAGATGAAACTTTGATCCCTGGGTAAAGAAAATCCCTTGGAGTAGGGACAAAGCATCCACTCCAGTATTCTTGCCTGGAAAATTCCATGGACAGAGGAGCCTGGTGGGCTACAGTCTGCAAAGAATCGGACACGACCGAGTGACTGAACACATAGTATATACAGATGGGAAATATATTTTCCGATGTATTAGTAGCGGGTAACTCTGTGGGATTATGAGCTGTTGTAAATTGGTTCTTGGTAAAATATTAACATTTTCTCAATTTTCTTTGATAAACATGCACATATATACTAGTGTTTTAGAAGAAGAAATCTCAGCTTGTGGGATATGAATTATTCAAGGCTTGTTTTTTTAATACATTCTCAGTTTTCTTCAGTGAACATTTATTCTAAAAAAAAAAAACTAATAAATGTGATTAGAAAAAAAGGAGAAAAGCTCACAGTTTAGAGTACAGAAAAATTCAGGAGAGCATAGTTACTGAGATGCTTGAGATCTTGTGATGTTTCTTCCCTTGTCTATCAGTCAAGGTAGTGGTTGTATTCTCTGAAGCATTTCGCTTCTAAACCCCCACAGCTCCAACCCCTTCACCAGTGATTGGTCAGGCGTATGACACGGTTTCCGATACCTGAGTTAGGACAGCATGTGCTGGGAAGTCAGAGAAAGAAGAGATACTTTTACTTCCCTGAGACACTACACTAGATGTGATGTCTGCAGCAGCCGTTTTGGCTAGTTACAAGTCGAATTGTGTCCACCTGCTCTTCCAGCAAAAAAAAGACATGTCAGAGTCCTAATCCCCAGTACCTCAGAATGTGATCTTATTTTAAAACACAGTCATTGCAAATGTAACTAGTTAAAATGAGGTCATACTGGAGAAGAGTGGGTTCCTAATTTAGTATGACTAGTATTCTTATGAAAAGGGGGAATATGGGCACAGATGTATACGCAGGAAGAATGCCATGAAAAGATGAATGCGGAGATTGTGGTGAAGCTTCCACAAGACAAGGAATGCTAAAGATTGTCATTAAACCACCAGAAGCTAGGAAAGAGACATGAAAAAGATTTTCCCCACAGCCCTTAGAAAGAACTAAGGCTACGCACACCTAGATCTTGCACTTAGTAGCCTTGAGAACTGGGAGACCATACATTTTTATTGTTTCAGCCCCCTAGTGGGTGGTACTTTGTTATGACAGCCCCAGGCAAGTGAAAACAGTTACCTTGAGAGGAAATAACATGAAGACAAAGGTGATGTATTGAGGATACAAGGTAGAAACTGGAACCATTATATATCTCAGCAGCTGAACTAGCAAACCTCCTACTTTGAGTCCCACTTCCTCAGACTTCCTGATAGGCGTAGTAATCACTTTTTCTAGTCATGCAAACTCTTTGAGTTGCTTTCGATACTAGCTTTCCCTGTGCTCCCTTCTGTAATCCAAATACCAGTGTCCAACTCTGCCTGAGGGCCACCCTCCTTCACAGTCTCCTGGATATCTCTCTATATGCCTAAACTCAAGAGAAATCATGTAGCATTTGTCATCTCTGACAGGATTATTTCAGTTAGCAGTGTCCTCCAGAGGTTCATCTAAGCTATCATAGATTGCAGAGTTTCCTTCATTTTTCAATGCTGAATAATATTTCATTGTAAAAATACATGCATTTTCTTTATCCATTCACTCATTGATGGGTATTAGGTTGCTTTCATATCTTGGCTGTTATAAACAATGTTACTATGAACAAGATCCTGATTTCAGTTCTTTTAGATAAATATCTAGAAGTGGGATTGCTAGATCACTGTAGTTCTATTTTTAATTTTCTTGAAGAATTTCATGTTGTTTTCCTTACCTTTGCTTCCTTACCTACACCACTGCATTCCCAACAACAGTGTACAAAATCCCAAATTTCTCAAGTGCTTACTGTTTTCTATTTCTGCATGATTTCATTTATCTAAAAGCTTCCTAGGTGGCACAATGGTAAAGAATCCACCTGCAGTGGAGAAGATGGAAGAAATGCAGTTTCAGTCCCTGGGTCAGGAAGATCCCCTGGAGAAGGAAATGTTGCAAATAGGAACACTCCAGTATTCTTGCCTGGAAACTCCCATGGACAGAGGAGCCTGATGGGTTACAGTCCATAGTATTGCAGGGTCAGACATGACTGAGCAACTGAGTGCATGTGTGTGCATGCACGCACACACACACACACACACACACACACACACACACACATGTTCAGTTTAATCTCAGTTCAGTTCAGTTCAGTCGCTCAGTCATGTCTGACTCTTGCGACCCCATGAATCGCAGCGCACCAGGCCACCCTGGAGTTTACTCAAACTCATGCCCATCGAGTCGGTGATGCCATCCAGCCATCTCATCCTCTGTCATCCCCTTCTCCTCCTGCCCCCAATCCCTCCCAGCATCAGGATCTTTTCCAACGAGTCAACTCTTCGCATGAGGTGGCCAAAGTATTGGAGTTTCAGCTTCAGCATCAGTCCTTCCAAAGAACACCCAGGACTTATCTCCTTTAGGATGGAATGGTTGGATCTCCTTGCAGTCCAAGGGACTCTCAAGAGTCTTCTCCAACACCACAGTTCAAAAGCATCAATTCTTCAGTGCTCAGCTTTCTTCACAGTCCAACTCTCACATCCATACATGAGCACTTGAAAAACCACAGCCTTGACCAGACGGACCTTTTTTGGCAAAGTAAAAGTGGCATGAAATAGGTAAGTAGTAGACATTCAACTTGTATTATTTTATTATCTCCTTCATTCTCTGAATATCTCCTAGGGACAATGCATAGTTTCTATTTCATGGCAAAAAGACCATAGAGCTATTATTAATAAATTTAAAAAAAATTGAGGGTATTTCTTAGGTTTCTCAATTACACTTGATTTGCTTATTTTGAAAATATATGTGTATAGCAGGAATACTACTAATATTATTTTAGATGATAAATATTTAAGTAATATTTTCAACTAAAATGTTGGTGTTTTGTAATAGGTACTTAAGCCCAGTGGAATTCCTGCCTGGATTCAGATGGATTCATGAAATGGCTTAATTGTCATCTTGACCTTGACTGACAGAGAGCTTTGCTTTGATTTTAAATCTTCTTTGAGTATTTCCCATTTCTTTGTAATTTGTGCTCGTTTTCAGACACACATTACTCAAAATGCTACAGACTGTTTCTTTCCTATGCTGTCTCTGATAGAGGAAATATGACTCAATGTTAGAATAATAACGGTATAGTGCTTTTGCTCATCAAAGTTTGAAACAAAGTGTCTTCTCACTTTATTTAACTTGCTCCGTCACCATGAAATTATGTGAAACAGTTACCTGTCCCCGTCTTGAAGGTGTGCCCTTGAGTGGGAACATCCCCGTACAGTCTGTGTGTGCCAGTGATGGGAGGGCTGGGTGTGAGGGGGGGTACAGGTTGTGTCTTCGCTTGGGCGTGTGGCAGCTACTGCCTTGGTGGAAGTCACGGCTAGAATTGGAGGGCTGAAGCCAGAGCCAGGTGCAAGCCAGAGCTTCCCCTCCGCTCAGCGGTTATCTCAGCCCGAAGTGGGGCCTAAGGGGAGGGAAGCAGGAACTCCGAGGGAGGGGGGCTTCTCCTGTTCTCTCCAAGCATGCAGTCTCCTTGGCCATGGCAGTCTCTGCCTCGGCGGGGCACAGGGCTGGCGCTACAGGAGCTGCAGGAGTCCTGTGCGGGCTGGGGGGTACACTGTGGCCGTTAGGCAAGCTGTCCAGAGCCCCAGGTAGTTTTCAGTCTTCTGCCTCCATGCTGTGACTGGGAGTAAGCCAGTCTGTGTGTGCACGCTTCCAAGAGCAGAGTCTTGATTTCTTAAAACTCTCCAGTGAGCTCCACTGGTTTTCAAGCCAGCTGCTGCTGCTGCTGCTAAGTCGCTTCAGTCGTGTCCGACTCTGTGCAACCCCATAGATGGCAGCCCACCAGGCTCCCCCGTCCCTCGGATTCTCCAGGCAAGAACACTGGAGTGGGTTGCCATGTCCTTCTCCAATGCAGGAAAGTGAAAAGTGAAAGTGAAGTTGCTCAGTCGTGTCTGACTCTTAGCCACCCATGGCCAGCTAAGTGGACTCATCTTCCCAGTGTCAGACCCCAGGACTGGCGTGACTAATAAGTGGCTCCCTTGCCTTGGGAGGGTGCCCAAGCCTATGGTATTCCCCCTCTCTCCTGGATTCCTTGTGGGAATGTGGGTCTTGACCAGATTGCTTCTCCTCCATTCCTACCAGACTCCATGTGGATCTTTCTTTACAGACTTGGTTACAGAAGAGCTATTCTGCTGGTCCCCAGGTTGTTTTTAATGACAGTTGTGATATGTGCAAATTGTAGTTTTTCCTGTGTTGGTAAGAGAAGGTGAGCCTAGGGTCTTTCTATTGTGCTATCTTGTTCTCCACCCTCCTGGGATTCAGTATTGATATCACCTTTGTATTTGTAAAGATTCTTCTTACTGTGCAAAGTACAGTTGATTCTTAAATGTTTTTAGATCCTGGAATTATTTGAGTCTCTGATAAATGTGAGAGTGCCTCTCTCCTTAGATAGCAGAAATAACACACACACATTGTCTACAGTTACTCTCTGCTTCCCAACTCAGCTAGTTAGAAAACCTCTAGTTTTAAGAGTCCTGCTTATGGAGCACAGTGTAGCACATCTGATAAGGCAGCCTGGTTTTGCTGACTTGTAACACTGTTTTACATGTAAGTGTGTGTGGATGTGAACACCTGGGACACAGAGCCAAAGTCCTTCCCCCAGCAATGCACTCTGATAATTTCACCGCAGAGAAAGAAGACAGGTTGATTAATTCATTCAAACTGTGTTCTACAGAAAAAAAAGGTAATCTACAAAATGTTAACATTTTTTTTCTTGGAAGAAAGAATGCTGTGTTCAAAAGGTTTAAGAAATGCTGCGTACCGTAGTCATCCCATGGAGATTCACTTGTGTTTATCAAAGACTCTAGAAGTCCTGCAGTAGAGAAGGCAGTGTAACTCTTTCTGTCCCCGTTTCTCCTCATATTATCAAACCACACAGTATTTTTTCGTATTTGATAATTCTTATTTGGATCACTTAACACTTTTGGAAATGGTGACAAGTTTCATTCATTTTTTGTGATTCTTACATCTGTCACTTATCCCAGTGCCTACTGACAATGCTGTGGCTGTGTTAGCATTTGGGAGGAACTCTTAAGTCCCTAGCTGTTGTCCTTTCTCATGGTCATCACTTCCACCTAGGCCAGATCTGAGGATTGTTGCCTTCTTTGTTTACTGGTCCAGTGTCCGGAGATTGATATAGAGCTCAGTTTTCTGGGTTTTTTTCTAAAGGCGTTTGAAGATAATAGAGTTCAAATGCACCCCTTGTAGTAGTAACTGCATTTTTTTTTTTTTGTTTGTATTAGTTACCTCTATTTTTAGCAATTTCTATCTTTTAAAAGCTGTTTTGTTCAGTATTTTCCGACAAAGGTCCCTATATTGAAAGCTATGGTTTTTCCAGTAGTTGTGTACAGATATGAGAGTTGAATCATAAAGAAGGCTGAGCACTGAAGATTCAATGCTTTCAAACTGTGGTGCTGGAGAAGATTCTTTAGAGTCCCTTGGACTGCAAGGAGATCAACCAGTCAATCTTAAAGGAAATCAACTCTGAATAATCATTGGAAGGACTGATGCTGAAGCTGAAGCTCTAATACTTTGGCCACCTAATGTGAAAAGCCGATTCATTGGAAAAGACCCTGATGCTGGGAAAGACTGAAGGCAGGAGGAGAAGGGGGTGGTAGAGGATAAGATGGTTAAACAGAATCATCAACTCAATGGACATGAATTTAAACAAACTCCAGGAGATAGTGGAGAACAGAGGAACCTGGTGTGCTGCAGTTCATGGGGTGGCAAAAGAGTTGGACATGACTTAGCGACTGAGCAACAACAGCAGTCAATATTTCAGTGACAGTTAAGACTAGAGCTTGTCTAACCATAATCTCACCTTCCACCATCAGGCAGGTTTGGGAGGCAAAAAATGTCATGGATGAGCACCATCATAGATGGCTCTGGAATTAAGAAGCCCAACTCAAATCCAGGTCCACTGTGACTAGTTCCAAGAGCATGTCAATCTGCTAAACTACACCTATAAAATGGTGAAAATAATGGCCTTACCTCATTGGTGCCATTATCTTGAAGTAGTTAATACAATGGAGTTACAACAAGGCATCTGTTTTTTCATGAGCTGTTCATGGCCTGCTACACAGTAAGCACCAAACACTAGTTATTATTGCCATTATCATGGTTACTCTTTTGGTAATTTTACTGATTATATTCTCATTGTCTTGACTTATCTGATTCCAGAATGAAGATAACTTTGATATAAACTGATTATACACCTTTAAATTCTAGTAGCCAGAGTTCCTATTATGGAATTGATACATTATTTTGTTGTTGATTTTCAATAGCATGAACCCAGTAAAGAACACACTATTTTCTTTCTTGCTTATTTGAAGGCATTTCTCTGCCAGACTGAACCCAAGGGTAGAAGAGCTATGCGTGTGGGGATGTGTCAGGACGTATCTAACCGGGCTTCAGGAAGAGTGAAGAGGCAATTATGTTAAACCTTCTGGAAATGCCCAGTCATCAAGAAAGTCACAGTTAATGGAAAAACAACCCAGTTCTTATTCCTGTGTTTGGTTTTTCACTCCTAACCATTTCATTACACTTTGCCATAGACAGGAGAAACTGCTTCCATGTAAGCTTACTCTCGCAACCCAATAATGGCTCTGAAAACTGGAAGAAAGTCAAGATTATACGTTCTGTTCTATGTGTATTTGCTCCTTGTACATTTTCTCTTGCCTCCCTTGCTGTGGGGATAGTTGCTTAACAGTTTGTTCCCTAGTATTATTTAACTATGTGTTTTAATTTTTAAATATTACCAGATCCACAGATTAAAAACTGAAGCTCTCCTAGCTCTCACTTCCTTATTTTTGTAAAAAAGACTTAAATATTTCTACCTCTTCTGCAACTAGTTTCACACATTTTCTTATAGAAATTCTAGGTTTAAGTGGACTCACTGCTAATCACTACTGGAGTCACTGCTAATCACTACTCGATCAAATTTTCTGCCATTCCTAAGTTCTCTACAAGGATGCAGTACATAATTTGTTGTTATTTTGTCAATTCTATTTCAATATACAGTTTACAATTACAATATACCGGTGACGTATTACACAACTTCTTTCATACATGAGAAGGCCTGCCTGTCACTTCAATACATAAAGGAATACTTGATTAGATACTGGAATGGGAAAGTCTGTGTGGCAGCTTAACACTGTTATTTCAACCACGAATTCCCACTTGAACACTTCTAATGTAGTTTTTTTTTCCTATTTCACTACAAGTTTAGCAAGGCTTGAACTATTCATAATTCAGTATGTAGATCCTCAATCCCTGGTTGTTTAGCAGTTTTAACTGCAAAATAGTTTCCATGATTCAAGATTAGTTTCCTCCTGAAAGGAGAAAATGTTACCAATACTAATTTAGATTGATTTGCATTGATCATTTGTTATTTTCATCAGTCAGAAATACAACCTTTTAAAAAACGGAGCAGTTTGATTTGAAAGCAGGTGGCCTGGGGCCTATGGGGAACTGTCACCTGTCAACAGGCCCCAGAAGAAAGTGCGGAGAAGCTGCCTGTGGCTCAAGTGAAGCCCTGCTCCATACTCAGAAGCAATTTTCACACATTTTTGTAAAACACTAAAGTTAATTTTTATGTGAAATATTATTTGGGACCCAGATGTGAAAACAAAGGCAATAGAAACACTTGAAGTGTAGGGGCTTGGCCTCTCTTGCCTTCCCTTTCCTCCCAAAATCACCTCTGCGGAACCTGGGAACTGTAAGTTGGCAAGGCGCTGACAGGGAGTAAATGGGGCTTTCCCGGTGGTCGGGTGGTTAATAAGCCGCCTGCAGTGTGGGGACCTCAGGAGACATGGGCTGGAGAGGAGGGTTCGATGCGCGGGTGGGGAAGATGCCCTGGAGGAGGAAATGGCAACCCACTCCAGTATTCTTGCCTGGAGAATCCCATGGACAGAGGAGCCTGGTGGGCGACAGTCCACGGGGTCGCCAAGAGTCTGACGGGATTTAGCGTTCATTCTCTTGTATTTTTAGTGAACGCTTTGGATGTGTGTGTGTGCATAGTCAGTTGTGTCTGACTCTTTGTGACTTCATGAGCTGTTAGCCCGCCAGGCTCCTCTTGGGATCTCAGAAGTAAGAATACTGGAATGGATTGCCATTTCCTCCTCCAGGAGATCTTCCTGACCCAGGGATCGAACCCACATTTACTGCATTGGCAGGCAGGTTCTTTACTGCTGAGCCACCTCAGAAGACCCTCAACAAATAAAAGGTTGACAAATTTTTCTGTAAACAGCCAGATAGTATTTTGCCCTTTGTGGCTCAAGTGCAACACAGAATATTACATGCTTAGATAACATGAGAGAAAACAAATATTCATGAAATTTTTTTTTACAAAATTCAAAATACAACACTAAAGGTTATTTAGTAATACAACTTTTCATAATACAAGTTGGCTAATGAGAAAAATTGATTTTTTTTTCAATAACATTTTGCTTAATTGGAGTTCAAGTTAGCATTTCTTATCACCAAATTAATTGCAAATATTCGTCTGTGAAAACCAGTCTTAGCTTGTGGGATGTACAGAAATAGATGGTGGGTTAGATTTATTGTGTGGGTCATATTTGTTGATTCCTTCTCTAGAATAAGTTTAAACTAGAAAATAGTGATTAGGAGATTTTAATTAACCTTCAAAGTGTTTTTGTTTTATCATAACAGCAATGAACCACTTTCTCATTCCTATTATATTGGCAATGCCTTTTCTCTTTGAAAATAAAATGACAATATCTAGTGTTGTAGATAGTTTCATAAAAAGTGAATCTTGTGTGTCCTTGGTGAGAAGATTTTCTGGGAGAGAATTTGTCAAAATGCGTCAAAATATCTAAGAAAGGGCATTTACATTTTCAACCAGTAATTTCACTTCTAGGAATTTAACCCAAGGAGGATTATATTGAAGTATTTATGTGCAACAGTAATGGTGTTGTTTATCATGCTAAAAATTTGTGCTCATCCTAAATGCTTAGCAATAAAGGGATCAGAGAAATAAATGGTTGTATAGATACAAAAGAGAATATTGTGAGGTACTGGAAATTGTGTTGTGAAACTTTGTTGACATGGAAAGATTGTCTTAAGAAAGTAAGCTGCAGGCATTATGCATAATATGATATCATTATTGAATAAAAATATGGGAAGTACACACATAGAAAATTAAGCTAAAGATCACATGCCAAAGCATTGATAGTACTTATTTGAGAGATGGAACTATAGGTGATTATTAGTAGCAGCTTAATAATAAGTACTAGTTCTTGAGTATTTAGCAACTGTGGGCACTCTGAGAATGTTTAATATATACAATTTCAAGTAATTTTTAAATTAATGCTGTGAAATTGGAATGCTTATCTCCTTTGATGCTTATCTCAGGGAGCATTGAGGGTTGGAGAAGCTAAGTAGCTTCCCCTGTAGACACAGCAAAAATGGGGCACCTGGCTTTTGTACTCAGATGGGTCTCATTCCTGAATTTGCCCTGCTGTCTCGCATGCCATGCTGGCTCTCTTATTTTCTTCCTGCTAATTTATATTGCTAACCTTGCTCTAAAGTATTAGCAGGTATCTTTAAGAAAGTTGAAGATGAGATATTAGGTATAATTACATTAAAAACACTGAATTACCATGTGGAAGACTTAACCATTTCTTGTTTCATTACTGCTGATTCTGGGGACACCCCTTTGCCTGTCTTTTCTTCTGGTCCAGTGGGCTTCCAGGAAGATTTATATATTTTATTTTTTAAAATTTTGTTTATTTATTTTTACATGTGTTTTTATTGTAGTGAAAGTCATTTACTGTATAGCATACTATTTTAATCATATTTAACTGCACAGTTCAGTAGCACTAAGAACATTCACATTGTGCAACTCTCACCATCCTTCATCTCCTGAATTTTTCACCTTCCTAAACTGAAACTCGGTCCCCATTAAATACTAACTCCTCTTCCCCCTCACCGCACCCCCACCCCATAGCCCCTGACATCTACCAATGTACTTTCTGATTCTATGAATTTGACTATTCTAGAACCTTATATAAATGGAATCAAACAGTATTTGCCTGCATCTATTATATATTGGAATACATTTTTAAGGTTAATATGTGACCTACAAAGAGATTGTGCTTTCTTCCTCCCCGCCCCATGCTACATAGTAGGTTCTCATTACTTATCTCTTTTATACTTAGTAATATAGATATGTTAATTCAAATCTCCCAATTTACCATACCCTTACTTTCCACCCTTGGTGTCCAGACAGTTTTTTTTTTTTCTCTATGTCTGTGTCTCTCTTTCTGCTTTACAAATAAGTTCATCTGTACTATTTTCTAGATTACACACATATCAATGAAGATTTAGAAGGGCAGCAGTCATTAATCTAGACTACTGCAAAGAATGGGCATTCCAGTTGCCTCTAAGTCTATAACCAAGCCAAGAAATATATATTTCTCCCTACGATGAAAAGTTGTTGGTCAGTTGCTAAGTCGTGCCCAACTCTGCAACCCCATGAACTGCAGTACGCAGGGCTCCTCTGTCCTCCACCGTCACCTGGAGTTTGCTCGATGTGGAAACGGTAACCGGATCCAGTATTCTTTCCTGGACGAGACAAGAACAGCATGGAAAGATGGAGAATAACCTTCCATGCTTTAATGGCAAAGTCCTTTACTCCAAGAGACAAGTGGGCTCTAAAGGCTTTTTATGATCAGTGCAAAAAGTGGGAGTAGTTGTTGGTTGGTGACCAAGAGCCTCCCCCTCCCTTCCCCACTATTCCCTGCCCCCACTGCATACCACATTCCTTCAAAAGTGAACAGGGATAGTATTGGTCCAGGAGGGAAGTGTTAACTTATTCAAATTGAAATTAAGAGCTTATTTAATAATGTGTCCACCAGAAATAAATTATCACCTGGATTTAAGCTTCATGATTTTTTTTCTCTGTATGGTAGGCTACAGATGCTATAAAAATGATGGCTATTAAACTCCGACATTTTCCATTCACTGAACAAGATGAACTGTTCTTTCTTGCTAAATTGCTCTTTAAGATAATCAGTCCTGTCACCAAAGGTCTGTGATCATCTTGCCACTTTGGTTTGTGTGATTACTGGGTTACAGAGCGCAGTAAACATGATCAATTCTTTTTCTGACCTGTTTTGTCACATCTTTTGTCCCCAGCTCCTTGAAAACAGAATGGTGGGTAAATTCATCTTTCTTAGGAGTTGTAAAGAACCATCATTTTATTTACTGAATGTAGTTAAAATGGCCTATGGTGAAATGATGCCAGATCACAGATAGACGGGTAGGTCATATAAAGTTGTTACAAGAGACCCAAGAAAATTCTTGAAACACTGGTAAATTTAAAGTGATTATAAATCTAGGTACTGAATTGAGAATTTAATGGTCATTATTGACAGAATCATTTTGGAGCAGGCAAAAAATCAGGTACAGTGAATGTTAGTAAATAGTTAAGTACAGTAATTGGGGATGATGTGAGGCATAGAAGGAACTCATATTTAATGGTAGCTCTGATTTCAGTTCACATTCATTCATCCATTAATTCAGCAAAATATTTATTGAGCATTCCAGGCAAGGAGGACACAAAGCTAAGCAGGACAGGCCCAATCCTATTCCCATGGAGCCTAGAATTTCCCAGATGGATGCCAAGCATCTTGCAGTACATGTGACTTGGGATCTTCCACACATCACGAGGACCTATAACTGTCCCACCCCTCACTTACATAGACATAATCATGGTGAATTTGAAAATAAAAGATAGAGGACAGTAGAAAGAGTTGACTTTTCCAGCTGTATAAAATTTAGATTATCCTATTTAAAAAAGACTCCAATGTGACTGATTAAGACTAAAGTGGAATTACTATTCTATATTTTCAAAATATTTTTAAACTGGAGTTTTAACTCTCAAGCACAATGGCTCCAAATGATGGTGAGGTGTGGTTGTCAACAGTGAGGTCATTTTGTCTCTGCTGGTTTTGCAAGAGAGCGTAGTGACTTATTGTTTGAGTTAAGCGTGTAACTTTTCCAGTTCAGTATGTTTATCTTATAAAAATAACATTCAATAGAAGGATAATTTTCAAAGATAATGCTTTTAAAAGGAATTAAGAAAAATTTCTTACCTTTCTCACTAACATAAACATTTCCTTTATCAATTCTTCAAGAATCCTGGCCTGGAATTATAACATTTTCCCAAGTAATGTGATCTTGACCCTCTCGTAGCTGAGTGTCAAAGTGATCCGGGTTGTTTTTTTAGCAGTTCTATTCAATTAATTTCTGCATTAAGAATTAACCTCTGATTTCAGAAGTTTTGTCCTCTTATTTTGTGCTCAGCCTCAGAGGACAAAAAATAAGGAACTTATTCTGGGTCTGGAGAGTTCAGATTCCTCTGTGGCCGTGGCTTCTTGAAGAAGGATGAACCCAATTTAGTTTTTATTGGAGCAAAGGAGAGTGAATGACTGTTGAGCAGGCAAGCTATGGTATGTACCAAAGTTGGTTTTGGCAAGTTGAAGTTATCAATTCTGGTAAAAATTTTTTTTCCTCTTACATCTGTTAAAAATTCTTCTCACTTCATGGTATTCTGATTCTTTGGTTAATTGGTGGATGGATCCTGGAGAGATTTTTAAAAGGCAAATATGGAATAATATTAATTATGGGACTAGTATATGCTTGGGAATATTTACTTACCATTATATCTCATAGACCAAGTCTTTTAATCAATTAGTCAGTCAGTCAAAGGATCAACAATAGAGACACAGGCGGTCCCTGAAATGACATCATATTAACAGAGTGGCAAAGTGTTTCCATAGAGACATGCCATAATTAGGGGAACTATAAATACCTATTATCAAGTGACTTACACATGTGACTAAAATAGGTTATAAATAAGCCCATTCACTTTAACGTAAACTTGTGAGATATCTTAAAATGTAAAAACAATATGCTTACATCTTATAAAATGGGCATTGATATTAACTTCTCTTACCAATTTTATATTTCAAAAAAGTTGTAAGAGATACCTGATGTATCACTGTGGATAAGATGAAGAAGAATTGGTTGCGTCTGGTGATGGCAGGTGGTGTATACGAAATCAGTGTGGCTACGAGTCTCGATTTTTTCTAAATGCCAGCCTATACCTCTCTCAGCTTCCTTGAGTCACTGCCCAGAAACCAATGGATAAATGGGAAATGTGGCAAGATGTGAAGTAGAGTGTTAACAGAAGCCATGAATGAAAATGCATGATTTGTGAAGAAACAGGACTGACTATAGGCATTCCTATAATTCATATAATTCTATGATTCATATAAAATATCCTGACTGTTTGAGCTGTAAAATCCTTTCTTGGTTAATCTGGGTTTGATTTCTTTTGCCATTAGTAAATTATATGTAATATGCCATATGGTTTTGAACTAAAATTAATTCAGCTTTGAGAAATTTTGTATCATCCTTTGGTATAAATAACAAAGTGTTCAAAAGCTCGAGACTGAGAGAATGATTTATTTTGATTTGCATTTAGCATAGTTTTGGTAGGAATAAACTTAGAAAGAAAGGAAAGGAAAGGAAAGTGAAGTTGCCAAGTCCTGTCCAACTTTTTGCAACCTCATGGACTGTAGCATACCAGGCTCCTCTGTCCATGGGGTTTTCCAGGCAAGAGTACTGGAGTGGGGTGCCATTGCCTTCTCCAAAGGATCTTCTTAACCCAGGGGTTGAACCCAGGTCTCCCACATTGCAGACAGATGCTTTACCATCTAAGCCACCAAGATGTTAGCCTAAATCACACCATAAAGATTTTTATACCATAGAATAAAGTATGGAGGCTGGAATGAGTGAGCTATTTTAAAAAGATACCCCACTGTCTTATAAAGTGAATGACCGATAGATTCAGCAACAAACCCTCCAAAATTCACATCTAGCAGGCAGGGGTAATAGTCATGACTCAGCACTGCCAAGAAAAATCGAGAAATACTCAAACTGGCTTTTGTCAAGATTAAAAGAGAAATTTCTAAAGTGAATTGGAAATCTTTTTATGATGGCTAGTTCAGATTTTTTTTATTGGACTCATACTTTCTCTCAGTATTTAGGCCACAGTGGCTGACTAGCCCCCCTTGCTTTCATCAAGGTGACCCTTGTGCCACTGGCAGTCATCATATTGCCCAAGTCCATTTCTTCCATTTCTTTCTAGGTTCCAGGACCACAGCAATTCTCATCCTTCTTCTCCTCAAACTTCCAAAACCCATTCACCTCCCCCAGTTCTTATAGATGAGGTTGTTTACTGTTTCATTGAGAAAAAAAGCAAACAGTGAGGACTTCCATAAGCTGTCACAGCCACTTCTGCCCAGCTATATGCATCTGCTTTCTCTCCTAATGTTATATATGAATAGTTTGTTACCAAAGGAAAAATCTTCTAAAACTTCCATTACTCTCCTACTAGATCTCACCCCGTGTCCTCTATTCAAGGACACTCTGAGCAACTCTTCCTTCCTGTCTTTCATAATCACATTGACCCTTTCTATGCAAATCTTCTCTTAGATTGCAAATATTTCTTTAAAGTTTTATATTTTAAAAAAGAAAGGAAAAAAGAGTAGGAAAAAGTCACTTTTCAAGATCTTCGAAAGGAAAAAAGAGTAGGAAAAAAGTCACTTTTCAAGATCTTCCATTAGGTAAAGACTTGAATCTTTTATATTGATTCTCTCCAATTCCGCTTTTCCTGTTCTCTTCTGAATTCAATAAAATCAGGGTTTTAATATCACAAGTACATCTAACTGCTCTAGGGCATATCATCATTCATGTCCCCATTGTGAAATCTAACAGTCAACTCCCAATCCTCATAGTACTGATCTCTGAGCATTTGACATTGCTGATTATTCCCACCTCTTTGAAATGTGTTCATCAATTGGCTTCAAGGATACTCCTGCTACCTCATCAGTCACTCCTTCTCAATCCCTTTGATGGTTCCTATTCAGTTCTGATCTTTAAATGTTAAAGCGCACCCGTATTTGGACAATGAACTTCCCTTTTCTATCTACATTCACTCCTTAGGGAATATCATCTAGCTTTGTGATTCACACATTTATACCTCCAGCTCAGGTATCTCTTTTGCATTTCAGATTGTTATATACAACCATCTACTTGGCATTGCCAGCTGGATGTCTAGCAGATGATTTAATATTACCATGTCTCAGCATCTGCTCTCAGTCTTCCGCATCTAGTAGGAAGCAGCTCTGTCTTTTCAATTTCCCAGATAAAGAACCATGATTCTTCTCTTTCTTGAGTCCACATCCGATTCGTCCACAAATCTTTTTGGTTCTGCCCTGAAAATTTTTCCAGAATCTTGCTCTTTCTTTTGCCATCACAACTGTCATTCTAGTCTTACTCAGTTTCATTTCACTCCTGAGATACTGGGATGCCTTCTACCTGGTTTCCTTTTTTTCTCTCATTGTCTCTTGTACAGTCTGTTCTCAGTCAGATGCCAGAATGATCCTTTTAAATCTAAATCAGCTCATGCAATTTTTCTGTGCAAAATCTTCTGGTAGGATCTTCCCATCTTATTTGGAATAAAAGTCAAAGGTCATGATATGTGCCCCCCTCTGCTGGAATGACTATGTCTCATTTCATCTGCTACTCTCTCCATCTTCCACTCCCTTCCAGACCCAAGGGTCTTCGGGACATTCTTCTGACAGGTCAAGTTCCACTTGCACTTGAAATTTCTTCTGCCTTGACTATTTCCCATCAATATGTGCAAGATTTGCTCCCTCATCATGTTCAGATTTTTACTCAATTGTCATCTTCTTTTTTAAGGTCTTCTTATAAACCACCTACTAAAACCTGCAACCATGTCATTCCTGGCTTTATATTTTTTGGTAGCGCTCTTGTCACTATCTGACATGGCAGCTATTTGACTTAACTTTTATGGTCCGTCTTCCTTCTAGAATGTAAACTCTGTGATGGCAGAGATTTTTGACTTCCTTTAATCCAGCACATTGAGCACCACTTTGCACTTAAAAGGTGCTTGGTAAACATTTGAATTTCTGAATGTGTGATACAATTGGATGGGCATCCAAATGTGATTTGTATAGTTTTTTAGAAAGTCTGAAATAGATCAGTGATTTAAAGCATTAGGTTTCTGTCTTTTAACGTAAGAATTCTATCTTATAAAAAGTGAAAGATATTCTTTATGCTAATTAGATGGGCATTACTATAAGGGGTGAGGTGATATAGGGAATGAAATAAAATTAGTGAAACCAAAGTTTACACTTATTGTAAATTTATAGCCATTTTTTTCCAAAATAGATATTTGTTCCCTTTCAATTCCCTATTTTTTTTTTTTGGGGGGGGGGGTGGGTGGGTTTCAAAACTGGATGATATCTGTAGGTCATCTGTAGAAAAGTAGAATCTGTCACATTTATACATGATCTTTTGAATGCCAACATAAACAGCAGAGTGAAGGAAAATTAGCTCGTTAGGTTTTTGAGTAAATCCCAAAATGTGCATGAGTGGTTTCCAAGTGTAGGGTGCAGAAGGGTGCCCTGAGGCTGCTCAGTCAAGAAGCTTCCTTGGCTCCACTCCAGTCTGGCTCTGCTAGAGGGAATCTGCTGCGACATTGCCCCCAGGGATCCTGAGGCAGGGTTCCCTGGGCCTGGCTTTGAGATGCTGCTCTGGTCACTCAAAAGATGTTCAGTATCTTTCCTAGAAATCAAGCAAAGCCTTATGGTAAGAAGAAGAGTATCATGAACTTCACTCCTAAGGAGACCAATTAATTATCCTGCTATGAATTGTGACTTGTCTGCCAACTGTCCCTTATCCCCAGGGTGCCATAAGGGCTGAGGTGTCCCAGGTGGGGGGAACGAGTAATTTAAATTAACCTGTGCATGATCAATATTAACCTATCACCCTCACTAAAAAAATAGTTCTAAGGAAATGTCACATAACTATAGGTGGTTAGAATCACTTTCCGGCCATGTTTGCTGACTTATCATCCACTCCACAAATGGTGACTTTTTTTTTTTTTTTTTGGTCTTAGCACTTTTGTCTCCTTGCTCCTTTGTTTATCCTAAGGGAGTTAGGTGGTTATAAGGGTCAGAGTGTGAAACGCTGTTACCATGGAGACTAGAAGCTACCTAGCTCCTGTTCAGGCTGCTTTCCCCCGTCTCTAACCAGCTGTTATTGCACCAAAGAATTTTTACCAAGTGGAAATATGAACCTTTGAAATCTTTCCCTTTAGCTTTAGTTTGTGTGTGAGAGGAACGCCACCAAATGCTTTTCATTAGTTTGAGAGAAAGTGCTAAGAAAACAATGGGTTTGGAGTGGTGAAAATTCCTGTCACCATGGTGTTTGGTTTTTGGACTTGTAGTTATTTTGTGTTGAGCTTTTGGTTGGTATATTATAATCATGAATGGGAAGACATGGAATGCTTTTAGTGTACTCACCTCCTCCTATGAGAGGAGATGGAAATGTTGGCAATTGCAAATTGTTTATAAAATTCTACCCACCCCTTTGAGTACCTGCTTTATCCAGGCACTCTTCCAAGTGCTTTACATATGTTATTTTATATAACATTATGTTAAACAATGAGATGGATTTTGTTATGTCCATTTTACAGGTGAGAAAATTGAAGCACATTGAGCTTAAGTGATTTATGCATGCAGACTTTCTAGTGATGAGACTAGGAGTGAATCCTGGCTCACAGAGCCCATACTTGGACCATGATCACTGCTCCAGAGAAACTCCTGTTTCCTGGGATCAGCTCCTAAATAAACTACCTTCTCTCAAGTCTTTGTTTCAGGTTCTGATTTCTGGGGGACCTCAAACTAAGCAATGTTTGTTAGCCTTGAAAATTGTGATGATGATGCAATACTGAGAGCACAGCCACCAAGGATGTGATCAAGTCTGTGTGGTCAAGACACACGTGTGTGTTTGGATCCAGGCTCTGTCACTTACATACCTTACTACATACCTGTTAGTTAATTGAATATTCTGAGCCTCAGTAATGTCAAATAGAAAAATGGGAAAAACACTACTACCTCATAGGATTGCCGTGAGCTTGCCAGAACCCTGAACTACCAGTCTCGGGGTGGCTGATTCTTCCCCCACCTTTAGGTTCCCCACCCCTCAAGACCAGGTATTGGTTGATGCTAAATTGTGTAGCATTTAGGGAAGAGTGTGACATGGTCATGAAGATGCGTGTGTGGCAGGTGAGAACTTAGAACATCCGTTTCTCCTCTGAGATCACAAGGTGAACTAAATGTTGACTAGAGATGTCTGTTCATAAACTATGGCAAAGGATGTATGGGGCAATGTTTTCTCAGAATTCTTAAAAGGAATTTTACAAAAAGTGTCTGCTTTCCTCCATTCACCTTTAGAGGAAAGAACTGTGAGTTCACTGTAACATATAAAAAAACTCTGGGAAAAAAAAAAAGAAATAAAAAAAGAAAAAAGAAAAACTCTGGAGACACACACAAAAAAGCCAAAATCTTCTATTTAAATTATGCCTTCATTAATCAAAATGCTTCTACTTTATTAAACTTTCTGTCTCTTGATGTTAATGAGATGTTACAGTGAATGGGAACAGGAGGTGGATGAGTGTGGAATGGTTCTAGAGTTGTCATGGAAACAGGTGGTCCAGCCAATCAGTGAAGAGATTTGTGTTCATCCAGGAAGTCTTCAAATTGTGCCTTGGATTGTCTAAGTGAACTGCGTAAGCATAGCCAGTAAGCTGGTGCTGTGTCCACTATGCAGCCCCAAATCTACCTTGGTAAAAGAAGGCTTGTCTTTACAGCTTCAAAGCTAGTAGCAGGTTTGGATTATCTATCAAAAGCGGCTCCCTCCTCTGCTTTTGCAAATAGCAAGAGAGACAGTGGGGATGGCAGTCATGACTGACATGTGTATTACTCTTCCCAGGTTTCCAAGGCGTTTTATGTTCATTGACCCATTTGATCCTGTCTGACAGGCAGCCTTGGCTTTACTACATCAGCATCACAGAGGAGAACACTGAGGCACAGGAGGATTTGTTCAAGGTCATACAGATGACAAATACTTACAATGGACCTAGATTTGTGAACCTTCTGTGTAACTTTTTCCTATTAAGGCCTGGCCCAGAGATAGACGGGAAGAGGATTAAAGGCCCCCCTGACCTCACTGTCAGTTGCTCTGGAAGAAGTCCTGCTGGTCCTTTTGGAGGTCAGGTTGAAGTGCATTTTGTGGGTCCCACTCTTCTCCATCCTTTCTTTCATTTCTGCCTTTATCAAAACCAAATTCTTTTTTTGCAGCACAGATTTTTCTCCATTAAACCATTCTGAAGTTAACTTATACTCACATATTAATATATGTGTGTGTGTGTACTATATCGCTTCAACTCCTTGTGACTCTGGACTGTAGCCTACCAGGCTCCTCTCCATGAGATTCTCCAGGCAAGAATACTGGAGTGGTTTGCCATGCTCTCCTCCAGGGGATCTTCCTGACACAGGGATTGAACCTGTGCCTCTTATAGCTCCTGCATTAGCAGGTGGGTTCTTTATCACTAGTGCCACCTGGGAAACCCATATTAATATATATCTCTCTTCAATGCCCGCATTACTGATTCTCAGATTTAATGGATAAGGTACCATGATGTGATTTCTAAGAAGTAATGTAGTTGGTCATTGAGGTGACCAACATGTATTTCTGATATATATTTGGCCATGGCATTGGGAAGCAATAAACTGGAAAGTAAATAGCAGATTCAATCAGTATATGAACACAAACAGATAACTAAGTAAACATTGTAATAAAACATGTGTTTGGGGAGTGGAACAAATTTTAATTGTAAAGTAGGGATGAGAAGATTGCATGTATTATTGCTTTTATATTTACAACAAGACTATAAAGCAGATATTATCCTACTCCTTTTTTTAATAGAGTGGAAAATTGGAACATAAAATGTCTTTAGTCATCTTTCCAAAATCAAATAGCTGGTGTTATAGAAAAGATTTGAACTCAGTTTTAATTCCAAATCTTATTGGCTTAAACAATGCACCAAATTACTTCATCCTTAGGAGTTATAATATAAAATACTTTCTATTTGCTCTTATCTACTGCTTTAAAGTATAAAGTAGGAAGTGGGGTTATTTGATCAAAATGATTATTATCTAAGTAATTTTTTCAGTTCATATCTGTCTATTGTATTCACCTAGGTGTTAGGAAAAAATTACCTTCTCTAGAATCTTCTGCTGGAAAACACCAACAAGTTCTAATCTTAATATTTTCTGTGACCCATGTGTGCCAGATTTGTGTTTTAATTGAATGTCAGGTTCACATTTGGTTGGTGAAATATGACTTATCTTTTAAGTTTCACTTTGACTACTACCACTTTTAAGAAACTCTTATTTCTCCCTTTTTATACCCACAATATTTCATCAACTTTTTATGTATGAAGTGGAATTTTTATACATGACTCTTTTCCCCTCCGACAAGGGTTTATAGAAGACAGTGTCATATTCAGTACATATTTTCACCCTTTATGATGCCTTGCCTGGAGTCTTTGGCATGATAAGTGTACTATAGACAATTATTGAAATGAGATCAAATACTTTCTCTTAGTTTAAAATCCTTTTTTAGCTTTGTCTTAAATGGAGAAAATTCTATTTTGAATTTAAGTTTTGCTTTGGCCTTTCTCTAAGGAATTGCAGAAAAGAAACACTCTTAAAGAGAGATGTAGGGGGAGAAAAAAACAACCCAGGTTGATTAGACGATTTAAGCCTCTCAGACTTTTCCAAAGTTTGTGTTATCATCTCTTTTTTGGCTTTAGTGGTAATTTGGGCCAGGTATTTATTAAAGTCTTAACTTCTGATGCTTAGGTTTTACTCCTGTAGGAGATGCACCCTGCTGGGCTGGCACTGTGTCCAGTGTTACTAAGAGCTATATGTTATCACCTTGTGAAAGTTGAATTGTATTTTATGAAAAATGGATAGAATATCAGGCTCAGAATAGATTGTGTTAACTCACTGGGTTCATTTATTTGCATCTTTAAAATCATTTTGGAGAGAAGATAATCTAATCCAAAGTATTTGAGAATGACAGATTTTACATATTGTAAATAATGACAAAAATATCAATTTACATAATACTGGTGTGCTAAGACTTAAGAAAAAATTTCTTTCCCTTTCACTAAAATTAGAATGGATATTTCTTTGTTTATTTATTCATTAAAATTTTTTCTTTATTTATTCCCTGCCCTTTCTCTTCAAGGGAGCTTTGAATTTCTTTGGTTGCTTCTCTTTCATATCAGTTAGAATCAAGTCAATGCTTTAAAAACCAGTTAGCCTCAGATCTTTTGGTTCATCGTTTCCCTGAAGTCTTTCTTTTGAAGAGGGAGTTAAAATGGCGCTCCTTCTGCTCAGAGAAATACTCACTGGTATGCAGTTACCCTGGTGAGTAACTACAATAATTTCATAAGTTGAATGACTGTAAATGTGGACAATTATTATAATAATATAACACTTTTATTTTGTAGTTAAAATTGATAGTATTGTGGTATGTTTTCTAAAAAAAAAGCTTGTGCACATCTTATAGGATACCTGAGTCCTCTCTTTTCCACCTCTCTTGGTGCTTCTTTTTTTTTTTTTTTTCAATTTTATTCATTTATTTATGGCAGTGCTAGGTCCTCATTGTTGTGTGGGCTCTTCTCTAGTTGCGGCACGTGGGTACTCTCTAGCTGCAGGGCGCCGGCCTCTCACTGTGGCAGCTTCTCCTGTTGCAGAGCACAGGCTCAGTAGTTGTGGTGCTGGGGCTTAGTTGCTCCACAGCATGTGGGATCTTCCCGAATCAGGGATCCAACTCAAGTGTCCTGCATTGGCAGGCAGACTCTTTACCGCTGAGTCACCAGGGAAGTCCTCCAGGTGCTTCTTGCATCTCAAATACAAGGCTCTATTTTGTTGACCCATTAACTGATGATCCTTATCACTGGGTGTGCTGCAGGCTCACCCGCATTCTGCTCTGCGAAAAACCAGGCATTGCGTGGTGCTTTCTAGCAAACTCCAAGGAAGGAGGAAGATCAAGTAGAGCTAAGTAAATCTGAGAGAAACCTCTCGTGGGGCCAATGGAGATGAGAGAGTAAAACAATTTGTAGGTAAGTATGCACGACTTCAGTGGTTCATGAAAATTAAACACTTATACCTAAGTTCTTATGAGAGAATGTGTAGACTGGTTTCTAACAGTAGGTCAAAGGCAGAAAGAAAAAATTTTTTGGGTTCCCGAGAGCACTAAATAGACAGGAAGAAGAAATCAGTTAATTATCATTTAATCCATGGACATGTTGAAACCTGAGAACAGCATTCTTTTTAAAACAAAATGTGTCCACATTTACCTTCTAGAAGTTTGAAACATGAATAATTGCATTTGTAGAGAATTCACTGATCGACTTCCTGTTGGCTCCCCTCTGTCCCCTTCCCTTTGCTCAGGGTGGTGGGAAAGGCTGGGAGGAGAGAGCAAGTCCAGCAATGAGCTTCGTGATTGTTCCCTGCTCAATGTGATGTTGGGCTTCCTGAGCATCTTGGAGTTCCTTCCAAAGAAACTGGATTAGACCAGATGTGATGTTGAGGATGGGGATTGATGTACTTATCAGCCACACTGATTCTAATGAGTCAGTGAGAGAAGCCAGAGGGCCCAAAAGCTCCCTTCTTAGGTGACAGCTTGAGTTGTCAAATGTAAGTAGAGTGATTGCATAAATGGCCCATAGAATTTATTGTCCAAACTGGGACATATATGAGAGTGATAAGAGGAGCTATTAATGATTAAGTCAAGAATACAATTTTAAACCATTCCTAGTAAACCAGGATATATGATCACATTACATACAAATCACATTCTTTTTTTGTTGTTCTTTTGTCTTCCTATGCCTGGGGCATAAATTTCTTCACTGCCTCCCCAGATTTTTCACTAAATAAGAGCTCCCTAGGGAATTGGACATATGAAACAGAAAACAGTCATGTAGACAATTCAACTGGAAATACCTAGTATGAAGAGTATGACAGTTTAAATAAAGCATTCAGCAGAAGGATTGAGTAGCTGAATGGAAACAAAGGAAAATAAATGCGAGAGCTGGAGGAGGAGGTCCAGGACCTTACTCAAAACGCATCAGAAGAAATGGGAATTTGCTGTGTGACTGAGGGAACTCAAACAAGGGCTCTGTAATGACATAGAAAGGTGGGGTGGGGAGGAAGATGGGAGGGAGGTTCAAGATGGATGGGACGTATGTATCAGTCAGTCAGGTTAGTCACTTAGTTGTATTCGACTCTTTGCGACCCCATGGAGTGCAGCACGCCAGGCTTCCCTGTCCGTTACCAGCTCTTGGAGGCTACTTAAACTCATGTCCATCATGTCGGTGATGCCATTCAACCATTTCATCCTCTGTCGTCCCCTTCTCCTTCTGCCTTCCATCTTTCCCAGCATCAGGGTCTTTTCCAATGAGTTGGTTTTTCGCATCAGGTAGCCAAAGTATTGGAGTTTCAGCTTCAACATCACTCCTTCCAGTGAACACCGAGGACTGATCTCCTTTAGGGTGGACTGGCTGGATATCCTTGCAGTCCAAGGGACTCTCAAGAGTCCTCTCCAACACCACAGTTCAAAAGCATCAATCTTCGGCACTTGGCTTTCTTTATAGTCCAACTCTCACATCCATACATGACCACTGGAAAAATCATAGCCTTGACTAGATGGACCTTTGTTGGCAAAGTAATGTCTCTGCTTTTTAATATGCTGTCTAAGTTGGTCATAATTTTCCTTCCAAGGAGCAAGCGTCTTTTAATTTCATGGCTACAGTCACCAACTGCAGTGATTTTGGAGCCCCCCAAAATTAAAGTCTCTCATTGTTTCTGCTGTTTCTGCATCTATTTGCCATGAAGTGATGGGACTGGATGCCATGATCTTAGTTTTCTGAATGTTGAGTTTTAAGCCAACTTTTTCACTCTCCTCTTTCACTTTCATCAAGAGGCTTTTTAGTTCCTCTTCACTTTCTGCCATAAGGGTGGTGTCATCTGCATATCTGAGGTTATTGATATTGCTCCTGGCAATCTTGATTCCAGCTTGTGCTTCTTCCAGCTCAACGTATCTCATGATGTACTCTGTATAGAAGTTAAATAAGCAGGGTGACAATATATAGCTTTGACATACTCCTTTCCCTATTTGGAACCAGTCTGTTGTCCCATGTTCAGTTCTAACTGTTGCTTCCTGACCTGCATACAGATTTCTCAAGAGGCAAGTCAGGTGGTCTGGTATTTTCCACTGTTTGTTGTGATCCACACAGCCAAAGGCTTTGGTGTAGTCAATAAAGCAAAAGTAGATGTTTTCTGGAACTCCCTCATTTTTTCGATGATCCAACGGATGTTGAAAATTTGATCTCTGGATCCTCTGTCTTTTCTAAATCCAGCTTGAATATCTGGAAGTTCACCGTTCACGTACCATTGAAGCCTGGCTTGGAGAATTTTGAGCATTACTTTACTAGCGTGTGAGATGAGTGCAACTGTGCAGTAGTTTGAGCGTTCTTTGGCATTGCCTTTCTTTGGGATTGGAATGAAAAGTGACTTTTTCCAGTCCTGTGCCCACTGCTGAGTTTTCCAAATTTGCTGGCATACTGAGTGCAGCACTTTCACAGCATCATCTTTCAGGATTTGAAATACCTCAACTGGAATTCTGGAAAAGGTCAGTTTTCATTCCAATCCTCAAGAAAGGCAATGCCAAGGAATATTCAAACTACTGCACAATTGCACTCATCTCACATGCTAGTAAAGTGATGCTTAAAATTCCCCAAGCCAGGCTTCAGCAATACATGAACAGTGAACTTCCAGATGTTCAAGCTGGTTTTAGAAAAGGCAGAGAAACCAGAGATCCAATTGCCAACATCTGCTGTATCATTGAAAAAGCAAGAGAGTTCCAGAAAAACATCTATTTCTGCTTTATTGACTATGCCAAAGCCTTTGACTGTGTGGATCACAATAAACTGTGGAAAACTCTGAAAGAGATGGGAATACCAGACCTCCTGACCTGACTCTTGAGAAATCAGTATGCAGGTCAGGAAGCAATAGTTAGAACTGGACATGGAACAACAGACTGGTTCCAAATAGGAAAAGGAGTATGTCAAGGTTGTATATTGTCTCCTTACTTATTTAACTTATATGCAGAGTACATCATGAGAAACACTGGGCTAGAGGAAGCACAAGCTGGAATCAAGATTGCTGGGAGACATATCAATAACCACGGATATGCAGATGACACCACCCTTATGGCAGAAAGTGAAGAAGAACAAAAGAGCTCTTGATGAAAGTGAAAGAGGAGAGTGAAAAAGTTGGCTTAAAGCTCAACATTCAGGAAACTAAGATCATGGCATCTGGCCCCATCACTTCATGGCAAACAGATGGGGAAATAGTAGAAAAAGTGGCTGACCATTTTTCTGGGCTCCAAATACTGCAGATGGTGACTGTAGCCATGAAATTAAAAGACGCTTACTCCTTGGAAGGAAAGTTAAGACCAACCTAGACAGCATATTAAAAAGCAGAGACATTACTTTGCCAACAAAGGTCCATCTAGTCAAGGCTGTGGTTTTTCTAGTGGTCATGTATGGATGTAAGAATTGGAGTATTAAGAAAGCTGAGCACTGAAGAATTGATGCTTTTGAACTGTGGTGTTGGGGAAGACTCTTGAGAGTCCCTTGAACTGCAAGGAGATCCAACCAGTCCATCTTAAAGGAAATCAGTCCTTGGTGTTCACTGGAGACTGATGTTGAAGCTGAAACTCCAATACTTTGGCCACCTGATACAAAGAGCTGACTCATTTGAAAAGACCCTGATTCTAGGAAAGATTGAGGGCAGAAGGAGAAGGGACGACAAAGGATGAGATAGTTGGATGGCATCACTGACTCAATGGGCATGGGTTTGGGTGGACTCCAGGAGTTGGTGATGGACAGGGAGGCCTGGCGTGCTGCGGTTCATGGGGTTGCAAATTGTCAGACACAACTGAGCGATTGAACTGAACTGAACTGGAATTCTATCACTTCCACTAGCTTTGTTCATAATGATACTTCCTAAGGCTCACTTGTCTTCACATTCCAGGATGTCTGGCTCTAGGTTAGTGATCATACCATCATGGTTATCTGGGACATGAAGATCTTTTTTGTATAGTTGTTCTGTGTATTCTTGAAACCTCTTCTTAATTTCTTCTGTGTTGTTAGGTCCATTTCTGTCCTTTATTGTGCTCATCTTTGTGTGAAATGTTTTCTTGGTATCTCTAATTTTCTTGAAGAGATTGCTAGTCCTTCCCATTCTACTTTTGTCTCCATTTCTTTGCATTGATCCCTGAGGAAGGCTTTCTGATCTCTCCTTGCTATTCTTTGGAACTCTGCATTCAAGTGGATATATCTTTCCTTTTCTCCTTTTTTCCTTTTCTCCTTTGGTGGAGAGTTCTGACAAGACGTGGTCCACTGTAAAAGGGAATGGCAAACCACTTCAGTATTCTTGCTTTGAGAACCCCATGAACAGTATGAAAAGGTAAAATTGTATGACACTGAAAGATGAATGCCCCAGATTGATAGGTGTCCAATATGCTACTGGATATGAATGGAGAAATAACTCCAGAAAGAATGAAGAGATGGACCCAAAGCAAAATAGCACCCAGTTGTGGATGTGGCAGGTGATGGAAGTAAAGTCCAATGCTGTAAAGAGCAATATTGCATAGGAACCTGGAATGTTTGGTCCATGAATCAAGACAAACTGGAAGTGGTCAAACAAGAGAGGGCAAGAGTGAATATTGACATTTTAGGAAAGAGTGAAGTCAAATAGACTGGAATGGATGAATTTAACTCAGATGACCATTATATCTACTACTGTGGGCACAAATCCCTTAGAAGAAATGGAGTAGCCATCATAGTCAACAAAAGAGTCCAAAATGCAGTACTTGGATGCAATCTCAAAGATGACAGAATGATCTCTGTTCATTTCCAAGGTAAACCATTCAATATCACGGTAATCCAAGTCTATGCCCTGACCAGTAATGCTGAAGAAGCTGAAGTTGAACGATTCTATGAAGACCTACAAGACCTTCTACAACAAACACCCAAAAAGATGTCTTTTTCATTATATGGGACTGGAGTGCAAAAGTAGGAGGTCAAGAGCTACCTGGAGTAACAGGCAAAATTTGCCTTGGAGTACAAAATGAAGCAGGGCAAAGGCTAATAGAGTTTTGCCAAGAGAACGCACTGGTTACAGCAAACACCCTCTTTCAACAACACAAGACAGGACTACATGTGAACATCACCAGATGGTCAATACTGAAATTAGGTTGATTATATTCTTTGCAGCCAAAGATGGAGAAGCTCTATACAGTCAGCAAAAGCAAGACAAGGAGCTGACTGTGGCTCAGACCATGAACTCCTTATTGCCAAATTCAGACTTAAATTGAAGAAAAAGGGAAAACCACTAAACCATTTAGGTATGACCTAAATCAAATCCCTTATGATTATACAGTGAAAGTGACAAATAGATTCAAGTGATTAGATCTGATAGACAGAGTTCCTGAAAAACTATGGATGGAGGTTTGTGACATTATATAGGAGGCAGTGATCAAGACCATCCCCAAGGAGAAGAAATGCAAAAAGGCAAAATGGTTGTCTGACGAGGACTTACAAATAGATGAGAAAAGAAGAGAAGCCAAAGGCAAAGGAGAAAAGGATAGATGTATGTATACCTATGGCTGATTCATGTTGATATTTGGAAGAAACCAATAAAATTCTGTAAAGCAGTTATCTTTCCACTAAAAAATAAATAACATTTTGACAAAGGCATCAGAAAGAGATAAAGAGAAGGACCTTATAAGAAAAAATTAAGAATTAAGGAAATTAGAAGTAGCATCAAAATTTGAATAAGAGGTGTTCAAATGGCAAGGCAATCAGTAGAGAGAAGGAAATGATTTAAAAAATATGATTAAGATTTCCTTAAACTAAGGAAAGATATTCATGTAATGAATTGACAGATTTCATGCAGTGTGAAACAGAATAGAAAAATGCTAATTTATACCCATGCATATGATGGAAAAATGTAAGAAAAACTAAGTCTAGGAAAATATTATAATAGCTTCTAGAGATTAAAAGCAGATCCTCTCCATCTCACAAGGATTTCATTGTTATCAGATTGTGCAATATCAATGTTGAATAATAGAAAACTATTTTTAGAGTATTGAATAGAAAGACATTTGAATTTAGAATTTTTCCAGCCAGATTATTTAAATGCACAGAAAAGAATCATGACATATATAATGCTTCAGAAGATTTACTACACATTGAGCCTTTTTGAAAATACTCTAGGAAAAGAATCAGAAAACTCTGGGCCTTGGGTCAAAACTGATTGTAAACTGTATACCACATGTTTTTGTAAACAATGTTTCACTGAAATATGGTGTCATACATACATTCACTATGTATCATCTATGGCTTTTTTCCTGCTGTGATGGCAGAGCTGAGCAATTACAATAGATGGCATGGTCTGCAAGCCTAAGACGTTTGCTGCTACTGCTAAGTCACTTCAGTCATGTCTGACTCTGTGCGACCCTATTCCTGGGATTCTCCAGGCAAGAACACTGGCGTGGGTTGCCATTTCCTTCTCCAATGCATAAAAGTGAAAAGTGAAAGTGAAGTCGCTCAGTCGTGTCCGACTCTTCGCGACCCCATGGACTGCAGCCTACCAGGCTCCTCCGTCCATGGGATTTTCCAGGCAAGAGTACTGGAGTGGGGTGCCGTTGCCTTCTCTGAAGACATTTGCTATCTGATCCTTTATAGAGAAGTTTGCTAACTCCTGCTCTAGGACAGAGAACTCAAGCCAAAAGAGAAATAAATATAGAATAATTTGAGATAAAGGAAGCTAACAGAGTAACTATCTTGGTAAACTTCACTGTTTAAACAATGAAAGATGAAAACAAGCTGAAATATATCCCAAACAATCCAAATCTAGAGCATCTTATACGATGACTGCATTGCTGTGGAGGGGCCAGAGGTGGTAAGTATATGCCAAAGCTTTCACATTTTTCGTGCTGTGTGGGAGCTAAGTAGCTTCAGTCATGTCCAACTCTTTGCAACCCATGGACTGTAGCCAGCCAGGTTCCTCTGTCCACGGGATTCTCTAGGCAAGAATACTCGAGTGGGTTGCCATGCCCTCCTCCGGGGACCTTCCTGACTCAGGGATAGAACCTGTGTCTCTTGTGTCTCCTGCATTGGCAGGAAGGTTCTTTACCACCAGTGCCCCCTGTCTTGTTCAGGCAACACTATGGCATGGAGGGTCACGGGTCTGTGCTGCTTAACGGCATCACACAGGAGAGGCATCATTTACATTACCGAAACATCTCAGGGAGATAATTAGAGCCTGAGTTCTGGTCCTCACATTACTGTTTGGCTAGCTAATGGCTAGGATGGAAGTGAGATCTAAGCTGAGTGGGCCCCCTGAGCTTCCCAGAGGAGGAGAGGCGCACTAATGTGTATCTAGGGAGATAGGGCTGCTGCCTGCCAGGGCTCCAGAAACACCCCCAGGCTAATTTAATTTCTTTTTCTCAGGGTGGGTTGACTTTCTCTAATTCTCACAAATTTGCACTGTGAGCTAGTTCCTGACATTATAAAAGGGAACAATCTAGCTATGGATAGGCTTAAAAATGATAGGAAAAAGTAAACAGATATGGGTTACCAATAAATTAGTGGCAACCACCAGAAGTACAGAAATAAATCAGCAAAAGAATAGTTTGTTCATCCAATGGCAGATAGGCAAGCAGAGGGTGGGAAATAAGGAAACATGGTAACTAAGGGTGTAAAACAGTTTGTCAGTAATAAATCCAAATGTAAGAGTAATTAAAGTAAGTGTAAATACATAAAACTGATTGATCCAAAGACATAGATGCACAGATTAGATTTTAAAATGATGACTGTTAGGCAGGAGAATCAAATAACTATCTCCATGGAAACACAGACTCGACATGGTAGTTGTTAAGTGACAGTTATAACTGTGCTTTTTTTTTTTTGTATTGAGTTAATTATTCAGAATCAAAGCAATTTCAAATATCCTGGAACCAGAGGTAGACATCTCAAGGTTTTACCTTCCAATTAATGATTTGTTCCAGCAGTGACTCTGCTTAGCAGTCTTAATATGACTTGCTGATAGAAAAAACTCACAAGATAATTTTCAAGAGAATGTTTCACATGGAAAAATTTCTGCAAAACTTAATGAAACAATGCAAAATATCATAATTCTGGAAGTGGAATTTTGATTAACTTGCTCAGAACCAAATCTGTCAGAAAAGAGCTGTCAGCTGTGACACAGGATGGTGAAAATGTGTGTTGAATCACAGAGAAATTGTCTCACCTGTTTTGCAGAAAAGTTGACTCATTCCTTACAAAGGACAGAGAAACTATAATTCAATGAGTCCTTTATTACATGACTGCTTGTTCAAAATACTGGTAGATTTTTCCTATAAATTCAATTTTGCTCTGCTTAGTTTTTTGTTTTTAGGTTGCAAGCTACTGAATATAATGTACTTTTGTTCCAGACAGCAGGAACAGAAAACTTCCCCTGTTTTATGATTAAAAACCACATAAAAAAGAATGAGAGCACACAATGGGCAATATATGTTTGGAGAATAATTATGAATTTTCAGCAGCAATGAGCACTTATTTCAAAAGTATATCTTAGTGCTAAAATGTAAAGTCATAGAGAGCACATTCTGTTTTTTGGAGCTGGCGAAACAAAAGCTATTCTAAACAATACTTACTGAGATTGATCACCACTTTGGTCCTTCACAATGTTGTCTAATATCTAAGAATGTTTGCACTGCATAATTGCAAAATTTCCACTGCTTCGCTGCACCTGTACTGGTAATAGGAGAGAAAGATTACCTTCAAGGACTAGTCATTATTTCAGTATTCTGTTCATCTGAAAATGTTTTCTACAATAAAATGATTAAATTTCCAAGTATCTCAATGCCATGAAAATTTATGGCTAGAGAAATGGAAAAAAAAAACCCTAGTTTTTGACTTTACAAAGGATACTTAACGAGAAGCCAGATCAAGCTATTCCTATTTGTTAACACAATCAAGATGGTAAAAGACAAGACATATTATCTGTGACAACAGAAGAGTTTGGAAGCCAAATCTGTTACACTCAGATGTACAGTCAGCATCTTGTGTCCAATCTTGAGTTAGATTAAGCCTAGAGACATGGTGGAAGCAGAAAGAGGAAATACTGAAAGACTGGCTGGTGAGGACAGAGCATCTCGTGAGTTAACCCTCAGCAGAATTGGGAAGAGGGGAGAAATTCTGAAGTTCTCTTAGTGATATGACTAGCGTTTTAGCACTATTTACTGAGGAGACAGCAGGAAATCTTACGATTATTGTTTAATATTGCTGAGGCCCATTTGAGAAATGTAAGTTCTGTGTACTTGACATTCTGCTGGAGATAATTAACCACAAAATTTCTAACAGTGTTGGCTTGTTAGGCTAAATTTTGGTTGCTTCATTCTAGCAAACAATATCGACATTTAATCAGAGATGGAAACAGTGAATTCTGTACTTTTTTCTTTCCAAATATATGTTATATATTTTTTTACTTCTCATTTGAAAAATATTTATAAAAAAATGAACTATATGTCAGGAATTTTTCTTGGTGCAATAATTAACTTTAATTAGAATGAAGTCTGTCTATTCAAGGAATTAACATTTTAGTGTGGAGATAGGACACTCCAGTACTCTTGTCTGGAAAATCCCATGGATGGAGGAGCCTGGTAGGCTACAGTCCATGGGGTTGCAAAGAGTCAGACATAACTGAGCGACTTCATTACAATGTGATATATAGTTTTGGATGTTTGGCGAGTCCATAGGAGGGTCATTCAACTTTATATCTAAGATCTGGGAAGGCTGCCTGGAAAAAACACTATTGTTCACTGAGATCTGCAGCATGCATGTGATTAGCCAGGTGAAGGCCATTGAGGGAAGTTAGAATGTATAGAAGTGTATTCCAAGCAGAGAAAACTATGCAAGGATCAGTGGCTAGAAAAATTATGGTGGATCCCAGCAACCATATGGAATTCATTATAATTCAGTAAAAGGGCAGTAGGTTGGAGGAAGAAGAGAAAAAAGAGGACATTTTTAGAACTACTTGATAATCTATGGCAAGGAGTTTGATGGTTATTTTGAGGCACTAACCTGCAGTCTTCTTGGCCTGGCAGCTCCCCAATTAAAGTCTCTTCCTTGCCTTGACACTTCATCTCTTGGATTCATTGGCTCATCATGCAGTGAGCAGAGAGAGCTTGGGCTTGGAAACAGTTTGGCTTAGCCAGCCAGGAGCCTTGCTACTCGTGGCTAGCCGGCCCCAGTCAGGGAATATTGGGACAAGACCCTTGCAGCTGCTGGGAACATTTGTTGTCCTGAGGTTCTTTCCTTCAAGATCCCCTGAAGTGGCACCACTGCCCCCAGGGCTTGGCAGTTGAGACAAGGAACCGACAAACTTATACAGTTGACAACTCAAATTTTGTTTGTCGGAGAGGGTAAAGCTACTGGAGTGGTGAGCGGTGGCTGTGTGGCACTGGAGAAGTGAGTGGCCGAGAAGAGATACCCCACGTCCAAGGTAAAGAGCAGTGGCTGCACTTTGCTGGAGCAGCCGTGAAGAGATACCCCCATGTCCAAGGTAAGAGAAACCCCAGTAAGACGGTAGGTGCTGAGAGAGGGCATCAGAGGAGGACAGACTGAAACCACAATCACAGAAAACTAACCAATCTAACCATATGGACCACAGCCTTGTCTAACTCAGTGAAACTAAGCCATGCTATGTAGGGCCACCCAAGACGGATGGGTCATGGTGGAGAGTTCTGACAGAATGTGGTCCACTGGAGAAGGGAATAGCAAGCCACTTCAGTATTCTTGCCTTGAGAATCCCATGAACAGTATGAAAAGGCAAAAAGATAGGACACTGACAGAGGAACTCCCCAGGTTGGTAGGTGCCCAATATGCTACTGAAGAACAGTGGAGAAATAACTCCAGAAAGAATGAAGAGATGGACCCAAAGCAAAAACAACACCTGGTTGTGGATGTGGCTGGTGATAGAAGCAAAGGTCTGATGCTGTAAAGTGCAATATTGCATAGGAACCTGGAATGTTAGGTCCATGAATCAAGGCAAACTGGAAGTGGTCAAATAGGAGATGGCAAGAGTGAACGTTGACATTTTAGGAATCAGTGAACCAAAATAGACTGGAATGGGTGAATTTAACTCAGATGACCATTATATCTACTACTGTGGGCACAAATCCCTTAGAAGAAATGGAGTAGCCATCATAGTCAACAAAAGAGTCCAAAATACAGTACTTGGATGTACTCTCCAAACTGACAGAATGATCTCTGTTCATTTCCAAGGCAAACCATTCAATATCACAGTAATCCAAGTCTATGCCCTGACCAGTTATGCTGAAGAAGCGGAAGTTGAACGGTTCTATGAAGACCTACAAGAACTTTTAGAACCAACACCCCTAAAAGATGTCTTTTTCACTATAGGGGACTGGAATGCAAAAGTAGGAAGTCAAGAGCTACCTGGAGTAACAGGCAAATTTGGCCTTGGAGTAGAGAATGAAGCAGGGCAAAGACTAATAGAGTTTTGCCAAGAGAATGCACTGGCCATGGCAAACACCCTCTTCCAACAACACAAGAGATAACTCTACACATGGACATTACCAGGTGGCCAATACCAAAATCATATTGATTATATTCTTTGCAGTCAAAGATGGAGAAGCTCCATACAATCAGCAAAAACAAGACCAGGAACTGACTGTGGCTCAGATCATGAAATCCTTATTGCCCAATTCAGACTCAAATTGAAGAAAGTAGGGAAAACCACTAGACCATTCAGGTATGACCTAAATCAAATGCCTTACAGTTATACAGTGGAAGTGAGAAATAGATCCAAGGGATTAGATCTGATAAAGTGCCTGATGAACTATGGATGGAGGTTCATGACATTGTACAGGAGACAGGGATCAAGATCATCCCCAAGAAAAAGAAATGCAAAAAAGCAAAATGGCTGCCTGAGGAGGCATTAAAAATTGCTGAGAAAAGAAGAGAAGCAAAAAGCAAAGGAGAAAAGGAAAGATACACCCATTTGAATGCAGAGTTCCAAAGAATAGCAAGGAGAGATAAGAAAGCCATCCTCAGTGATCAGTCCAAAGAAATAGAGGAAAACAATAGAATGGGAAAGACTAGAGAGCTCTTCAAGAAACTTAGAGATACCAAGATGAGCACAATAAAGGACAGAAATGGTATGGACCTAACAGAAGCAGAAGATATTAAGAAGAGGTGGCAAGTATACACAGAAGAATTATACAAAAAAGATCTTCATGACCCAGATAACCACAATGGTATCATCATTCACTTAGAGCCAGACATCCTGCAATGTGAAATCAAGCGGGCCTTAGGAAGCATCACTACAAACAAAGCTACTGGAGGTGATAAAATTCCACTTGAGCTATTTCAAATCCTGAAAGATGATGCTATGAAAGTGCTGCACTCAGTATGTCAGCAAATTTGGAAAACTCAGCAGTGGCCACAGGACTGGAAAAGGTCAATTTTCATTCCAATCCCCAACAAAGGCAATGCCAAAGAATGCTCAAACTACCAAACAATTGGCACTCATCTCACACATTAGTAAAGTAATGCTCAAAATTCTCCAAGCCAGGCTTCAGCAGCACGTGAGCCATGAACTTCCAGATGTTCAAGATGGATTTAGAAAAGGCACAGGAACCAGAGATCCAATTGCCAACATCCTCTGGATCATCAAAAAAGCAAGAGAGTTCTAGAGAAACATCTATTTCTGCTTTATTGACTATGCCAAAGCCTTTGACTGTGTGGATCACAATAAACTGGAAAATTCTAAAAGAGATGGGAATACTAGACCACCTGACCCGCCCCTTGAGAAATCTGTATGCAGATCAGGAAGCAACAGTTAGAACTGGACATGGAACAACTGACTGGTTCCAAATAGGAAAAGGAGTATGTCAAGGCTGTATATTGTCACCCTGCTTATTTAACTTATATGCAGAGTACATCATGAGAAATGCTGGACTGAATGAAGCACAAGCTGGAATCAAGATTTCTGGGAGAAATATCAATAATCTCAGATATGCAGATGACACCACCGTTATGGCAGAAAGTGAAGAAGAACTAAAGAGCCTCTTGATGAAAGTGAAAGAAGAGAGTGAAAAGGTTGGCTTAAAGCTCAACATTCAGAAAATTAAGATCATGGCATCCAGTCCCATCACTTCATGGCAAATAGATGGGGAAACAGTAGAAACAGTGGCTGACTTTATTTCAAAATCACTGCAGACGGTGACTGTAGCCATGAAATTAAAAGACGCTTACTCCTTGGAAGGAAAGTTATGACCAACCTAGACAGCATATTAAAAACCAGAGAAATTACTTTGCCAACAAGGGTCCAGCTAGTCAAGGCTATGGTTTTTCCAGTGGTCATGTATGGACGTGAGAGTTGGGGACAATAAAGAAAGCTAAGCACTGAAGAATTGATGCTTTTGAGCTGTGGTGTTGGAGAAGACTCTTGAGAGTCCCTTGGACTGCAAGGAGATCCAACCAGTCCATCCTAAAGGAGATCAGTCCTGAGTGCTCATTGGAGGCACTGACGCTAAAGCTGAAACTCCAATACTTTGGCCACCTCATGTGAAGAGTTGACTCATTGGAAAAGACCTTGATGCTGGGAGGGATTGGGGGCAGGAGGAGAAGGGGACGACAGAGGATGAGATGGTTGGATGGCATCACTGACTCAATGAACATTAGTTTGTGTAAAGTCTGGGAGTTAGTGATGGACAGGGAGGCCTGGTGTGCTGCAGTTCATGAGGCCTCAAAGCATCAAACATGACTGAGTAACTGAACTGAACTGAACTAATGGTTTGAATTCCATGATAAAGGCCTGGTAGCCCCTGGAGGTCTTAACTAGGGAATATGTGGTTCTATTTGTGCTTTAAGAAGGTCATTTTGGAAGAAGTTTGAAGAATGATCTGGAAAGAAGAAGACTAGGGTCTAGGAAAGAAGTCAGGAAGCTTTGTAGTAAATCAGGTAAGAGATGGAGATGGGTCAATCCAGATGAATACCTGAGAGACTGGGGAGAGATGAGGGAGTTAGGGTGACAGGCGGTGATGCTTGATCAGATACTCTATGAGGTGAAGGTGAAACTGATGCCAGAGTTGATGATTGGGGGAACTGGTGGGAGATAATCTGATTCTCTGATACTGGAAAAATTGTATTCTCTGTATACAGGAATATTCTCTGATGCAGGAAAAGGAGACTGAACTCTCCTGAGAAGACTTACATAGAATTTAACGTTTGCCTTATGCCTGTATTGCCTTCTGTTTCAAGGATTCTCTGTTGCTCCTTCACCTTGTACAGTTTGGTTATTTCAAGACTTCTGCCATTATTTGCACATTTTCCCTTTCTTGCATTGTGATGTGTTTTGTTTTTACTCCAGTGAGATATATCGCTGTGACAGCCATGAGACTTTAAAGCCTGAGACTCAGTGGCTTAAAAGAGTCCAAGTTTATTATTTTACAGTTCTGGTAGGTGAGAAGTCTGTCAAGAGCCTTGACTGGGCTAAAATCAAGCTGTTGGCAGGGCTGTGATCCTTTTTTAAGGGCTGTAAGAGAGAACCCATTTGTTTTTATCTTTTCCAGCTTCTGGAAGTCACTGACATTTCTTGGCTCATGGCTTCCTTCCTCAAAGCTATCAATGGTGGGTAGAGTCCATTGTGTCACTCTGACCTCCTCTTCTTCCTCCCTGCCCCACTTTTGAGAACCCTTGTGTTTCCATTGGGCCCACTGAATAGTCCATGATAGCCACCCTATTCTTTAAGTAAGCTTATTTAAGTAAGTAAACTTAATTCTGTTTGCAACTTTAATTCCCATTTGCCACGGGGATTAAACATATTGATAGATTCCAGGGATTAGTGATTCCCTTACCTGTTGGATTCCTGATCTCCAAAGAAGATTTAGCTTCAGGACCAGAGACCAGACTTGACCATTCAGGGCTCTTATGTGGCAGAAGTTTTGATACAGTGAAAAGGGACAAAGAAAGCTTCTGATATAGACATCACAAAGAATCAGGAGAGTGCCCTACTCGCTAGTCTTAACAAGGGAGCTATATACTTTTTAAATTAGTTACTACAATAAATCAAAAGAATGTCTCAAGATTGTAAAGATCTTACCAGACCCACTTCCACAATTTACATTTTAAGATAACAGGATTAGGACTTTACAATAGAAAAATCTTACCAGACCCACCCCCATAAGTTACATTGGAAGATAACAGGATTAGTCGGAAGGTTTTCAGGAAGGAGAAACTGTCCTCAAGCAGTTTGTTATATAACATTGTTGTTATATAATCATCAATACAGAGTTTAGGCTGAGTTGTTTTGTTGAGTAATCATCAGTTCCGGGCTTAAAGAAAAAAGTTTTGTGTGACTAAGACTAAGGAATGTATAGGGAAAAAAAAAGACACTTGTCCTTTCCTTCTCCTTGAGAATTCCAGACCCCTATCTCCTCCTCGGGGCTTCCCTGGTGGCTCAGAGGGTAAAGTGTCTGCTTGCAATGCAGGAGACCTGGGTTCAATCCCTGGGTTGGGAAGATCCCCTAGTGGGTTCCTATGGTAACCCACTCCAGAACTCTTGCCTGGAAAATCCCATGGATGGAGAAGCCTGATAGGTTACAGTCCATGGGGTCACAGAGTCGGACACGACTGAGCGACTTCACACTATCTCCTCCTCAAGAGCCCCAGACCCCTTTCTTATCAACCTACCTAGGAATTGACTCTTTCATTAGGACAGGACATCTTTGGGGGTAGGGGGATCATTATTCTGCCTATTGTTCTTATGAAATCCAGCGGTGTTTTAATTGTTAAGGTTTTTCTTCTGTTTTTCAAACTGATTTCATCAAGGTCATTGGTAATTTCCACACTGCGAAGTACGATGGAGAGTTCCCAGTTCTTAACTTGACCTAAGAGCAACTTTGAGTCATGGATGGTTTACGTCTCCTTTATGACCAAGTTTTCACCTGGCTTCCAGAACTTTACATCCTCATGATTTCCCTCTGTTTCATGGGCTACTTCTTCTCAATTTCCCTTGCTATATTCCCATTTATCCTAAACAAGCAATATTAGAGTGCCCCGGAAAGTTCTTTGACCTTTTCTCTTTGGCATCTATACTCACTTCTTGACAACATCATTGACTCTTAAGGTTTTAAGTATCACTCATGTGCTGACAATTTTCATACTTTTATCTCCAGGCGTAGACCCCTCAAATATCAGACTTCTATATTCAGCTGCCTCCACTACATCTTTGAAAATCTAACAAGAATTTCAACGTCAACATATTAAAAACTCCTGCTCTTCCCACCCAAACCTGTTCCATTTGTGGTTTTTCTTATCTTCAGTCAGTTCAGTTCAGTCACTCAGTCGTGTCTGACTCTTTGCGACCCCATGAATCACAGCACGCCAGGCCTCCCTGTCCATCACAAACTCCCGGAGTTTACTCAAACTCGTGTCCATCTAGTCAGTGATGCCATCCAGCTATCTCATCCTCTGTCATCCCCTTCTCCTCCTGCCCCCAATCCCTCCCAACATCAAGGTCTTTTCCAGTGAGTCAACTCTTTGCATGAGGTGGCCAAAGTATTGGAGTTTCAGCTTCAGCATCAGTCCTTCCAGTGAACACCCAGGACTGATGTCCTTTACGATGGACTGGTTGGATCTCCTTGCAGTCCAAGGGAGTCTCAAGAGTCTTCTCCAACACCACAGTTCAAAAGCATCAATTTTTTGGCACTCAGCTTTCTTCACAGTCCAACTCTCACATCCATACATGACCACTGGAAAAACCATAGCCCTGACTAGACAGACCTTTGTTGGCAAAGTGATGTCTTTACTTTTTAATATGCTATCTAGGTTGATCATAACTTTCCTTCCAAGGAGTAAGCATCTTTTAATTTCATGGCTGCAATCACCATCTGCAGTGATTCTGGAGCCCAGAAAAATAAAGTCTGATACTGCTTCCACTGTTTCCTTATCTATTTCCCATGAAGTGATGGGACCAGATGCCATGATCTTAGTTTTCTGAATGTTGAGCTTTAAGCCAACTTTTTCACTCTCCTTTTTCACTTTCATCAAGAGGCTCTTTAGTTCTTCACTTTCTGCCATAAGGGTGGTGTCATCTGCATATCTGAATTTCTTCCGGCAATCTTGATTCTAGCTTGTGCTTCATCCAGCCCAGCGTTTCTCATGATATACTCTGCATATAAGTTAAATAAGCAGGGTGACAATATATATCTTGGTTGATGCCTGTCAGCTCCATAATTTCAGGTTCTTATGACAAAAATTCTTGGAGTTGCCCTTGAATTCTTTCTTCATCTTTACATCTCATGGTCCTCTGTCACAGGAACTCCTGTGACTCTGCCTTTAAAATATATCCAGTATTCATCATGTCTCAATACCTTAACGGCTATCACCTTGGTTTAGAAACTGTTTTCAGGACCTCATGATCTAGATGGTATTGGTGAAAGTTGTTTTGCAACAAGTAACACCATACTCAGAAGCATGATGTACAAAAACTGAGGAACTTGGTATTCTTTCTTTTTAAGTTTTATTGAAGTATAGTTGATTTATGGTGTTGTGTTAATTTATGCTGTAAACTGATTCAGTTATATATGTACATATATATCTATATATTATTTTCCATTATGATTTATTATAGGATATTTAATATCATTCCTGTAATATACAGTAGGACCTTGTTGTTTACCCATCCTATACATAATACTTTGTATCTGCTAACCCCAAACTCTTACTCCATCCCTTCTCCACCCCTCCTCCTCATTCTTGGCAACCACAAGTCTGAAGAACTTGCTGATCTTCATGTAGGCAAATCTCAATACATTTATCATATCCTTTATACACCTTACAGATTCCTGGATAAATGCACTTTAATGTAAAAAGCTTTCTTCAGTTCCATTTTCTAAGGTGTTTCATTTCTTAAGAAGAAAAGAAAGTCACCTGACTTTGAAATTTATAGCAGAATTTTATTGCTTTCCGTGGCTGGCTAAATCCAGAAAAAAGTCTTGGATGTGTTTCTGGTCAAGGTAGATGCTGATCTGCGTGGATTTAGATTGTATTTACTTCGGCCTTTATCAGACTTTATCAATACTTATCTCTAGTGGTTTGAATAAGAAGCTTAAAGTGCTAGATCCTGATTCTATAAGCAGTTAAATGCCAACTTACAATATTTATTCACTCCTTTATATACCTCCCAAATATCTAGATAATTCCAGACCACAGTAATATCATTAGGTTAAATTTGATACTCTGAAATAATTTTTAATCACAGATATGACTGCTTTTGATTTCATTATCACCTTGATTTCCCATGACGACGGGGAAAGTGAAATGTGCAGCCCAGGTAGAGGCTGTGCAAAGTTCCTGCTTCCATTGATAGGATGAACTGTCTCCAGGGTTTCTTGTCCGCTACAGAGTTTTGTATTTCTAGTTGCTGGTTCTGATTAAGCTTTTCCTTCCTATGGCATCCTCCTGGGGATTTCTGTTTAAGATAGTCTAGAAAAAAATTTTCTTTGCTATTCTTTAGCTATCTTTTACAAAGCTTCCTTCAGGGTGGGTTTTTTTTTTTTTTTAACAGGGTTTAAAATTAATCGCCCTGGCTTGCACACTGGACTTCCCATACCAACCCTAATGTTCTCAGAATATTGATGAGGAGGCACAGCCTGTCCTCAGTGATGTTGCTAAACTATTTTTTGGCTCTTCTCCAGAAAGATCCATCAAAAGAGATGAAGAAGATCCCTTGAGCTTTCTGAAACAAAACACCACTAAGAATTTCTTTTATGAATAGAACCAGCAACAAATGAAAAGTAAATAAAACTAAAGTACAGAAGGTCTTAATATTCAGAATGATATGTTTGAAAGAGCAATTAGAAGGGAGAAGAAAAATGACTCTTTTAAGGCACATCTATTGCTCTTCCTTCAGTTTAGGATTCTCTATGCATTTTTAAGCAAGGTATGTGTGATGAACCCACAGCAAATGCAGGCATGATCTTGGCTCTTGTGTTTATGCATTCCCGTGGCTCTCCCCTTTACTCAGCACAGGCTGCAATATCTCCCCTTTTTATTTGGGATCTGACTCTCCAAACCAAAGTCATCTTTGGAGTCATACTTGGAATCAGAAAAAGCAACTGCTCTGTCAGATTTAGCGTCTCCCTAATAGAGATGACAATATTTTTCTAGATACTTGAGTAAAGTGGCAGGTAGCATTTCTAAAAGAGGCTTTCTACAGCTACTGTCATCCTATCTTTTAAAATATCAAAGGTGCAGGTACCAGTTGGCCTCTGGTACACATCCACAGTGGCTCAGTCAGTAAAGAATCTGCTTGCAATGTGGGAGGCCCTGGGTCAGACAGATCCTCTGGAGAAGGGAATGGCCACCTTCTCCAGTATTCTTGCCTGGAAACTCCCATGGACAGAGGAGCCTGGTGGGCTACAGTCCACGGGCTTGTAAGGAGTCAGACACGACTGAGCAACTAGCACTTCACTGTCACTTCACATGTTACAGTGGTGCCCCTTTATTCATAGAGGACACATTCCAAGACCTGCTGGATGCCTACATCATGGATTGTACTGAACCCTATGTAAATTATGTTTTTTCCTAAACAATCATACTAACAATTTAAGAAATTGACAACTCTAGTCAATAACAAAATGGAAATGACCCAGCAATCCCACTTCTGGGCATACACACGGAGGAAGCCAGATCTGAAAGAGACACGTGCACCCCGGTGTTCATCACAGCACTGCTTATAATAGCCAGGACATGGAAGCAACCCAGATGCCCATCAGAAGACGAATGGATAAGGAAACTGTGGTACATATACACCATGGAATATTACTCAGCCATTAAAAAGAATTCATTTGAATCAGTTCTAATGAGATGGATGAAACTGGAGCCCATTATACAGAGTGAAGTAAGCCAGAAAGATAAAGAACATTACAGTATACTAATGTATATATATGGAATTTAGAAAGATGGTAATGGTAACCCTATATGCAAAACAAAAAAAGAGACACAGATGTATAGAACAGACTTTTGGACTCTGTGGGAGATGGCGAGGGTGGGATGTTTTGAGAGAATAGCATTGAAACATGTATATTACCTAGGGTGAAACAGATCACCAGCCCAGGTTGGATGCATGAGACAAGTGCTCGGGGCTGGTGCACTGGGAAGACCCAGAGGGATTGGGTAGAGAGGGAGGTGGGAGGGGGGATCAGGATGGGGAATGCATGTAAATCCATGGCTGATTCATGTCAGTGTATGACAAAACCCACTGCAATGTTGTAATTAGCCTCCAACTAGTGGAAATAAATGAAAAAAATAAAAAAAAACCAAAATTAAAGCAAAAATTGAAATAGAAAAAAAAAATAGAACAATGATAACAGTATACTATAATAAAACTTATGTGAATGGGATCTCTCTCTCACATATCTCATGACACAAATGTAATGCCTTTTCCATCTTAACTAAGCACTCATCACACTGCGGCTTTAACCTTTTCAGTTTGAGGTGTGACAGCAAGACTAGCATGAATTTCTTTTTCATTTGTCACAATTTCACGGCCTGAGGATTTATTCTTATTGTAGAGCTTAGCAACCTCAGCATACATTTCCCCCCCTTTCCTTATTAAGTTGAAAACTTTCACCTTTTTAGTTAAAAAAAAAAAGCACTTGTGGTTTCTTTGGCAAATCTGAATTGCCCATATCACTACCTTGGGGCTTTGGGGCCATTATTAAGTAGAATAAAGGTGATTTGACCAAAAGCATTGTGATACTGCAACAGATAATCTAATAACCGAGATGGTTGCTAAGTGACTAACCTGCAGGATACTTTGGTCAGAGGGATGTTTCATGATCTGAGCAGGATGGAGCCAGATGGTGCAAGATTTTATCACACCACTTGGCCTGGCATGCAGTTTTAAGCTTATGAATGGTTTATTTCTGGAATTTTCCATTTAACACTTTTGGACTGGGATTGATAGGTAACTGAAACTACAAAAAGCAAGAAAATGGATAAGGGATGGCACAATTGTATTCTTACAGTTGATGCTGGGCTGGACATAGACATTAAACGTATCTTTGGAGCTATCTGGGTTCATCTGCTGCTCACTATTTACTGGTTGTTTAAACTTGGACACATTAAGATAACTTCTCTTTTTAAATTTGCTTACATATAATATGGGGAGAATTATAGTAATAGTATCTACTTTATGGGATTGTTGAGAGGATGAATTTAACATTCTCAAATAAACGTTGGATAATATCATTGGGATGAGTAGTTCAGATTTTAGCAATGGAAATTTTAAATAAAGGTTTAAGTCAGATTATTGTCTTTAAAATAAGAATGAGACATTTTCAGGGAAGTAGACTGTTTTAAGCTCCAAAGTTCTGAAGAATATTAGATTGAATAATTTTACCAATATTGAAATAAATCAAATGGTCAGAAGGGATACTGATGATCAGAAATAGATGCTGAGACTTTCGTAGGGAAATCACAGTATTTTTACCTGGAAGAGTAAGTTCCGAAGCTCCAAAGTAACATCAAAGTTAGTTTTGCATAAATTTATTGTGTAATGATGTTTAAGAGCTTGAAAATTTTTATTTCCAGTAACAATAAAAAAAAGCAGAGAATGTCTTGAACTTGAGCTCCTATTAGTAATAGGTAAATGGGATAGGCTTGTGTGTTTGTTCCAATATATAATGTTGACAGCCACAAAATCAACAAACACACAATTATCTGCTTTTCTGATAGTTCATGACAATTAAAAACTCTAAGCCTTTGGTTGGATTCCCACGAGTGTCCCTAGAAACTGTTTCTTGATTGCTCTCGCCTCACTGTCCAAGGAGCACATTCTCAAGGAAAAGAAACTGTAGTTCAGTTTATCCAAAAGATTATTAAACACCTACCATGTGAAAAGTTAGTGCCAAGGACTAAGTAGAAACACTGAGAAACAGAAATAAAGAGGCAAATACATTCATTAACAAATACACATTCAGAGCTGGCTATACTCAAGGACTTCCCTGTGGCTCAGATGGTAAAGCGTCTGCCTACAATGCAGGAGACCCGGGTTTGATCCCTGGGTTGGGAAGATCCTCTGGAGAAGGAAATGGCAACCCACTCCAGTATTCTTGCCTGGAAAATCCCATGGACGGAGGAGCCTGTTGGGCTTCAGTCCATGGGGGTCACAAAGAGTTGAACATGACTGAGTGATTTCACTGCCATACCCAAGAAACTCAGAATGAATATGAGATATCCTATTAAGTTGTAATTTATTTATTTTATATTTTAAAAAAACCTTTTAAATTTTAATTATTTTAAAATTAATATTTATTGGAGTACAATTACTTTACAATGTTGTATTCATTTCTGCTATGCAGCGAAATGAATCAGCCATTGATGATATATATCCCCTCTTTTTTGGATTTCCTTCACATTTAGGTCACCACGGAGTACTGAGTCCCCTGTTCTGTACCGTAGTTTCTTATTGGTTATCTGTTTTTCACATTGTATCAGTAGTATACATGCATCAGTCCCAATCTCCCGATTCATTCCCCTCCCTTGATATCAGTATGTTCATTTTTCTCTGTCTATGTCTCAAGTTGTTTTTTAAGTGCTACCATATGGAGACTAGTTTTCTGTTCCTGATTCTTTCCTCGAACTTAAACTGACTGCTTCCTCCTCTGAAATCCTGAAGAAATTTTTTTCTCACTTACACTCATCAAGACTGCTAATTTTTATAGTTATTTAATTTACAAGATAGAATAGTTGTTCTTAGGTCAGTGACTGAAATCAGAATTATTAGGTAAAATTCTCAGCTGAAACCCTTATTGTCTCACCTTGAGCAAATAATCTTATCATTTTGTGTACCAGTTTCTTTGTATTTAAAATAGAAGCTAGTAACAGCACTCATCTCACAAAGTTATGAGAGTCGAAGGTGCTAATAACATGTAAATATACTTAGGAAACTACTTTCAAAAGTGATTTTATTATCTTTTTTACATTAGCAAAAATTAAAAATAATCACACATTTAACTCACATGAACTTACATAAAACACATTATCGAATAGTACAAACAATATGATATTGAAAAACTGGAAATGAAAGGATATTGGAGGAGATTGCAAGGAAGATTCTAATAACATGCAATCATACACATATGATCATTTATTTTATTTTCAATTTTATTTTCATGTGTGACTTGAAAACCTGCCTACAACAAACAATTACAAATTGTGATTCGGATATAACAAACATCTTTTTATTTTTCCTCCATTTATTTTTATTAGTTGGAGGCTAATTTCTTTACAATATTGTAGTGGTTTTTGCCATACATTGACATGAATCAGCCATGGATTTACATGTATTCCCTATCTCTATACCCCCTCCCACCTCCCTCTCTACCCGCTCCCTCTGGGTCTTCCCAGTGCACCAGGCCTGAGCACTTGTCCCATGCATCCAACCTGGTCTGGTGATCTGTTTCACCCTAGATAATATACATGTTTCGATGCTGTTCTCTCGAAACATCCCACCCTCGCCTTCTCCCACAGAGCCCAAAAGTCTGCTCTGTACATCTGTGTCTCTTTTTCTGTTTTGCATATAGGGTTATCATTACCATCTTTCTAAATTCCATATATATGCGTTAGTATACTGTAATGTTCTTTATCTTTCTGGCTCACTTCACTCTGTATAATGGGCCGCAGTTTCATCCATCTCATTAGAACTGATTCAAATGAATTCTTTTTAATGGCTGAGTAATATTCCATGGTGTATATGTACCACAGCTTCCTTATCCATTCATCTGCTGATGGGCATCTGGGATGCTTCCATGTCCTGGCTATTATAAACAGTGCTGTGATGAACATTGGGGTGCACGTGTCTCTTTCAGATCTGGCTTCCTCAGTGTGTATGCCCAGGAGTGGGATTGCTGGGTCATATGGCAGCTCTATTTCCAGGTTTTAAGAAATCTCCACACTGTTCTCCATAGCGGCTGTACTAGTTTGCATTCCCACCAACAGTGTAAGAGGGTTCCCTTTTCTCCACACCCTCTCCAGCATTTATTGTTTGGATAGCAGCCATCCTGACTGGCGTGTAATGGTACCTCGTTGTGGTTTTGATTTGCATTTCTCTGATGATGAGTGATGTTGAGCATCTTTTCATGTGTTTGTTAGCCATCTGTATCTCTTCTTTGGAGAAATGTCTGTTTAGTTCTTTGGACCATATTTTGATTGGGTCATTTATTTTTCTGGAATTGAGCTGCAGGAGTTGCTTGTATATTTTTGAGATTAATCCTTTGTCTATTGCTTCATTTGCTATTATTTTCTCCCAATCTGAGGGCTGTCTTTTCACCTTGCTTATAGTTTCCTTTGTTGTGCAAAAGCTTTTAAGTTTAATTAAATCCCATTTGTTTATTTTTGCTTTTATTTCCAAGGAATCCAGATAGGAAAAGAAGAAGTGAAACTCCGTTTGTTTGCGGATGACATGATCCTCTACATAGAAAACCCTAAAGACTCTACCAGAAAATTACTAGAGCTAATCAACGAATATAGTAAAGTTGCAGGATATAAAATTAACACACAGAAATCTCTTGCATTCCTATACACTAACAATGAGAAAACAGAAAGAGAAATTAAGGAAACAATACCATTCACCATTGCAACAAAAAGAATAAAATACTTAGGAGTATATCTACCTAAAGAAATGAAAGACCTATACATAGAAAACTATAAAACACTATACTACCAAAAGCAATCTATAGATTCAATGCAATCACTATTAAGCTACCAACACTATTTTTCACAGAACTAGAACAAATAATTTCACAATTTGTAAGGAAATACAAAAAACCTTGAATAGCCAAAGTAATCTTGAGAAAGAAGAATGGAACTGGAGGAATCAACCTGCCTGACTTCAGACTATACTACAAAGCTACAGTCATCAAGACAGTATGGTACTGGCACAAAGACAGAAATATAGATCAGTGGAACAGAACAGAAAGCCCAGAGATAAATCCACAAACATATGGACACCTTGTCTTCGACAAAGAAGGCAAGAATATACAATGGAAAAAAGACAACCTCTTTAACAAGTGGTGCTGGGAAAACTGGTCAACCACTTGTAAAAGAATGAAACTAGAACACTTTCTAACAGCATACACAAAAATAAAAGCAAACATCTTTTTAAATGCATAGCTGACTATATAGGTAATTTAGTGATAACCACATGGCCAAAACAAAGATTGAACTATCATAGAACTAATATTGTGGTGCCAAAGTGACTAGAAGACTTGAATTTAATGGCCATATGAGGTAGGGAATTAGAGCTTGGATTTTAACAACACAAAGTAGGAACTGAGGCCTCTTCCAAAGCTGCATCCCTGGTAGAAGTATGTGCAAGAAAAAAAAAAAAATCTACCTGTGAGGATGGGAGATAATAAGAAAACTTATATATTTCTATTTAGTTCTTTTGTGGAAAAAAAATCTCTTTATAATTTGTAATCATGTTTCAGCCACATGTGCATGAAGCTTGAATCTACATTAACTGCATAGTATAAGAGTCACCAAGCTGAAAAGTATAACGTAAACAAGATGCTCAGCTAGTCAAAGAGTGGTTGGCAGAAGTAAATGCAAACTCATTTGAATGGGTCCACCCTAAAGTTAGGTTGCACAAGATTGTCTCAGATAGAGCCCCTCACAATCTAAATTATACAAGGGAAATCTGCTTATGGTGAGTGTTAATAGACACATGAACAGGAGGATTAGATACCTAAGGACTTGTTAAGAATACTGACTGGAACATGAGAGCCAATCAATAAATATTTAAATCAATGAATGTGGTATATACATCCTTGTTTATTTCTACTATAGAGGCTGAATTTTCCTGTACTTGACTGCCCTATTTTCTTCTTAAACTTTCCCTTCTTAAACTTTAATTTTCTGCTTCAACTCTGTGTAGACTTATCTTGAGGATCATTATGGTTTTGATGCTGTATTATCAGTGTATTATATGTAGGCAAAGGAGGGTGTAATAGGACTTTGTGATAGAAGCTCGTGGAAGTTCTTTTTCTGATAGCTTCTTATTTATTAATAAAAGGCGAAGCAAAGTCATTACTTGAGAATGAAGAAAATGGAAATAGTATTAGAAGTTTGAGGAGAGTAGAAGTCATCTGGAAAGCCATCATAGAAATCATCTGGAATACAGAAAAGTGAGTTGGAAAGGGAAATATGATTAGATTACTATAAAGGTCTAATGGCTCATTTGTGGTTGATAGTCAAGAATTTGAAGTGAGACCAGTCATCATAGTTTTGTTTTGTCTAGCACACAAGATACAGGGTAATATGGGAGACTGGATTTATCCAGTACTAGGGTTTATTAAGAGTATAAACAAACAAAGGACAAAAGAGTTACGGCTTATGCAGAAGAATGATTGTAATAATGGACCATGAAACTCCAGATGGGACGGAAGGGGAGTGAGGATATGAGGAAGTGAGGTTTAGTGGAGCAAAGGTGAAAGTGGGCTCAGAGAATATTTGAAAAAGAAAATAGTAGAAAGAGTAGTATGCTTGAAATTGACATTATGGAGGACTGAAGATACTGGTAAGATCTTCTGTGTAGACCTTAGAGTCCAGTGGCTAAAGTGGGGTGGAGGAGGTCATATCAGGGGGAAGGCAAATTAGGAATGGAAAGTCCAGGATAGAGGGGACTGTCTACCTTAGCAATTCTTTACTCTGAGTGCATATTAAATTCACTTGGAGAGCTTCAGAAAATATGAACGTCTAGGTTCTATCTCAGACAAATTAATCCAGAATTTCTGGAAGTGGGACTTAAGTACTAGTGTTTTTAAAATGTTTCTCATGAAATTTAGTTCACAGTCAAAGTTGAGAACCACTGATAGATATGCGGAGAAAATAATGACAAAGAGAAAATGAGCCAAGAGCTAAAAACTTTCAAAACTGGGGTATGGGAGGTTTTTTATCAGGATGTCTGTTGATAAAACTACAAACACTTATGAAATAGTGGTAGTACATAGATGTGAAAAATCTATATTCAGTCAACAAAATTCTTAAGGAGTTTGGATTCCTAGATCCCTTGAGAAAAGCCCAGTTTTTGAGATGAAGAAATAGCCCCGTTCTCTTGGTTCTGTTTTAGAGGATCTTTCTGGTACTTCTTTAGCATCTGTGTTATTGTTGTTCTGTCGCTCATTTGTGTCCAACTCTTTGCAACTCCATGGACTGCAGCATGCCAGGCTTCCCTGTCCTTTACCATCTGCTGGAGCTTGCTCAAACTCATGTTCGTTGAGTTCGTGATGTCATCCAACCACCTTGTCTGCTGTCGTCCCTTTCTCTTCCTGCCCTCAATCTTTCCCAGCATCAAGGCCTTTTGTAATGAGTTGGCTCTTTGCATCAGGTGGCCAAAGTGTTGGAACTTCAGCTTCATCATCAGTCCTTCCAATGAATATTCAGGATTGATTTCCTTTAGGATTAACTGATTTTATCTCCTTGCAGTCCAAGGGTCTCTCAACTGTATTGTATTTAATTCTGCAACAGTGGTAAATAGAATAAAACTGGCTTTTAACATCAAAATTTTCTATAAAATACATAATGAAGGAAAGAGCAGTAAAAAATGAATTAAGTACATATTTCTAATGCAGGGCATAAAACTTCTGGAAGATTCCTCCTTCCAAAACAAACTAGATTCATTCATGTTAAAATGCAAGTCTAGTAGGCAATGTTCACCTTAACACCCCACTTTAATTATTCAGGAAGCTCTGCTGGTTGCTATGGTCGGCTGAGGAAAATTCTCCTACAAGCTTTGTGTTAAAAGATATCAGATCAGTCCTTCCTGACTTGAAATCTAAATTTTCTTTTGCCCTTGCCATCTCTCTTGATTCCGTTTTGTAATTCTCAGCAAAAGCTAATGTAGCTGCCAGGTTTTTTCACAAATTTTTGTCATGGGTACTTTTCCCAGGCTTGGTCTTCCAGTCTATGTTGAAAAGGTAGAGTACAAGTCTATCTCCACTCTTTTGATGGTTGTGTACATTTTAAGGATGATGATCTAAATTCTGCATCCTTAAAAAAGGTCATGGGACTAGACTTTTTGATATGTGAAGGTAAAATTTTAGGTGGCAGAGATGATTACATTTGAGAGAATAGATGAGAAGGTAATTGTCCTCTTTTCCCATCTCTCTTTGTGGAGACTGGGTATTGGACATGGTGTTTTGTTCTACTATTCCTCTAGGTACAATTGGAAGAGTCAGCTTTGTGAGCAGATGAGAAGGCAGAGCTCTATGCCAGTATTTTAAGAGCCCTGCAATGTTATTGTCACATTGCCTGAGTGTTACATTTGGAGACCTAATAATATTGAGTGTTGGATTTTATTACTCTTTAAAGAGTTCTCACTTCAAGTGTCAATAGCAATAGGAATCTATATCATATGATTTAGGAGGGCTAGGTATTTCATTCAGCTAAGTGCAGAGAGATACAGAAAGAAGATAGAGCATCTTTCTGGTAGGAAGTCAGAATGGGTGGGAGAGGTGGGTGAAGATGGGAGAGAATCAAGAAGGAGCACAGAATAGGAGTGGTGTTGACTATGCCAAAGCCTTTGACTGTGTGGATCACAATAAACTGTGGAAAATTCTGAAGGAGTTGGGAATACCAGACCACCTGACCTGCCTCTTGAGAAACCTATATGTAGGTCAGGAAGCAACAGTTAAAACTGGACATCAACAACAGACTGGTTCCAAATAGGAAAAGGAGTATGTCAAGGCTGTATATTGTCACCCTGCTTATTTAACTTATATGCAGAGTACATCATGAGAAAGGCTGGGCTGGAAGAAGCACAAACTGGAGTCAAGATTACTGGGAGAAATATCATTAACCTCAGATATGCAGATGATACCACCCTTATGGCAGAAAGTGAAGAGGAACTATAGAGCCTCTAGATGAAAGTGAAAGAGGAGAGTGAAAAAGTTGGCTTAAAGCTCAACATTCAGAAAACTGAGATCATGGCATCTGGTCCCATCACTTCATGGGAAATAGATGGGGAAACAGTGGAAGCAGTGTCAGACTTTATTTTTTTGGTCTCCAAAATCACTGCAGATGGTGACTGTAGCCATGAAATTAAAAGACACTTACTCCTTGGAAGGAAAGTTATGACCAACCTAGATAACATATTAAAAAGCAGAAATATTACTTTGTCAACAAAGGTCCATCTAGTCAAGACTATGGTTTTTCCAGTGGTCATGTATGGATGTGAGAGTTGGACTGTGAAGAAAGCTGAGTGCCGAAGAATTGATGTTTTGGATTGTGGTGTTGGAGAAGACTCTTGAGAGTCCCTTGGACTGCAAGGAGATCCAACCAGTCCATTCTAAAGGAAATCAGTCCTGGGTGTTCATTGGAAGGACTGATGCTGAAGCTGAAACTCCAATACTTTGGCCACCTCATGCAAAGAGTTGACTCATTGGAAAAGACCCTGATGCTGGGAGGGATTTGGGGTAGGAGGAGAAGGGGACGACAGAGGATGGGATGGCTGGATGGCATCACTGACTGGATGGACATGAGTTTGAGTAAACTCTGTGAGTTGGTGATGGACAGGGAGGCCTGGCGTGCTGCGATTCATGGGGTCAGAGAGTCAGACATGACTGAAAAACCGAACTGAATTGAACTGAACTCTACATTAGAGTTTTGCCTTTTGCCAGACTTGCCCATAGGCCCAGAGGGAGTATACTGAGAGTGGATGGCCAAGGAGACTATTTTTATTTATTAATTGTTTGCATGTGTTTGGGTGTGTATGGTGGTATGTGTGGGGCCATAAGTTAATATAATAAACAAATCTCTACAAAGGAATATTTGATCTGAGGACTCAGTGAATCATCAAGAAATGAAATTGGTTACTTTTTAATAAAATGTCAAATGCATGTGAAATTACCAAAGATGGAGAGTTATAAGAATATAAAACCTTTTTTGAGATCAATCTTTAATAAAATAGAATCTAGATAATGAATACACATTTCATGTTAGAAGCTATTTAACAAGGGGACATCAAGTAAGGTTGATAATAACATTTTACTGGCAGTCATCTTCTTGGAATTCTACTTTACATAATTAAACTATAGTGAGGAAAGAGAAAGAAAAGTAAAGGAATTTAATATGGGATCTTTTGACCTTCATTCTAATTTATTTGATTCATACTGGGAGAAATGCATCCTAGTGTCTACATGATTGTAATGGAACCACCAGTTATTATGTTTATGTTTATTCAAGACTCTGGTGTACCTTTATTCATCTCTTCAAAGGAAGTATTTATTATAAAATATCAATATGATACTGCAAAATAAAAATAAGGGCCTGATTTTACACATACATACACGTGCTCATATATGCTCGCTTTGCATTTCTTGATTCCTGACAGTTTTTTGAATGATTCCAACCTCTGGCGTCTACCATCATATCTCCTACTTCTGAAGTCAAATCTCCTTCCTCCTCCCTGTTATAAACACATTTATGATGATGGCTAAGTCTTACTTGGATAATGCAGGATAATACCATTCAAGACTCTCAATTTAATCACACCTGCAAAGATTCCTTTGCCTTTTAAGGCAACATATTTGCAGGTTCTAGGGTTAGAATTTGGACACCTTGGGAGCCTTTAGTCAGACTACTGCACAATGCTTTTGACTTTAAGACAGAATGACAGATTCTGCAATAGCTAGACAGGTGACACAGGATGTTGACTAGGATTTTTTTGGTGTCTTAGAATTTCAACTGAGGTCATAAACCCAAGAAAAGTATGTACATTCACATGTTAAGGAGAGATGCTTTACAACATCTGTAACTAAATTACTGAGAGATAACAGAACCTCTCCAGGGGCTAAGAATGGGAACTTTGAAGAGTGATTGGAGAGAAAGTAGTTAAAACAGATGTGTCACTGGGTTAAGAGAGCGATAGCATTTTCTCTCCCCTCCCGAAGAAGTGGGAAGTGGGGATTCTGGCACTTATCTTAAGCCAGTTGAGTAAGTCTTAGAGAATGGAGATCCCAGAAGTAGGAGAGACTAGAATCTTACTTCCTAGGTGAATGCTTGCATAACTGTAGAAACCTTTAAACTTTCTTAAACCTAAACTTTCTAAACTTTCCACCAGCCTGAAATCTGGCAGGAAGATTCTTTAGAGACCTTGACACGTCTTCTAGTGCACAGACATACATAAACAAAGAAAATGGTGTTTTCTTTCCACCAGTTTCCAGCCTGGAACAACTTGTAATAACAGAACAAACAGAGAAAAGAAAAGGAAGGCCAAACAAATGGTATCCTATGATCTGATGGGTTAGAAATGCACAGATTTCACATGGTCCATGCACCTGCCATGGAAGGACTCCTGCTGTCTCACCGAACCCTTATCCAAGAAAGAAGTGTTCCAGGGAGACAGAATCCCAGGGAAAGAAGCCAAGAGGTCCAGCTAAGAAAGTTAACTGGACATGTGTCACTCATATGGTGAAAATTTACATGCTGGAGGTCCTTTGGTCACAAATGTGCCTCATGAGGGCATTTATTGTGGCAAATTATTTATACCTGTTACATAAGACATAATAAAAGCTTCATAATCTCTTCTAGAGAGAACCTCCAGTGAGAGACAGTATAGATGGAGGAAGGAAGGGGAGAAACAGATAAAGATGACTTTGTGATTGCAGTTCTCTCATCCAATGATCAGATTTTTACTATGGGAAAGGGTGAAGTTTTGGAATGAAAGTCAGCTTGAAGTTCTAATTTAGACTGGATGGAATTTTTTTATTCCTTGAAGGTGAATCACTATTACTCAACTGAAATTGCTTTTGAAGCTGAAAGAGGTCAGAAAGGTACGGGATATGCCTTGGTTATTATCTTGGAGCGGTGAAGGGAGCTTGCTGCAGAGTACGGGTTAGCAATGGCTGGAGAAAAGAATAAAGAAATTTACTCCTTTCAATAGTCTACAAGTAAGAATGTGGCCAAGAAGAGAGGAGAATAAAAGTGTGACTATGGTAGGGACACATATTAGTACATCCACTACTAAGTATGTTTTAAAATTAAGAGAAGGACTTTCCTGGCAGTCCAGTTTGCGCTTCCACTGCAGGGGGTGTGGGTTTGATCCCTGGTTGGGGAACTAAAATACCACATTCTGCTCAGTCAAAAAAAAAAAAAAAAAAAGTCAAGAAAATGCCCAACATTACAATAAATCTCTAGGTCTCCCGAAAAACAAAGGGAAGCAAGAAACCAAACCAAATTACAACCAAAGTGACCAAATACCATTTTTCATTGAAAATAAAACATAGTTATTTACTGACAATTTACAGCTCCAAGTTTTACTGAAATTGTGTTAGCAATTTAAAAAATTTTTGATTCCTTTGCAATTAGTCATTAAGTGTAGGATGATATTTCTGATTTAGGTGAAAAAATTATACCCCACACTTTTTTTGTCTTACCCCAATACGTGACTCAAATGAAGAGGCAGCATTCATAGAAAGAAGAGCAAAAATATAGAAAGAATACCCTGTGTGGTATTTTTCTGTTCATTTAATCTAATAGAAATGTTAAAATAAGTCCTTCCTCTGACAGATTAGGTAACAGCAAGCTGGAAGACCTTTCTTCACAGCTTGCTTTTAGCATGCCATTTCCTTTCGTTCCCCATAAATGTTTGGCCCACAGACCTCCCATTAGTTTAAAAGAGATTCAGTGTCTAAATATACACTAGAACATGAAAATGTGTCCTAGTAAGAAAAAACATCTACTACCTCATGCAATAATGCTTCAGGGGAATCCTGAAAGATGAGCCATTAATTCCACTTCCTGTCCCTGTCAATGATTAGACAAAGGAAATAATATGACTTTAAAATGAATCAATTACACAGAGGACATTCATTAAACTGCCAACTCTAGAAAATAATATTTTTTTCTTCTCAAATCTAAATGAAAAGAATCAAAATGCAGGAGGAGGCTTTATTGAAATGCCAAAGTAAAGCAGAGTTGGTCTTTTAAATGATGGCTGTGTATCTGTTAAAAATATGAATGTGTACTTTATTTCATTCAACTAATGCCTTTGGGGCCTCAACTATTGCTAAGCACTGTTGTAGATTGTAGAAATATGAACAAGATGTACAAAAACTTCTGTATTCGCATGGTTTACATTCCAGAGTACAGAGATGGAGAATATATATAATAAATTTTATGGGTATGTATTATATATTCACAAGTACACGTACACACACGAACTTATAGTGACATGTTCTATGGAGTACATATAACCAAGGGAGTGGAGAGAAGGATAAAGAAAGTTATTTTAAATAGGGTAGTTCCAAAATTCCTCTTCAGTTAGATAACTGAGTAAATACCTGAAGGAAGTGAAGGCTAAACATAGCAGTAAGTGGTAGAAGAGGTTTCTAGGCAGAGGGAGAGGCAAGCGCATGGCTTGCTTAGACATTAAAGAAGATAGTATGACTAGAGGAGAGAAAGAAGGAATGTGATTATAGATGACAGAGGAAGCAGGGAGGTGGATGACATAGATCTCATAGGACATTGTAAGGAATGAGGTTTTTACTCTGAGGGGATTGAAGGCCATTGGAAGGTTTTGAGTAGTTGCATAATCTTGTTGGGACCAGATACCTTCACTTCATGGTAAATAGAAGGGGAAAAAGTGGAAGAAGTGACACTTTTTATCTTTTGGGTCTCCACAGTCACTGAGGACAGTGACTGCAGCTGTGAAATTAAGACTCTTGCTCCTTGGAAGGAAAGCTATGACAAACCTAGACAGTGTATTATGGAGAAGGCAATGGCACCCCACTCCAATACTCTTGCCTGGAAAATCCCATGGATGGAGGAGCCTGGTAGGCTGCAGCCCATGGGGTCGCGAAGAGTCGGACATGACTGAGCGACTTCACTTTCACTTTTCACTTTTATGCATTGGAGAAGGAAATGGCAACCCACTCCAGTGTTCTTGCCTAGAGAATCTCAGGGATGGGGTCGCACAGAGTCGGACACGACTGAAGTGACTTAGCAGTAGCAGACAGCATATTAAAAAGTGGAGACATCACTTTGCCGACAAAGGATGACTCCAAGGTTGTTTGTCTGAGGAACTGGAAGGATGAAAAGTGCTCTTTACTGAAATGTGGCAATCAGTGGGAGGGGTAGGTTAAAAGGAAATTCTGCTTCAGACTTTTATTAGATGTTAGGCATTTCCATGGATCTATCTAGTAAGAAGTTGATATATGAATATAGAATCCAGAGAGAGATCTGGGCTATTTATATAAGTTTGGGAAATAGAAATATCAATGAATATAGATAAATAAATAGATAGAGATAGATATACAATTTAGGAATAGAACATGGATAAAGATTAAGTCCTAAAGGACTCGAAAGTTTAGATTTGGGGAGTGTGCATGAAATAGAAAAGTTACTGAAGCTGAAGGAAAATCATAAGTAGGTTATTCTAGAAAGCAAAGGATGGATGCTTTTCAAGGGAGCATGGTTGACTGGTCAAGGATCTGGTCAGTGATTTGGTCAAAGAGGAATTCACTGGTATTTTTGATGAGAGCAGTTGAGTGGAAAGGTGATAGAAGGTTAAATGCTTGTTATATTACAGTGGGTTCAAGAAAAAAAATGGGAATAAATTGGAGATGGCAGGTACAGGAAAACTTCAAAGAAGATTTGTAATAAGACGGGCTTCCCAGGTGGCACTAGTGGTAAAGAATCTGGCTGCCAATGCAGGAGACCCAAGAGACGTGGGTTTGATCCATGGGTTGGGAAGATGCCCTGGAGTAGGAAATGGCACTGGCTCCGGTATTCTTGCCTGGAAAATTCCATGAGCAAAGGAGCCTGGTGGGCTACAGTCCATGGGGCTGCTATAGGAGCAGTTACATGAGAGATAACTGGAAGGGGATGTGAGGTCAAGGAGAGATATTTTTCCATGATTTTTAGATGGTAGAAATTATAGTAGTTTTTGTTTGTACACTGGTGAGCATGTCACAGTGGCAAGTAGAAAATTGATGATGCAAGAAAGAGAGAAGGAGGAATTGCCGAACTGATGAGACTGTGTAGGCGAAAGGCGATGGATCTAGTGCACAAGAGGGATTGCCTTCAGACAGGAGCAGGGCAATCCATCTGAGGTGGTGGGCGGGAAGGCAGACTATGTGGGTGCAGATGATGGTAGAGGAATAATTGTGAAGTGGGCACCTCTGGAAATTCTTTTCTGATTAATTTTTTCAGTGAAATAGGAAGCATATTCTTCAGCTGAGAGTGAGGATGGAGGAGGCCCTAGGGAGTGGAGGTTTGAGAGAGAAGAGAAAGTGGGATGTAGTTTTCTTAGGAGGCTGGAAGCGTGAATGAGGTGTAGAAATAAAGGAGGATAACTGGTCCACCCTAAGGGCTTGCTGTTGCCTGACCTGTCATATGGAAGATCTGTTTTCTGTTAGACAATTTAAAACAAAGCAAGTCAGCCTTGTTTTATATAATTCCTCAATTTTCATTAAGTACATGGGGACAGGCATTGTATGGGTGGAAATATGGCTGTTTTCATGTTTGGGTTTGGCCAGATGAGTATAATACTGTGAGAAAGGAGTGAGAGAGAAGTAGACATAAGCAAGGGAGGGCTCTGATGATGAGTTATAGAATTTAAGAAAGGCAAGCATGGAAGTGAGAGAGGGGCTTGATTCATAACTTAGAACCTGGTAAAGCCAGTGTTGGAGGTCGGTGTGATGGTCTGAGAGTGTGATAATTATCCTGGCTCAGACAAGGTCTAGACTCTAAGGCATGCAGTGGGAAAGAATGGCCAGGCTAGGAAGATGTAGTCTTTGGAGGAGAGGAGGATGGAAGAACCAAGAGGCAAGGTATGGTGTAGGTAGGGGTGTATGCACTGATACTGGAATCTCCAAAAATTATGCCAAGTTGTGCTAGAGAGAAGAACAGTAAGTGAAAGCTAAAAATCTCATGGACTCAGTAAGAATAACAGAATGATTCATTAAAAAAAGTGATATGAATATATATCCAAGAACATGCAGTGAAATTTTGTCTGGAAGAGTGAAAAAAATGTGAACAAACTTAAGTGAAGTGAAAGTTTCTCAGTTGTGTACAGCTCTTTGTGACCCCATGGACTACACAGTCCATGGGCTTCTCTAGGCCAGATTACTGGAGTGGGTAGCCTTTCTCTTCTCCAGGGGATCTTCCTACCCCAGGGATCGAACCCAGGTCTCCTGCATTGCAGGCAGATGCTTTACCATCTGAATCACCAGGAGAAGTGACAGATTAAATAAACTATGGCATATCCATACAATGGAATGCTATGCAGCCTTTAAAAATGAGGTGAATAAACATATACTGACCAGGGAATATGTAAACAACATATGAAGTGAAGAGATAATGTTCACATATTAATATGAAAAGCAAAATGCAAAAAAGCAAAATTTAAAGAAATTTAAAAGCTAAAAAGGTGCATACCCAGAGATATGCATATGGCATATGCTTAAGGAAAGAATTACCCAACAGATGTTCCCAGGAGTTGAAGCTGGCAAGGCTGTTATGGAAGGAAGAACTTTCATTTCTTTAGGTAAGGAGAAATTTTCATTTCTTTTCCAAGACATATAATTTTCTCTGTTTTCTTATACAAACTACTTATACTAGAAAAATAAGTAAATCACAGGAGTATAGCATATAGCACAGGGAATATAAGCAATAAAATAATAATTTTGTATGATGCATAATCTAGGAAAATACTGAATCACTATGTTATATATCTGAAACTAATACAATATTGTAAGCCAACTATACTTCAACTAAAAACCTAACATTTTCTTATAAAACATAACATAGATAAATAAAGGTGAACAAAACCTTGAAGTAGAGGTGGATTTAATCTCAAATCAACATTCATGACACAACTGCTTAGATCAGAACATACAAAATTGCCAATCTCCATAATCCCCTGTGCACTCCCTCTTCCTCACTGCTCCTCCTCTCTGTTCCAAAGTTATTAACTATCATGACTTTATGGTCATCACATCTGTGCTTTTCTTTACACTTTACTACCTACACACGCATTTTCATGCATTGTAGTATTGTCCTGCCTGTTTGTAAACTTCATACAAATAGAATAATCCAATATTAACTCTGTTGTGCTGACTTCTTTTCTTCAATGTAAAATTCATCTATATTGCAGGATATGGAAATTTTTTAATTTACCTTTTTTTTTGGTGAGAACATTTAAGTTCTAGTCTCTTAGCAAATTTAAATTGTATATTACAGTGTTATCAACTATACATTAGAGTCTCAGACTGTTATTGAACCAGACTTGAGTCTGCTCACCTGATGGGCCGCAAAGCCAATCCACTGCTCTGGGTTGTGGCGAAGGAAAGTATGGTGTTATCACAGGGCAAAGTGAGGAGAATGGGAAGCTCCTGTTGTAAAGACATGAACTCCCTCATGGTTTTCAGGGAGTGGTTTTTAAAGGCAAAATGAGGGACAGGGGCACAGGGTGTCTGATCAGCTTGTGGACATTCTTCTGTTTGGTTGGTGGTGAGGTTACTGGATGGTATTTGGGGAATCAGCATCATCAATCTCTGGCTTCAACTGGTCTGAGATCTCTGTGCTTGTGGTCAGCATGCAGTTAACTCCCTCAACATGGTGAGGGTTTTAGTATATCTGCAAAGCAACTCAAGAATAGAGCTCAGAATATTACCTATAGCCCTTGAGGAGGAACTAAAATTCTTTGACTTTGTTTTATGACTAAACTATTATTAATTTTTCTTGCTTGACTGCTTCCCTTTGTTTCTATATTTTTTTCACTTCTCTGGTTAAATTTGCTCTTTGAAACCTGAGGAAGGCCTAGGAGGCTAAAGTTTCTCTACAAATAAGAGGTGGGGGACATGGGAAGGGGATACGGGAAGCCTATCCCTGGGAAGGCTTGCAGGGTCCTGCTTAGAGTCAAGATCTTATTCATCTTATAACCTAAAGATAGCTGTTTTTATATAGTATTCTATGTATGCATATAAAATTCATTTGCCCATTTACTATTAATGGACATATGGTTTATATCTAATTGTGGATTGAAACAAATGTTACTGTTATGAACATTCTTGTACATAGTTCTTGGTACCCTGTGCATGCATTTCTGTTGCATATATTTCTAGTAGTAGAATTTCTGAGTAACAGGATTTCTGTAGTTTCAGTTAAGTTGATGATGAACTGTTTTACTCCCCGTAGTAGAGAGTCTCATAGGCTTTCCAACACTTGGCATTGTCACTAGACTTTTTCCCCCAGTATCTAATAATGGGAGCATAAGGATATCACTTTGTGGTTTTTAACTAGTATTGATATCCTTATCAGTGGGGTTGTATACTAGCTATTTGAATAAGCTCTGACAAATTGCTTGTTCAATCTCAAGAGTGTTTTTTCCTACTGAATAGTTTCTCTTTTGGCTTTCAGAAAATTTTTAAAAGATATAAATTCAAGATATGAGTCCTCTTTTGAATCTATGTGTTGCAAATACAGGGGTCTATGGTTTGCCGTTTTGCTCTGTTAGGGGTGACATTTGACAAATAACTTTGATACAATCAGATTGATCAGTATTATCTGTGGTTCAGGATCTTTGTGTCTTCTTTAAGAAGTCTTTCCTAAAGTTAAGAGTGTAAAGATATTCTCTTATTAATTTTTAGAAATTGTCTTTTGTCTTTCACACTTAACTACATAATCCAACTGTAATTGATTTCTGTGTTTGGTGTGAGGTAAGAGTCTAGTTACATTTTAGTTCCATAGCCACGTATATGGCTATCTAATTGTTTCAGGACCATTTTCTGGGAAAACGTGTTCTTTCTCCACTATTGTGAAGTGCTTTGCTGTTTAGTTGCTAAGTCATGTCTGACTCTTTGTGATCCCATTGACTGTAACATGCCAGGATCCTCTGTCCACGAAATTTCCCAGGCAAGCATACTGGAGTGGGTTGTCATTTCCTTCTCTAGAAGATCTTCCTGACCCAGGGATTGAAATTGCGCCTTCTGCGTTGGCAAGTGAATTCTTTACCACTGAGCCATCAGGGAAGACTTGTGAAGTGCTAGATTTGCAGAAATCACATGGCCATTTGTGAAGAATTTCTTTCTAGGGTTTCTATTCTTTTGAGCTATTGTTTTTATTCTTATGCCAATACCTTACTGTTTTAATTACTGTATCTAATATTCAATGGAGCAAATCCTCCCATCCATTTCTTCTTCTTTAGAAATGTCTTGGCTAAACTTGGGCTTCCCTGGTGGTTCAGGTAGCAAAGAATCTGCCTGCAATTCAGGAGACTTGGGTTCAATCCTTGGCTCAGGAAGATCCCCTGGAGAAGGGAATGGCTACCCATGCCAGTATTCTGCCTGGAAAATTCCATGGACAGAGGAACCTGGTGGGCTACAGTCCTTGGGGTTGCAAAGAGCTTAGCCCTTCACCTTTTTACATTTCTGTGTATGCTTTACTACTGGTTTGTAACATTCCACATACACAGTATTAAAAGTTTTACAGAATTATTTTAAATCTATATATCAAATTGGACATTTGAGCCTTTGGTTCATATTCATGGTATATTTTCTCATTAATTGAGACCTTTCTTTCAGTAACATTTTATAATTTTCTGGGTTGAGAGTTTCCCTGTGTTTTATTAGGTTTATGATATCCATACACGTATCATCTGCAGTTGGTACCATGGCATACCACCCAGCTTCTCCCTCTGGGACCGGAGCACTTGTTCCTTGGCTGCTGAGGATGTTAGAGATTGACAGCACTCAGCTGAGTCTCCCTGAAGCCTGCTCACCCAAGACATTTATGAATTTTTATGTTCTTTTCCAAGAATCAGTTATTGGCTATGCTTATCTTTATTTTGTCTTTTTATTTTATTGTTTAATTTGTACTCTTTCCAGTGTTTGAAAGTTATCTATCTATATTTTTACCCTTTTCCTTTTCAAGTTTCTCTAAGTCTCTGAAAAGCATCACATAACTGAGATTTTTGCAGAAATTTAGGTTTAAATCTGCAACTAATCTAATTTATTTCTAGCTCTCATATTTATTTTACTTGTTTTATTTTGGCATGAAATTTTTTTTTAAAATCAGGTTTATAGAGACATATATATATGGCCAAACTGTACAATTTAAAATTTGAGTTTGGTGCATTTTGACAAGTGAATATTAATTATACCACCATATAATTGCAATATATTAATCTTACCACAATTAAGATATAGCACATTTCCATCATACCTAGAAGATGCCTATTGCCCCACTGCCATACATCCCTTCTTTAGTCTCCCAGAATCTGATAACTAATTATCTGATTTCTGTCCCTAAGACTTTGTGTTTTGCATTTTTTTGAATGTCATATACATGGAATCATATATCACATGACTTTTTGTCTCTGGCTTCCTTTGCTTACCTTGCTTTCAATATTCGTCGATGTTGTTGTGTGTATCACTAGTTAGTTCTTTCTTGAGGAGTAGTATTGCACTGTATGGACACATCACAATTGTTTCATCCTTTTTCCAATTCATGGGCATTTGAGTACTTTTCAGTTCTGGGCCATTATGAATAAAATGGTTATAAACATTAGCAGACAGGTCATTTTTGTTGATCTATATAGCTTACTCCTTGGATGGAAAGTTATGACCAACCTAGATAGCATATTAAAAAGCAGAGACGTTACTTTACCAACAAAGGTCCGTCTAGTCAAGGTTATGGTTTTTCCAGTGGTCATGTATGGATTTGACAGTTGGACTGTGAAGAAAGCTGAGCACCGAAGAATTGATGCTTTTGAACTGTGGTGTTGGAGAAGACTCTTGAGAGTCCCTTGGACTGCAAGGAGATCCAATCAGTCCATCCTAAAGGACATCAGTCCTGGGAGTTCATTGGAAGGACTGATGCTGAAGCTGAAACTCCAATACTTTGGCCACCTCATGCGAAGAGCTGACACATTTATTTATTTTTTTTTTTTGAGCTGACTCATTTGAAAAGACCGTGATGCTGGGAGGGATTGGGGGCAGGAGGAGAAGGGGACGATGGAGGATGAGATGGCTGGATGGCATCACTGACTGGATGGACATGAGTTTGAGTAAATTCCGGGAGTTGGTGATGGACAGGGAGGCCTGGCATGCTGCGATTCATGGTGTCGCAAAGAGTCAGACATGACTGAGTGACTGAACTGAACTGAACTGAACTGATAGTTTAAGTAAACGTAGGTGAATCTGCATAAGCAGAATTTGTGTAGCATACAATAAGGGTAAATTTAATTTATTATGAAAATTCCAAAATTCCAAATTATTAACAAAATTTGAAAACATAGCATTTTACTTATACCACCAGTTTATGAGCATTTCAGTTGCTTTGCATTCTCGGTTTCTCTTGGTATTGTCAGTTTTGGAAAAAAATTTACTCATCAAGTAGGTATGAGGTGGTGTCTAATTGTGGTTTTGATTTCCATTTCTCTAGTGACTAAGAGCCCTTTCCAGCTAATTCCTTGGAAGAGGGATCAACACCCGGCCAGTGCTACCACTCTTTGTTGCTTCACCACCCAGCTGTCCCATGGCACAGGGCACCCCCACCCCCAGGATGATCAAATAGGCCATCATATGTCTAGCATATGAGAGACGCTCCCTAAGCTGGGGTAATAGGAGCAGGGACATTACACAGACATTTTTCTATTTATCTTCCAATAACACAGGTATTTCTATTTTACAGATGAGGAAGTTGAGGGTCATCAAGTTTATGTAATTTTCCCAAACTTATAAAGCCGGTAAGCAGAAATGCCAGAATTTAAGTTTGGGTTTTTTGTGGTTCCAAAGCTAATGCTTGAATTTACTCTTAAATTTATAGCTGATATATAAAAGGACCCTCAGGGTCCTTTTCTCTAGACTTCATAACATCTCTTTTTAAATCCTTATTTTCCAAAATTTTCATCAAATTCAAGGTTCTGTTGAATCATCCCCCCTCCCCCAACCCCAACTCTGTATGTTGCTCCATGTTTCCACACTATAGTGTTGAATGAATAAATCCAAATTTGCTCCTTGGTGACAATTACTGTCACCATTACGTCAAGCTATTCTGGTTGAACCTATTGACTCTGAGTAAATGGAACCTGGGACTGTTGGCAGAGGTTGGCATAGCCTGTTATGATGCAGTTTAATGCACCCTGGGGGTTCATGGATGGATAAGCTAATACCTAAGTAGGCTAGCTACACTTCATGGCCTGTCCTTCCTAAAAGAGATGCTGAATGTACTGTATTTCAGTAATGTACATTCTGTAGTAGTTTAACACTTAGCCCTCACATACTGCTGTTCAATCATCAGTATTCTAGACAAACATAATTCAATTTAGACAGTTGTTGCTACCTATGGTCAATCCATACCACTGTAAATTAATAGTGGTGGCCGGTGCATGGTTTTATTCACTGCCCGTTACAATTTACTCATGAGTTTTATTAAGGATATGAGGACTTTTTTGTTTCCTTTCTACTTAATATCACAGTTAGCTTTATTACTTTTAGCAAGAGTTAAATAGTCATATTATATGGTATATGTTGAGCTTTTTTGCTGTTCTTTGATAATTTGTCCATAGTAGATCACTTTTAATGAAACTTATTTAATCATACAGACAATACCTTGAGGGGAAAAAAGTAGGAGATAGTTTATAACATATGCATATTTTGGCATATACTATTAGCAACAGATGAGGTTGCATTTATTGAATTTAAAACTGAAGGGCATGCTGTTCCAATGCTAAACTTTGTAGATCAGAGAACTTTGAACATAATTCTCATTACTTGTTCAGCTTTTAAGATACAGACAGTAAGGTTGGATTATAAATGAAAGGGACTAATATTAAAAATTTTGAATGCGCTGTTCTCCTTTGCTTTCTTGAGACCTCTGACCTAACTTGCTTTAACATCAAATTACCTGGAGAATGGGAGTGGGTAGGTGGGCAGAGATTATAACTTGTTAGGAAGGAACACTGAGGAGAGACCAAGAGATTGTTGAGCCTCCATTATGCCATCATAAGATCATCCAGCAGGACTGTAGTTCTAGCCTTCTGCCTTGAGAGAGAACTTTCCCAGATTCCTCAATCTCCTCTTCAGCATTGCCACAACCAAGCATGGAGGATTCAGTCCCTTGAGCTCTCCTGTGGCATAGAGAAGATGTAACATCTGCCATTAGGTTTGACCGGAGTCTGGAAGAGGATATTAATGAAGAAGGAAATAAAAACCTTCCTCTTTTTTTTATCCCCAAAGATTTGTGAGAAGGAAAGAAAAGTGTTAACTTACTAAATAGCATTTATGCTTTCGGGTCTATGTCCCTCTGTGTATGAGCTTCCCAGGTGGTTCTAGGGATAAAGAAACTGCCTGCCAACGCAGGAGACACAAGAGTTGGGGGTTCCATCCCTGGGTCGGGAAGGTCCCTTGGAGGAGAAAATGGAAACCCAATCCAGTCTTCTTTCCCGGAGAATTCCATGGACAGAGGAGCCTGGTGGGCTACAGCCCATGAGGTTTTGAAGAGTCAGACAGGACTGAGCGACTGAGCGACTGAGCACACACAACTTCTATGTATATGAATGTATCAGTTCATTTAGTCCTCACAATGACACTGTGAAGTACTGAGGCCAATTACTATTTTATCCCCGTTTTATTGGAGAGGAAGCTGGTACACAGAGCCAGTCAACAGCTCACCACAGATCACGCATCTAATGAAAGTCACAGTGGCACTGGGTTGTCTGCACCATCAGCTCCTAAGTCGTCGGGTTATTGAGGATAATGCTGAAGGCAAAGAGGGCTGGCAGCAGTTTTTCTCCCTGCTCCCTATCCAGGGATAGGAAATTACCTCTGAGCTTCTTATCGCATCAAACTTGGGCCTGGCTGAAGCTACACAGCCTGATCGTCAGAATAGGGAGCTCTTTCAGTATGACGGTCCTGAGCTGCCTTTAGGGACCTGCAGTGAGAAACTAACCCGAGAGCCAGCCAGAGGCCCACCAAGTGATTCTTCAGGTGGTGTGAGGCTGGGACCACCTGAACCATGGACCGAAAGGCGGCTTTAGGCCTCTTGCAGGAAACTGTGGCCAGTGGGAGTGGGGTTGAGACAGGGTTGATTAACCAGGATAGAGTGCTGGGCACTGTCAAAGCTGGGGGAGACTGAAGCAGAGTCCTGCTAACACAGAGTGGAGCTATGCAGCCTAGCAGCAGGGCAAACGGCACCCAGGAGCCAGGGGTGTTGCCATGGAGACCTGGGGAAGCAAAGAACATTGTACTGAAGACTCTGATTAGTTTTCCAGGAGGACTCAGAAGCTTTATTCCCACCCCCAACACCCACCACCATGCTCCACATGTCATCACAGAAGGAAGTGCAGGGAGCTGGGCTAGCTTAGGGACTAAATGATATTTTTTGAAACACTGCATATTTTAAAGGGGAAGCCAACACTGTTTGATGAGATTAAGTTTTAACTGAATTTAATTAATTTGTTGTCTAGTTAACGGAGTAGGGAGGGAACCAAAACAGAGGACCATATTCGGTAGAGAACCTAAAAGAACTTTCATTTTCTCTTCATATCTGAGTTATAGAGGGGGTTAAATTTCATAAACCTGCTACAAAATTCAGCTAATAAAAAAAAAGAAACAAAAAAATTCACTGTCAACTGTGTAGGCAATGGAAACAGCACACATAAAATAATCAGAAAAATTAAAGGGAGAAGTTGGAATTACAGAAAGAGGACAGCAGGATAATAATAACCTTCCTGATGGTAGCCAGTTATAGTAAAACCTCCTTTGACAAAGAAAAATTTGCAAGGCATTTAATTTCTATGCTACCTTACCGTGACAGAAATGTACATGGTTGTAAAAAACAAAAACAAAAACAAAAATCTAAATACTGTGAGTAGGATGGGAAAAAATGGAAATTATAGGGAAAGAACCACAATTTCAGTATCTCAATAGGTTGTTCCAGGGCCACCCACACCTTTCTTTGTCAGACTGCATGGTTTTTCCTTGCTGTTGCACTTCTGGGACTGGTCCAGAGGGCGGTGGGTGGAAGCATCTCTGCACCCTTCTCCGTGCTCTCCCCCCTCTCACTTCATTCTGCCTGTCTGCGCCCACCGCCTCACTTTGTCCAGGCCCTCATTTGCTCTCACTTGGGCCATTGTGCAGGTTTCCTAATTGATTTTGCTTCCTACAACCTTTCCCTTCTCAATTTAGCCTGTAAAACTTTTCCAGAGTCATCTTACAGAAGCTGATTTTCATGGCATCTCAGAATCTATAAAAATCCCTGCAAAGAGCTCTCATTTGGTGGCTGAATGGGGTCCTCTCTCCAAAATGCAAGGTGCTTCCCAAGACCGCAGCAACACAAAACTGTGGCAACTCTGCGGCCCAAGGTTGCAGTATTTTCTTGGAAGCCTTATAGGTACTACAAAGCTCCTAGAGGATCTATAGTTTTGATCATTCAGTAATCATACACATAGATGATCAAGTATTCATTGGAAGGACTGATGTTGAAGATAAAGCTCCAATACTCTGGCCACCTGATGTGAAGAACTGACTCATTAGAAAAGACCCTGATGCTGGGAGGGATTGAAGGCAGGAGGAGGAGGGGACGACAGAGAATGAGACAGTTGGATGGCATCACTTACTTGATGGACATGAGTTTGGGCAAGCTCCTAGAGTTGGTGATGGACAGGAAAGCCTTCTGTGCTGCAGTCCAGAGAGTTAGACACGGCTAAGCAACTGAACTGAACTGAGATGGTCAAATAAATAGGTGGGGAAAGTAAAAAAAAAAAAAAAAAAAAAAAAAAAGAATATAACCATGTGATCAGGTGAGGCAGAAGCAAGAGGAACCTAGAAGAACCATGTTATTATTAAAGAGGAGGTCTTCTGAGGTTTCTGGAAGGGACCCAAACAAGAAATCTAGCTCATTTGGAAGGCCACGGAAACACACAAGGGATAATGATATGGACGGTATCTTACTCATTCTTCACTTTTTGTAAGACAAATGGGAATATTGTGTTGTGAGTAGAAAGCTGTAAACTCATACCACCCACACCTCTGTTACACTTGACCACCATTTTGGGGGGCCATTTCAGAGATCAACTGACTATCTATTTATATTCTATCTGTTCTTTATCTTATGTCTGTTCTTCAGGTAATTTGTTTGCCAGCCTGTGGCAATTTATTTATGTTTGTGGGACCCACTTGGTTGAATTAATATGTATGTAGACTCCAAATACCTCTAGTTTTCATGCTTTGGAACAACAGTCAGATAAATCATTTAATCAAGAGATGAGGATTGAATAGTCAGGGTCTTTCACAAAAGGACTCCCAGAGCCTATCTCCTTTTATTTGCACATTTTCTCTCTTGTATCTTTCAGCTGACCAGACATTCGGTTTTGTGGCCACAGTTACTATCTCTCAAACATAAGCTATTTTTCCTATTTGCTCTTTATGTCAGTTACCAAAGGCTGTATTGATAGAATCAATATGTTTGTTTAGATATCAGAGAGCCTTAGACTTTTAGAGCTGAAAAGTATGTTAGCAATCACCTGGTTCAAAGATTTACTGAACTTTTAATTGTTTTCCTTCTTTTACTGTTTGTCACAACCAAAGACTCTTCCATCTCTGTAATAACTGGCCAGTTTGGCCCAAGTGAACTACATGAAAAAAATTTCAAGTTGTCAATTATAATTCACACGTAGTAAACAGTAAGCAGAAAAAGAGCCCTTTGAAAGTGAAATCTTAATTCAGTAGACACTTTATTAACATGTTCATCTAAAGTTGGTGATGAGTTAAGTACAGACCGATAATTGCGGAGGTGATTGAATTCTTGGTTTGTACTTAATTATAGAGGGAACATTAATCTTCATCAAAAAATGTACTTAAGCCTCATAAAAATGCAGAGAAAGAAACTCTATCCCAATGGCCCATGACTACTACCGTAAATATGGATTCCTACATTCTTGATTCAGGGACGTTCTCACTCTTTGTAAAATGTAAGCAATATAATCAAAAGATTAGAATTATATAACAGAGACACAAATAATTTTTCAGCATTTATATGTGCAGAGAGAAGTATGATCATGTTCAATTCATTCTTTCAAAGTATTCTCCTAAGGATATTGAATTTACTCTCTTGGTAGGGGAAAGACTTGCTGAAAGATAGTGTTTTATAAATATTTATAGCAACAGTTTAATTCTACAGTGGAGATTTCAGAGGGATGGCATGACTTTCTAGGTCATCCAAATAAATGTACAGAAGAAACGGTTTTTTTCTTGAACTATAGATCCTGAAACAAATGACTTTTATATGATTCTAGATTTTTATATTTGAACAAGATGACAGAAATCATGTAGTACAGATGTATTATCCTGCAGTTGGAGACCCAAACACTAATTTGCTGCACTGTCAGATATATCTTGGTGAGATATTTTAAATAGAGACCTCCAGGTTTTAGTCCCAGTTATTCTTAGTATGTTTGGAGTGGGGCCAGTAGTATCAAATTAAAAAAAAAGAAAAAAGATTCTCAGGTGATTCTGATGGACAGAACTGTAAAGTACTAAATTAGTGTAACCTCTCACCCAGTATCTCCATTCACCAAAATATCTGTATAGGGAAAAATGCATCATCTCTAGGATTACCAACTTGAATGGCTATAATGCTCAAAAAATCATAGTTACATTAAATACAATTTTAATTTTCTTTAACCTACTGTGCCCATAACCAAATTTGGTTTCTAGTTTTGCTTTCTATATAGTAAGGTAAAACAAATCCATAACAAATCCATATATTCTTCCTCATTGCAATTTTTTGCAGTTTTTCCTACATTTTTTTCTGAAGGTTACCTATCCATAATTTGGTCAAATGTTCCCTTAAAAAGTGATTTACAGATCTTCTACATCCATGTCATATTCTAATATGTCAAAGTTCCCTTTTTAATATCTAGAATTCAAAATCTAAATTCATTGTCCATTCAAGTTTAGAAATGTGGCTATCTTTTGTATGTATGTGCGTATGTGTGTTTTTATACAAGCGAAAGATTTAGGAAAGTTAGCTGATTAAATTTTTGTGTGATCTGTGTAGTAGGTTCCTTTTATTTGTATATAGAGTTAAAAAGTTGGAGCACAGGAGGTAACTCTTAACATAGGAATCATAATTTCATATATGGACATGGGACTGGCAGGTGAAAAATAAATGAGAAAATTAGACCAGTTGTAAATAATTGGGAGTGTTAGTGTCTATAGCAAGCTGGAGAGAGCATTTTCCACCTAAGGGCTTTAACATTTTTAAAAAACTAAAAAAAAAAAAATAAGGCCTTTCCAAAAATTGGAAACAAACTCTACCAAATCAGAATCTTATCAGTGGGCCAAATGTAGTAAAAAATGACATCATTTTCAGTTCCTGTTTCTGGGTCAAAAAGCTGAGAGTCTTGGAACATGTTTCCATAGATTCTTAGGTTTTTGTTGATATTTTAAAAGAGATTTAGGAATAAGAGAGTGCCCTTTAACCATAAGTCCTTTGAGAGCTCCAGTTTTTGAAGACATGCTAGCAAGTTTAGTTTGCCATACGTAGGGAGAATATGTTACACAAGCACATCACTCTGACACTCACTTTCTCTTCAATTATGCAAATCTTGCTGTATAGAACAAAGAATAAGAAAGACAGAAAGAGTAAGAAAGAAAGAGTTTCTTCTGCGTGATTTCTCTAGTAGTCATCAACCCAGAGTGTAATTGAACATGTTTCCATGTTTCCAGCACTTGTATACCTACATTCATTTTTGCATTTATTCTTCCCTTATTTCCCAACTCATAAACTGAGATTTCTCTTAGGCAAGTAGCTTTTAAAAAATTCTTCTATAGTCTTTCCATAATGGATCCCGTGGTGTTGTATCACAGGCTCTTAATGTTTTCTGCCTGTGTGTGTGCCAAGCTGTGTAAGCCGTGTCTGACTCTTTGCAGCCCACCAGCCTCCTCTGTCCATGGGATTCTCCAGGCAAGAATACTGGAATGGATTGATGTGCCCTCCTCCAGGAATACTGTCTGCTTATTGAATTCTAAATTGATTTGTGAATTCTATGATGATGGTCTTTATGCCTTTACATTAGAGTACAGGTATTGCAGCTCTAGATTTTTCTTCAACCTTGTATTTGCTATGGTCTGCTCTTTCTTCTACAGTTTTTACAAGCCCTTCTTGGGATGGATTACAGAAAGTTGAAATACCTCTTCCAGAGTGCTTGTTTATACTTTCCCAAGTAAACCCATATTCTTGTTTGATGACATTTTTTTTTTCTCACATAACTGGCTGTTATTTTCAGTATTGAATTTAGTCTCAAAAACATTTCTGAGTAAATTGTTATTAAGGCCTTCACCATTATTAACTTTTAAGTTCTTCTGATCTTAACTTTTACCTTTAGGGTGTAACAGTAATTTTTGAGCTTATTAAACTATGAGGCCCTTTATTAGAAAAGTAAGTCTTGTTAAGTTGGTGTTATAGCAACTATAGCTTCTTAAGCTGTTTTTTCTTTTACAAATCCATTGTCTCTGGCCAAAGCTGCTTCTGAAGGATTCTTATGTGTATTTCTGACTAATTAATTATAATTGTATATTCCTAAAATTTCCTCAACTGCTCCTATTTGATTGGGGCTTTCTATCAATGAAGTCTGCACTATTATGTACATGGCAACTATAGTAACTCCAAATCTGTTGCAGAGAAATCGGCAACACTTAATACAGGAGAAATTAGACAGGTGTGTTGGCAATTGGAGGAAGCACAAAGCTTGTATTAACAGAGCTGTTGATGCACTTTCTTATCTCAGTTGTGGCAGTAATTACAGCAAGGCAGCCTTTGATTTAAGGCAAAGCCCTAATTCAAAACTTTCTCTTCTTTAGCTGTGGGGATATTTATTTTGGTGCCTGCTGTAAAGGATTTGAGACCATACAGAGCTTGACAAAATCTGGTTTCAAAGCCTTAAAAAAATAAGGTGAAAGCTACCTGGTGATTTTGTGTATGAGAACCTAGAGGGTGGCTCCATGCTGGCCTTTTTTGTTCCAGTAATCAGTGTAGTAATGGGATCATGACAAGTAGCTTTCAAAACTCTTCACTTCCTGACCCCTCTTTGCACACTTAAGAAAGGGCACAGTTGCCTCAATTACTTGTTTTTGTTGCACTCAAGAAAATTAATGGTAACAATTTAAATCTTTTAGGAAACATTTTCCATCTTGGAATATTAGATTATGGAGTGAGTGAAAGCTAAAGAGAGGCATGAAGTATAGTCTCAGTTCAGTTCAGTTCAGTTGCTCACTTGTGTCGGACTCTTTGTGACTGCATGGACTGCAGCATGCCAGGCTTGCCTGTCCATCACCAACTCCTGGAGTTTACTCAAACCCATGCCTATTGAGTTGATGATGCCATCTAACCATTTCATCCTCTGTCTTCCCCTTCTCCTCCCACCTTCAATCTTTCCCAGCATCGGGGTCTTTTCAAATGAGTTGTCTTTTCAAAATAGTTGTCTACAAGACACTTATAATTTATTTTGGAAAAAATTGGGAAAAAATGGCTATTTTTTATGCCATTTCATCTATATAAACATCTGTGATTAATATCTCTTGAGGAAAGCTGTAATAATTTCTAATGTAAATGAGTTTCAAGGATGGGAATTTATCTATCAACTTTAGCATAAGCTGTTTGACTTAGCTGGTTTACTTTTTTTTTTTTTTTTTTTTAAATTTTTATTAGTTGGAGGCTAATTACTTTACATCATTACAGTAGTTTTTGTTATACATTGATATGAATTAGCCATGGATTTACATGTATTCCCCATCCCAGTCCCCCCTCCCACCTCCCTCTCCACCCGATCCCTCTGGGTCTTCCCAGTGCACCAGGCCCGAGCACTTGTCTCATGTACCCAACCTGAGCTGGTTATCCGTTTCACCCTAGATAATACACATGTTTCAATGCTGTTCTCCTGAAACATCCCACCCTCGCCTTCTCCCAGAGTCCACAAGTCTGTTCCATACATCTGAGTCTCTTTTTCTGTTTTGCATATAGGGTTATCGTTACCATCTTTCTAAAGTCCATATATATGTGTTAGTATACTGTAATGGTCTTTATCTTTCTGGCTTACTTCGCTCTGTATAATGGGCTCCAGTTTCATCCATCTCATTAGAAGTGATTCAAATGAATTCTTTTTAATGGCTGAGTAATATTCCATGGTGTATATGTACCACAGCTTCCTCATCCATTCGTCTGCTGATGGGCATCTGGGTTGCTTCCATGTCCTGGCTATTATAAACAGTGCTGCGATGAACATTGGGGTGCATGTGGCTCTTTCAGATCTGGTTTCCTTGGTGTGTATGCCCAGAAGTGGGATTGCTGGGTCATATGGCAGTTCTATTTCCAGCTTTTTAAGAAATCTCCACACTGTTTTCCATAGTGGCTGTACTAATTTGCATTCCCACCAACAGTGTAAGAGGGTTCCCTTTTCTCCACACCCTCTCCAGCATTTATTGCTTGTAGACTTTTGGATAGCAGCCATCCTGACTGGCGTATAATGGTACCTCATTGTGGTTTTGATTTGCATTTCTCTGATAATGAGTGATGTTGAGCATCTTTTCATGTGTTTGTTAGCCATCTGTATGTCTTCCTTGGAGAAATGTCTGGTTTACTTTTGTTGAGAGTTAGTCACTCAGTGATGTTTGACTTTTTGTGACCCCATGGACTGTAGCGCACCAGTCTCCTCTGTCCAAGGGATTATCCAGCAAGAATACTGGAGTAGGTAGCCATTCCCTTCTCCAGGGGATCTTCCTGACCCAGGGATTGAACCCAGGTCTCCTGCATTAGCAGACTGATTCTTTACCAAAGAGCCACATGGGAAACCCTAACTTGGTTAAGTGTATCATAAAGGACTGGTCTGATTTGGAGGAAGTAGTGAGATGGGGAGGTGACCAGTTGCAATCTAGTCCCAATTTTGTCATTGTCTAGCTATGTGATATTGGGCAAATCAATCAAATCTTTGCATCTCAGAGTCTGTTGTTTGGTCTCTGAGTTATGTCTGACTCCACGGACTGTAGCCCACCAGGTTTCTCTATCCATGGGATCTCCCAGGCAAAAATACTGGAGTGGGTTGCCTTTTCCTTCTCCAGGGAACTTTTCCCACCCAAGGATGGAACCTGCTTCTTCTGCATTAGCAGGCAGATTCTTTATCAATGAGTCACCTGGGAAGCACATCTCAGAGTTTAGAATTATCAAGTAATGAGTGGAGAGTTAGATTATACCTGATTTAATTTCCTTTCTCAGTTCTTTGATTTTGCAGACTTGGGAGAAGATGGTTGAAGGCTTGGGTGACTATACTCAGCACTTCTGTGATTGCTTGGAAAATTCTGAGGGGGGCTCCATGGCCCCTATTTTTTTTTTTTGTAAGTTTTTTTTTTTTTTTTTTTACATTGCAGTGGTTTTTGTCATACATTAAAATGAATTAGCCATGGATTTACATGTATTCCCCATCCCGGTCCCCCCTCCCACCTCCCTCTCCACCCGATCCCTCTGGGTCTTCCCAGTGCACCAGGTCCGAGCACTTGTCTCATGCATCCAACCTGGGCTGGTGATCTGTTTCACCCTAGATAATATACATGTTTCGATGCTGTTCTCTTGAAACATCCCACCCTTGCCTTCTCCCACAGAGTCCACAAGTCTGTTCTATACATCTGAGTCTCTTTTTCTGTTTTGCATATAGGGTTATCGTTACCATCTTTCTAAATTCCATATATATGTGTTAGTATACTGTAATGGTCTTTATCTTTCTGCATGGCCCCCATTTTTGGTAGTTCTCTTTAGAAAATGTGGTACACAGCATCTTATTTTCAGTTCTAGGATTTAGTTGCAATTCAAGGACAAAAGGGAAAGTTCTAGCCATCAATTTGCTACAAGTCTTGTATTTAAGGAATCTGGCTACATTTAGAGAGAATTTCTTCAGTTTTTTGCAGTCCATATAGAGAGAGACTCAGATTGCAGTTTTAGCTATCAAAGGAGACAAGAGTTTAGAACTTAATGGTGAAATTACTTTGAGGAGATAAACTTAGCCAAAAGCTTGAAAGCTCTTTAAAAGGTTAAGCTTAGTTGTTCATCCCTTGCAAACATGTTGCTTCAACAGACTATCTTCTAGTAGAATCCAGGGATTAACTGGGTAAAAAATAAAAAAGTTTTTGGTTTCATAATTCTTTAGCAATATGGAACATGCAACTTTCTGCTTATAAACTTTAAGTTTATTTCCTTAGAACTATTTTCCACCTTTGATCTCTGTGGTATTTCAAAATTTCCCACAGCATATGCCATGAGGAAAGAAAGAATAAATGGCCAGTTTGTTAGAGGATTTATTTTTATAAATATTATGGTATAAATTTCTATAATTAATGAATGCTTAGAAGAAAGCATACTCCTATTTAAAATCACTCACCTCCCCCAATACTCATATCCCTTTCCCTATTTTATTTCTTTTCTTGGAAATTAGTCTAGCATACTATACCATTTGTTTTTTTATTTTGCTACCCTCTGTCTGTCCCCATTAGAACGTGTTTCATGAGGCCAAGGAATATGCTTTGTTCATTGTGTAACCCTATGCCTTAGAAAGGATTAATAAATATCAATGAATGAAAACACTGAATGAATAAATGAGTAACACATTTTTAATAACTCATATGTCTGAATATCTAGAAAACATATACTTACTATTAAGTCCAAGAAGCATGCAATAACATTTTAACCATATTATCACAGTCTACGTTGGATTACCTTTAAAATGGGATATCTTGGTATGAGAAAAAACTTCTAATGTAGGAATTTTCTATGGTTTCCTTATGATCATAATCTAGGTCTTTAACTTCCCCCTGAGTTTCATGGAAGCTAAGGCAGGAATAGAAAATCTTGTTTTTCAGTTCTTAATGATGTCAATGGTAAAGAAAGAAAGGATGAAACTATCCTAGAAAAAAGAGGCTATATCCTTGGCTTCTCCAGAGGCAGGATACAGACCCAGCCCCTATAGTGTTGGAGATGGAGGATTGAATCCATCATTTTCTGTCACTCAGGAATCTGAGCTAAGAAATATGGACAGAGACTCAAAGTTAGTGGGGGTCTGCTTTAGTTGAAAGCACAGTGTGCCCAGGATAAAGCCTGCCTGTTAAAATGATCCAGGAGTCAACAGCTAAGTGAGCCGAGAAAGCTGACTGCCAACAGGAGACCAGGGCAGAAGGGAAAGCTGAGAATTTTTCCCCAACAGCGTATTTAGATGAGAGTCAATGTCTCAGACCTCATGACATCTTCATTTTAAAATGCATGGGGAGAATGATCAGTTACATTCAGTGAGTTTTGATTGGGAGGTATTCTTATTTTTAAAATAATTGTTTGGTCACGGTCACTTCTGAATCCTGATAGTGAAAACGCTGGGAGACATTATACACGTTTCTTTCCTGGATAGGGCTGGCATTTCTGCTTTTATAAATAGTTCTTGAGTCTTGAAAGATGGCAGGCTCCACTTAGAAAGCTGGACTACTGAAATACTCAATCTTGATTTCTACACTCACAACATATGATTAACAAAATCTAGCATTGCAATAGCCAGCAATTCAGAGTTGACTACTGGTAGTTATGTTGTTGTTAGTTTATTGATTGTTTATGAAGATAAAAATTTGGAAGAACTACAGATTGATTACACAGTAAAGAAATGATAGCTTAGGGATGTGGAAATGTCATTGCGTTGGGATTCTTGAGAACCTAGACACAATGAGAAAGGATTTAACGTGATAGAGACTTGGCCTCACTCAGCAAGAGAATAATACGCTTTCGTTTATATTTTGGCTACTGTAAAAACACTTCTGAATAAGAAAATTATACATCAGGATGCTATTATGTGAATCAGAACATATTCAGTTTACCTAAATAATCCTTCTTTGTCCAATTCTGCCCATTTTGCTTGCTTATTTCTAGTTTGTTCTGTTGCCTCCATGTATTTTCAGATTCTAGTTGGTATTTATTTGTGTTTGAAAGACTGAGTTGAAAACGTTCTTAATCATTTCCATCCCCTATATGGAAGGTGAAATAGTAGCACCATCAAGGGCTTCATTGTGCCCCTTTCATTGTTCCTTCATCCTCTACTAGGCATCTCCTTCTTTTTAGGAAAACAATTGCATTTATTTTTCTTGAAACTGTTTTTTTTTTCCTTCTTAGACATTTTATTGTCTGAAGCACACTTAATTGACTCAGGTAATAGAGAAATCCACCCAGGCCTTGGCTTCCAGCTGATAAAAGCCTATTGTCTAGTGAACTAGAAGGGAGTTTCCTCACTTATTTTGTATCTGATTAGTTGTAGAAGCTCAACATTCAGAAAACTAAGATCATGGCATCTGGTCCCATCACTTCATGGGAAATAGATGAGGAAACAGTGGAAGAGTGGCTGACTTTGTTTTTCTGGGCTCCAAAATCACTGCAGATGGTGATTGCAGCCATGAAATTAAAGGACAGTTACTCCTTGGAAGGAAAGTTATGGTCAACCTAGATAGCATATTAAAAAGCAGAGACATTACTTTGCCAACAAAGGTCCACCTAGTCAAGGCTGTGATTTTTCCAGTGGTCATGTATGGATGTGAGAGTTGGACTGTGAAGAAAGCTGAGCGCTGAAGAATCGATGCTTTTGAACTGTGGTGTTGGAGAAGACTCTTGAGAGTCCCCTGGACTGCAAGGAGATCCAACCAGTCCATCCTAAAGGACATCAGTCCTGGGTGTTCATTGGAAGGACTGATGTTGAAGCTGAAGCTCCAATACTTCGGCCACCTGATGCCAAGAGCTGACTCATTTGAAAAGACCCTGATGCTGGGAGGGATTGGGGGCAGGAGGAGAAGGGGACAACAGAGGATGAGATGGTTGGATGGTATCACCGGCTCAATGGACATGGGTTTGAGTAAACTCTGGGAGTTGGTGATGGACAGGGAGGCCTGGCGTGCTGCAGTTCGTGGGGTGGCGAAGAGTTGGACACGACTGAGTGACTGAACTGAACTGAACTGAATTTAAATACTGAAAAAAATTGTATTTCTGTGTTTAGTGATGTGGAGTGGTCCATTGAATGTGGAGGCTGGAGTGTGGCAGATCTGAGATTTAATTCTCAGTCTTCTCATCAGCTCTCCAAGTTCCTTCGCTGTTCTAAGCTTCAGTGTCTTCACTGGAAAAATAAACTCTGTGGCTGCTGAAGAGTGTGGGCTCTGGCCTCGGATTGTTGTTGCTGTTGAGTTTCCCAGTCGTGTCTGGCTCTTTGCGACCCTATGGACTGTATCATGCTAGGCCTCCCTGTCAGTCACCATCTCTTAAAGTTTGCCCAAGTTCATGTCCATTGCATTGGTGATGCCATCCTGCCATTTCATCCTCTGCCACACTCTCCTCCTTCTGCCCTCAATCTTTCTCAGCATCAGGGCCTTTTCCAATGAGTCAGCTATTTGCATTGGATGACCAAAAAACTGGAGTTTCAGCTTCAGCATCGGTCCTTCCAATGAATATTTGTGGTTGATTTCCCTCAAGACTGACTGATTTGATCTCATTGCTGTCCAAGGGACTCTCAGCAGTCTTCTCCACAGTTCAAAGGTTTGCCTGCATTCATATCCCAGCTTTGTCACTTAGTTGAACAATCTTGGGCTAATTATTTAGATTTTTTGTGTCTCAGCTTTGTCAGCTATAAAATGGGATAGTAATAGAACTATTGCATAGAGTTGTGAAAACCAAGTGACAATTAAATGACTTAATGACAATAAAAGGCTTAAAACAGCTACATGGTATATAGTAAGTTCTCAGCAATGATTGTTATTATTACTCAGAGGTCTGATGCAAGGGCTAAATGAGACAGAGCACTTGAAAATGCTGAGGGTATTTAGCAACCATCAATTTCTTTTATCTTTACCAAATTATTTCCAAATTATTTAATTGTTTTTTTAGTGCAAGTTCTTGTTAACATCATTTCCATACCTAAGCTATTGTCATGTGCATTGCAGTCTGTACCCTACTTGTAATAGGTTTCAGCAGAGTAAAGACTTACTATGATATTCCAGAGCTGGAAGGTTGACCTTCAGTACAAGGCACAATTTTCTTTTAATGGCCACTCCCTGGGTCAAGAAAATCCCCTGGAGAAGGAAATGGCAACCTGCTTCAGTCTTGCCTGGGAAATCCCATGAACAGAGGAGCCTAGCAGGTTACAGTCTATGGGATTGCAGAAGGTTTGGACACAATGTAGAGACTAAACAATAACAACAACAGAATGGCCCACACTGTATCAAGCTCTAAAATGTCCTAAGCTTCTGTATCCTCCAGAGATTTTGCTTCATTTGGGGAGTTACCTGAAATTGAACAGTGCTGACTTAGCATTTGATGAGCAGACAAATTCAGAAAGAAAACCAAAGAATGAATTAACTGAAAGACAGATGGGCAAGGGGAAATGTCAGCTCAGGACGGCCTAGCTTAGGGCCAGTTTAGGGATGACAAATATATGCCTGTGGCCCTTCGCCCAGCCCATGGCAATCATTGCTGTGCCCACATACAGCTTTATAATTCTTTTCAATATAATTCTCCATTAATCTACAATGATCATTTTGGCATTCCAAGTTGTCAGTCAGGTTTAGCTGGATATAAAACAGTGTGGTCAGATTTGCTTATCAAGATTGGATGACGTCACCTTTAGGAACAATAATTAGCTCAGTTCCTTCTGAATATGGAAGCAGCCTTATTTTCTTTCAAATTCAAAAGACTGTCTTCTTGACCTTCAAATTTATTTTCCTTGGGGAAATTTTAAAGGTTTTGTACATGTACAAAAGAATGATTTAGGCAATTTAACTCATTATACCTTTATGTTCCTTTGATGTAAAAACTAAAACTATCCTATTTTTCTGAGAAATAAAATTAAAAAATCCCTCATTTATGCTGATGCTAGTTTTTAACTAGTTATTTTAGGTTCATCTGTATCTTTTTATTCAGTGTGGTCTTAATAAATATCACATATGGTGGAGCCCATAGAATCTAGTACAAATCATTTAGAAATAAGTTATTTTGCTACTGTGTTAAGAATTTTATGTTTTTGAAATTTAGTCAGATAGCTCTAGAGGCTTCTGAGAAGTAATTCATTTCTGCTTTATAATGCATTTCACTATTTTTACCCAATCTTGATGGAACAAAAGTCGTATACAACTAAACTGTATTTAAATTTCTAAAATTTTATTCTTACCACTTTTCTAGGATATATTTCTAGGTCTAATATCACTGCTGTGTCAATATAGACAACTTTAATAAAAAGGACAGATTGCTCTTACCATCAAACAAACAGAGATCATTCATAGTCCTAGAAGTCCCTTGACGCTTGGATGGATCCCTTGCTTTCATTTTCAACTATGATTTAGGTGATGTTAACCAGAGGATGAACACAAATCCAATTGGAGGCCCAATCCAAATGCAGGAGCAGACACAGGTAGAAGCTGAGATACAAGGAATGTCATAGAAGAGAAATATTTTATGCAAATTTCAAAGGATTAAGCATCTCATTCCTAGGAAAAAACCTGTCTTGTCCTCCCCAACTCAGGGGCATTTCTAATAGCCCTGCACTTGCTAATAGCCACCACAGACACACTAGTATTTAGAAACTTCACTTTCAGAAAAACCTAGTTTGTTTATTCTTCAGGTCTGTCATACGCCTATCAATCATTCACTGTCTCACCCCAACTCCCACCACAACCACTCCCAGCATTCCAGAAAATAATTTTTCTTCCTGAGAAACTTGGGAGGAATGACTGAGAATATAGGGCTACACTAGGCTTTGCACACTACACTCACCACCTTCAGTTCTTGGGTGTAGCTCCTGCCTTTGCACGGTCCATATCTCTACAATGCGTTTCCCCTTAGTTTGTTAGCTAACTTCCGCTCATCTTTCAAGACTCAGCTCATGGCACTTTCTTTACAAAGCCTCTCCTGTCCTTCCTTTCACATCCTGGGAGAAATAAAACTCTACAGTTTTGGCTCCTATAGCACCTTGCCCATAATGGTGCTATCTTGTGGTGAAAAAAGAAGAGTCTATCTCCATCACTAGGATGCAAAGTCATCCTTGTAACCCTGGCACTAAGTAATGCTCTGAATGTAGTTCTTAGTAAAGTTCATGGATGAAATTATGTACTTCATTCTCAACTCTACGTGAAAATGCAAGTGCTTTTCTAGAGACGCAAGTGAAGTGGCATTGTGAGGGTTATTTTAGAGCTGGATTCTGTAATTGCTGATCAACTTGCCTTGGAAAACATCAACTATTCTGCATCATTTCAGTAATGTTTTCTCTGTAATTTGTTCTTCTTTTCCTAGCATAGTACTGCTGGCAACAGCACTGGCACAAGGCAGATAGCCTAGCTGCAGGCAGGTGTGGTTGGTAATGGATGGGGTTGGATTTGGAGCTATCTCAAAGATTTATTTTGGATCCTCTCCGATGTTTCAAAGTCTTGGTTTTGGCCAGTCTGTCATTTGCCAGTTGTCAAATAAGTTGAGTCATTAGTCTGGCCTTGTCATTTAACAGCCTCCAAATGATTGATTGGGCTCCACTGTACTTCCCAATGGGAGATTTAAGTGTCCATTCAGCTCCACCTACCTGGTTTTATAAAAGTAAAATAAAAACAGTCATGCCATTCCTTTTCCTACCTGTAAAAGCAGCAAGCTGGGGAAACGCATTTGAACAAGCCGTTTATTCTCTAATACTCAGTCTCTAAAGGACAAATTTCCTGTTGGTAAAATCAAACTGCAATTTTTTTTCCAGGCTAACAAAATAATCTCCATTTGTCTATTTTGCATAGTGATTTTGTACACATTTTTCTTTTTTCTTCACAACAACACTGTGAAAAGAACAAGCATTATTATCCTCATGTAACAAATAAATATGCTGAAACTCAGAAATCATTTAAAGGTCATATTCAGTTGCTCCATTATATTAATCTCCTGCCATACCATGCTATTAAGCATCCTAAACTGCAAAAGATATGTCTGAATATTGCATCGGTGGCTTCTGTATTATTCTCTCATCCAGGGTCTGTTTATATAAAGTATATAGTTTATGACACACTTGTTCTCCAATATCCTGGATCCCTTAGGGGGATCTGTTGGGAAGGCCCCCAAGGTAACCAGGACTGGGTCATCCCATCCCAGAGTAGAGAACTTGTCTCCAAGCCGGGGCAACCAACGGCCTAAATTGCAGAGTGGGATGGAAGGTGATAATTCAACCCTAGAATTGATAAGAAATTTGTGAGACATTCCCTACTGGCCTACACAAATGGTTCCTTTCAAAGGTAAGGTGCTTATTGTCTCCAATATAATGTGGCTCTTGGATGCTGTCCAGTCAGCAAAGTGGAAACTCATATTTGGCAAGGCAAATCCGGCCATGGTTTCCTGGTGTGTTGAATCAATAGGAAATGACTTTGGAAAAATACAGCTATGAAAGCAACAAATGGCTTTGAACTTTTCCAGCCGAACATAAAGTAAACTGCCAAGAATTTCCCCTGTGATATCCCTTTTTAGATGATAACATATGACTACGAACTTTTGCCCCATATATATTATATGGCCTTCCTTCTCCAGAGTTGATTAAACCAAAATTCTTTCTAGAACTAAAAGTTCATTCCTCTAAGGACCTTCAGTCTCCTTCATTCTTGTCCAATCAGGTCTTGAATCTCAGGGATGTTGTCAGCAACTTGGCTGCCATTTCCACCACTATCTTTTCTCTGTGCTTCTGTTTTTTTTTTTTCCCCCTTTTTTCTTTCTTGAGTATCAAGATAAATCTCAAAAGATAGTTATCATGTAATTCCTCACTCATACAGGTAGGCAGGCTGACAGTGAAAAGGAGTGGGTAGGGTGGAGGGAGCAGGAAAGGCTGATGGAACAGACTTGGGGGAAGCAGGATTTGGGGGTGGTGGGGTGGGTCCTGGAAATTGGCAGAGAAGAGCTGTGGGGGCCAGAGATTCATTCTGTGGAAATAGATGGTGGGGTACGAAGGGGCTAGTTTATTGTTGCTGGTGGTTTTCTTTTCCATTTGTTTTACCATTTCAGTTTTGAGGTGGTAATATTTTGATTTGTGAGTATTTTATACCGGAAAAACACTTTGAGTATGAAAAAATGCATAATTCATAGCAATGTGTTGGGATTAACTCTCATGTACATGTAACTAGTATGCCTAAGAGTGAGCTTTGTTCTTGCTCCTTGGACATTTCTGGATAATCCTGGAGAAGGCTTCTAAGACAGGCGGACATCTGGTAAACTCTCTTCCAATTTTGGATTATAAAGGTTAAGTTTTCAAACAAAACTAAGTAGCATAAACCTAGCTCTAGGCGCTCACACTTTCTTCTTGTCTCCTTTTTCTACAATATCAATGAATGTGAGTATTTTTAAACAGTCTAGATTCAGCTAAAAACAAGTAACATCAAAATGTCTTGCCAACAAAAAGCTACTCATATTTCCTCAATTTTGATGATGATGATGGAGAATATTTAGCACTTACTATCTGACAGGCACAAAGACACTTTATTACATACATGTATTACATACATTATTTCATCTACTGCTCTCAACAATCTGGGGGAACAATTACTCTCAATTTTAAGGTGGGAAACTTGAGGTTTAGAAAGATTAACTTGCCTAATGTGTGTGTGCGTGCGTGCTAAGTCACTTTGGTCGTGTCTTATTTTTTGCTACCCTATTGTGAAGAGTTGACTCATTGGAAAAGACCCTGATGCTGGGAGATATTTGGGGGCAGGAGGAGAAGGAGATGACAGAGGATGAGATGGCTGGATGGCATCTCCGACTCGATGGATATGAGTTTGAGTAAACTCTTGGATTTGGTGATGGACAGGGAGGCCTGGTGTGCTGTGATTCATGGGGTTGCAAAGAGTTGGACATGACTGAGTGACTGAACTGATGGACCATAACCTGCCAGGCTCCTCTGTCCATGGGATTCTCCAGGCAAGAATCCTGGAGTGGGTTGCCATGCCCTCCTCCAGGGGATCTTCCCCACCCAGGGATTGAACCTGTGTCTCTTACATCTCCTGTGTTGGCAGGTGGGTTCTTTACTGCCTGCACCACCTGGGAAGCCCTAACCTGTCTAATAGTACCCCATAATTTAGTCATGGAGCTAGGAGTAGAATATTGGCCTGTGTTCATAAAAGATTTATAATCTCATTCTATTAATGTTATACATGAGGTTTTTTATTATTATAGTTGTTCTTTTTCCTAACAGGTATTACCACAAAAAGCAGACTTTATCAATGGCATTAGGCAGCTTTATCAAAACTGTGAGATGACTGCTGTAAATGTGTTAAGGAGGACTTAGGGTTGTGGTTAGAGTCCATTTTTACTCAAGCCTCAGAAAGCTCCTCCAGCCATCAAATACAACAGAGGCTGACTATTGCAGTTCTTATTTTATTCCAGGATTATCCATTTCAGCTTATTGAGGTGGTTATAATTGCATGTCTATAAGTGTCAATACATTTCATTTGCCTATTGTGATGACTTGAAAACAAGCTCCAAAATGTTCCCTGATCAATTCTTGATAACTGGAAGAATCAAAATGAAAATAGCATCAATTATTGAATACCTGTGATACCAGACATTGAACTAACTGCTTTATGTGCCACCTTAATTTTCACTAAGATGATATAGAATAGATGGTCTATTTTAACTTTGCCCATTAAGAAACCGAAGGTCAGAGGAGTTGAATAACTTGGACAAGAACAGCAAGCTGTACAGTCAGATTTAGAGCCAACTCAACACAACCCATTTGATCAATTCCACTAATGTTCATTGAGCATGAACACTGTGCTGGGTACAGAGTAGTGAGTGGGGATTCCACAGGGCATAAGACACCCTTGGTCTTGAAGATCTAGTGAGCCAGGATAGTTTGGCTCCCCTATGTGCTGAATGCCTCCAGCCATGATGGCAAAATTTTTTTTTAATTTATTTTTTTTATTGAAGGATAATTGCTTTACAGAATTTTGTTGTTTTCTGTCAAACTTCAGTCTTAATCAGCCATAGGTATGTATATAACCCCTCCCTTTTGAACCTCCCTCCCGTCTCCCTCCCCATCCCACTCCTCTAGGTAGATACAGAGCCCCTGTTTGAGTTTCTTAGCCATGCAGCAGATTCCCATTTGCTATCTATTTTACATATGGTAATGTAAGTTTCCAGGTTACTCTTCCTCTATATCTTACCCTCTCCCCTGCCATGTTCACAAGTCTATTCTCTACGTCTATTTCTCCATGTCTATTTCTCCACTGCTGCCCTGTAAGTAAATTCTTCAGTACCATTTTTCTATATTCTGTATATATGCTTTAGAATATAATGTTTATCTTTCTCTTTCTGACTTACTTCACTCTGTATAATAGGTTCTAGGTTCATCCACCTCGTTAGAACTGATGCAAAGGTGTTCCTTTTTATGGCTGAGTAATAGAGTGCCGAAAAATTGATGCTTTTGAACTGTGGTGTTGGAGAAGACTCTTGAGAGTCCCTTGAACTGCAAGGAGATCCAACCAGTCCTTCCTAAAGGAGATCAGTCCTGGGTGTTCATTGGAAGGACTGATGCTGAAGCTGAAACTCCAGTACTTTGGCCAGCTCATGCGAAGAGTTGACTCTTTGGAAAAGACCCTGATGCTGGCTGGGAGGGATTGGGGGCAGGAGGAGAAGAGGGTGACAGAGGATGAGATGGCTGGATGGCATCACCGACTCAATGGACATGAGTTTGAGTAAACTCTGGGAGCTGGTGATGGACAGGGAGGCCTGGCGTGCTGCGATTCATGGGGTCGCAGAGAGTCAGACACGACTGAGCGACTGAATTGAACTGAGCTGAATATATATATTACATTGTGTATATGTACCACAATGTCTTTATCCTTTTATCTGTTGATGGACATCTAGGTTGCTTCCATGTTCTAGTTATTGAAAATAGTACTGCAGTGAACAATGGGATACATGTGCTTTTTCAATTTTGGTTTCCTCAGGGTATATCCTAGGAGTGGGATTGTTGGGTCATATGGTGGTGTTTTTCTTAGTTTTTAAAGGAATCACCATACCGTCTTCCACAGTGGTTGTATCAATTTCCATTTCTACCAACAGTGCAAGAGTGTTTCCTTTTCTCACCCTCTGCAGCATTTATTGTTTGTAGATTTTTTGATGATGGCCATTCTGACAGGTGTGAGGTGATATCTTGTTGTAGTTTTGATTTGCATTTCTCTAATAATGAGAGATGGTGGGCATCTTTTCATGTGTTTGTTAACCTCTGTATGTCTTCTTAGGAGAAATGGCTGTTTAGTCTTTTTCCCACTTTTTGATTGGTTTGTTTGTTTTTCTGATATTGAGTTGTATGAACAGCTTGTATATTTTGGAAATTAATCCTTTGTCAGTTATTTCATTTGCTATTGTTTTATCCATTCTGAGGGTTGTCTTTTCACTTTGCCTATAGTTTCCTTTGCTGTGCAAAGCTCTTAAGTTTAATCAGGTCCCACTTGTTTACTTTTGTTTTTATTTCTGTTACTCTAGGAGGTGGGTCATAGAGGATTTTGCTTTGATTTATGTCATTGAGTATTCGGCCTATGTTTTTCTCTAAGAGTTTTATAGTTTCTGGTCTTACATTTAGGTCTTTAATCCATTTTGAGTTTATCTTTGTGTATGGTATTAGGAAGTGTTCTAATTTCATTCTTTTACATGTAGCTGTCCAGTTTTCCCAGCACCATTTATTGAAGAGGCTGTCTTTGTTCCATTGTATATTCTTGCCTCCTTTGTCAAAGATAAGGTACCCATAGGTGCATGGGTTTATTTATGGGCTTTCTATCTTGTACAATTAGTCTATATTTCTATTTTTGTGCCAGTACCATACTGTCTTGATGACTGTAGCTTTGCAGTATAATCTGAATTCAGGAAGGTTTATTTTTCCAGCTCCATTCTTCTTTCTCAAGACTGCTTTGGCTGTGGGGTCTTTTGGGTTTCCATATGAATTGTGAAATTTTTTGTTCTAGTTCTGTGAAAAATGTGATTGGTAATTTGATAGGGATCACATTGAATCTGTAGATTGCATTTGGTCCAAGTATCAGATGCTCCTATTGGGTAATAGTGTCCCATGGTCCCTGCAGCAGCCACATCTTATAGTACTCATGAACTCCTTCCCAGATGTTCTTCAGAGCTAAAGGTCTTCCATCTACAAAGCTTGCCCTAAAACAAAGCCCAGGCACTTGGTAGCTGCAGGAATATATGACATGATATTCTTATTTAATCATTTTGGCTGCTGTGGTGGTCTCGGTTACATCAAAATCGTCCGGGGGATATCTAAAGCCTCCTCCACAGGAAGAAATGTCTGTACATGGGCAGATGTTCCTTGATGTGACATTGCAGTTCCATTTTTAACTTGAAAATGTGTTCTGCATATGTAACCATCAGAACAATCCTTTGAAGTTCTTTATTCCCAACCATCTTTTGTGAAGGTTTAATGAATTCTGCACAATAATGCTGGAATGCTTTTTCTCCAAAGAACTCATCTTCTTCCATACTAAATGAGAACCTGCCGCCCCGCCCAGTTGATGATGAATCTTCTAAATGCTTATAGTCTCTATTTCTGTTCTTTGGCCTATCATTTATAATTGTTATAATGGAAAAATCACACCTGTTAAGTAATAATTTGTTCATACAACAGCCACTAGGTTCTCATGGTATTCTTGATATAATTGCAGACTTTCTTGGTTCTTTTTAAAAATATTTGTTTATTTACTTGGCATGCCAGGTCAGTGGCAGCATGCTGGGTCCTTCAGTTGTGGAATATGGGATCTAGTTCTCTGGCCAGGGATTGAACCCAGGGCCCTTACCCTGGAAGCATGGAGCCTTAGCTATTGGACCAACAGGGAAGTCTCCCAGACTTGCTGATAGAACTTAATTTGTCTAGACAGGTTAGGGGCAGCTTTTCCTAAAACAAAGCAGCAATAGTTATTATAACAGTAGCAATAATTTAATTTAAGCGAAACTCTCCTCAATTGTCTTCAACTGCAAATCCCAACATAAAAGTTTCGAAACGAACTGGCCAGGAAACTTGTCCTTGGAAAGTGTATTTCCCTACCTTGAATACTGATAGAAAAAAGAGCTCTTAAGTCAGGTGGTAGTTGTTCTAACTTGGGCAGAATATGCCATGAGAATTCCACTTTGACCTTCCTTGAGGCTGTCATTTTAAATTGCTGTCTTTGTTACACACCTCTTCCCATTTCTAAATTTAAGCTTAAATTCTATGCTAAGAAACTGCCACTTTTATCACATGATAAAAAAATTTGTCTTTTTAAATCTTAAAAAAGGAGTTTGAAGACACTAAGCTCTGTGAACATGGGCATACACTTCAAAATCTAGATTTCTTTGGGTTTCTCTCCCCATGGAGAATCCAGTTCCTCTGTTACCCTTACCCTTTTGCCCTATTTTGTATGTTTTTGCTTTAAACAAGACTCACTGTAGCTTGTTGCTGTTGATTGAAACCAGAGAAGAGATTATTGTTATGAAATTAAAAAGCCTAAACCTGCTGAATAAACACCCTTAAGGAATTTTTAAAGCAGGTCCATGTATTTATGGTAGCCATTATATTTTATGACCTTAATGAACATTGCTTGTAGAGAAATATGCCTAAATTCAACTTTAGCTGTCTCTAATAACATTACTATCAAAAAAGCTCCCATGTACTATACCATGCAGGGTTCCCCAGGTGGCCCAATGGTAAAGAATACACCTGCTAGTGCAGGGGACTCGGGAAACTCAGGGTCAATCCTTGGGTCAGGAACATCCCCTGGAGTAGGAAATGGCAACCTGTTCCAGTATTCGTACCTGGAAAATTTCATGGGCAGAGGTTCCTGGTGGGCCACAGACCATGGGATCACAAAGAGTCAGGTACAACTGAGCACTCACGCATGCACTATGCCATGTGTCAGCTAACTATATGTAAATTAAATTTTTTCCATGGATTACCTTCTACTAATGCTCACCATAAACTGTGGAACAACTCTATGTTTCTTTTTACAGGAAAGAGGACTATCTTGACTGGGGACACAGTTTTTCCATGTCCTAGGGAGCATTCAAAGACCATTGATCCCGTTTCAGAACTTGAACATGCCCTCTTGTCTTACTGACATTGAATATTCATCAGTTTATTTATTTACTTACTTTTAAGTGTGAAACATTTACCTTTTTGAAATAACAACAACAAAATGTATACATATCCTGAATAACTAACTTCCTTCTAGATTTTCTTCTGATTCAAATTATCTTCTCTCTGTCTTTCTCAGGCATGCAGCCTTACTCTCTATCTCTCTCTCTCTTTTTTTTCTTGAGCTTCTGCTGGTACCCCCAAACAAGCTCAGCAGTTATTTATTGAGCATTTATATGTGTGAGATACTATTAATACTTTGGGATGAGCAGCTTGACCTTTAAACTCTTAGATCATGCAGATCATCTAGGGGAAACCACATGCACAGGTAATAAAGAGTAAGGAATACGTGGTGTAGAAGTAACACGTGGCATTATGGAAGTAGATAGAAAGGCTCTGCTCATGAGAGATGAGCAGGGGTCATGGCAGGCAGCCTGGAAACTAGTGTTTAGTAGAGAGAAAACAAGTAGAGGCTGGTCAGAGATGGAAGAGTTGGGGCAATCCTAAGGAGAAGTAAGAGCAGGCACAGAGACCCAGACCCTAGAAAGAGCCTGTTCATAGAATAAGAGGTTGCTCCTTAGGGCCTGGGCTGTCATTCAGGCTGTGGTTTGGGCTGGAGTTGGAAAGGATTAGAGAAACTATACAAAGTTGGGAAGATCCCCTTGAGAAGGAAATAGCGACCCACTCCAGTATTCTTGCCTGAAGAATTCCATACACAGAGGAACCTGGTGGGCTACAGTCCATTGATCACAGAGAGTCGCACTGGATTTAGTGACTAAAAAACAACCACCACCACCTTAGGGCCAGGCCTAGTGTTCAGACTGGAGCTGGAGAAGATCAGAGAAATTATACAAGTTCTGCTAAGGAGCCAAGAACTATGGACTGATCGTCACATTGTACAGGAAGCAGTGATCAAGACCATTCCCAAGAAAAAGAAATGCAAAAAGGCAACATGGTTGTCTGAGGAGGCCTTAAAAATAGCTGAGAAAAGAAGAGAGGCTAAAGGCACGTGGAAAGGAAAGATATACAGATCTGAATGCAGAATTCCAAAGAATAGCAAGGAGAAATAAGAAAGCCTTCTTCAGTGATCAATGCAAAGAAATAGAGGAAAACAATAGAATGGGAAAGACTAGAGATCTCTTCAAGAAAATTAGAGATACCAAGGGAACATTTCAAGCAAAGATGGGCACAATAAAGGACAGAAATGGTAGGGACCTAACAGAAGCAAAAGATACTAAGAAGAAGTGGCAAGAATACACAGAAGAACTATACAAAAAAGATCTTCATGACCCAGATAACCATGATGGTGTGATCATTCACCTAGAGCCAGACATCCTGGAGTCCGAAGTCAGGTGTGCCTTAGGAAGCATCACTACAAACAAAGCTAGTGGAAGTGATGGAATTCCATCTGAGCTCTTTTAAGTTCTAAAAGATGATGTTGTGAAAGTGCTGCACTCAATATGCCAGCAAATTTGGAAAACTCAGCAGTGGCCACAGGACTGGAAAAGTCAGTTTTCATTCTAATCCCAAAGAAAAGCAATGCCAAAGAATGTTCAAACTACTCACAGTTGTACTCATCTCACACTCTAGCAAAGTAATGCTCAAAATTCTCCAAGCAAGGCTTCAACAGTACATGAACCAAGAAGTTCCAGATGTTCAAGTTGGATTTAGAAAAGGCAGAGGAACCAGAGATCAAATTGCCAACATCCATTAGATCATCAAAAAAGCAAGAGAGTTCCAGAAAAACATCTACTTCTGCTTTATTGACTATGCCAAAGCCTTTGACTGTGTGGATCACAATAAACTGTGGAAAATTCTTATACATATGGGAATACAAGACCATCTTACCTGCCTCCTGAGAAGTCCATATGCAGGTCAAGAAGCAACAGTTAGAACCAGACGGAACAACAGACTAGTTCCAAATAGGAAAAGGAGTATGTCAAGATTGTATATTGTCACCCTGCTTATTTAACTTATATGCATAGTACATCATGAGAAATGCCAGGCTGGATGAAGCACAAGTTGGAATCAAGATTGCTGGGAGAAATATCAGTAACCTCAGATATGTAGATGACACCACCCTTATGACAGAAAGTGAAGAGGAACTGAAAAGCCTCTTGATGGAAGTGAAAGAAGAGAGTGAAAAAGCTGGTGTAAAACTCAACTTTCAAAAAGCTAAGATCATAGTATCCGGTCCTATCACTTCACAGCAAGTAGATGGGAAGTAATGGAAACAGTGACGGATTTTATTTTCTTGGGCCCCAAAATCACTGCAGATGGTGATTGCAGCCATGAAATCAGAAGATGCTTACTCCTTGGAAGAAAAGTTATGACCAAACTAGACAGCATATTAAAAAGCAGAGACATTACTTTGTCATCAAAGATCTGTCTAGTCAAAGCTATGGTTTTTCCAGTAGTCATGTATGGATGTAAGAGTTAGACCATAAAGGAAGCTGAGCGCCGAAGAATTGATAGTTTGAACTGTGGTGTTGGAGAAGACTTTTGAGAGTCCCTTGGACTTCAAGGAGATCCAATTAGTCCATCCTAAAGGAAATCAGTCCTGAATATTCATTGGAAGGACTGATGCTGAAGCTGAAACTCCAATACTTTGGCCACCTGATGGGAAGAACTGACACCTTGGAAAAGACCCTGATGCTGGGAAAGATTGAAGGCAGGAGGAAGAGGGGACGACAGAGGATGAGATGGTTGGATGGCATCATTGACTCGATGGACATGAGTTTGAGCAAGCTCCAGGAGTTGGTGATGGACAGGGAAGCCTGGCATGCTACAGTCCATGGGCTTGCAAAGATTTGGACATGACTGAGTGAATGAACTGAACTGAACTGAAGAAGCCAAGATCACCTTGATCTCTAAGAAGGCTTCTCTTGCTATAAGACAGTCCTTGTGGCTGGTATTCATAAACTCATTTACATCCCTGGATTTCCTCACTCCCCTTACGATTAGAATTGTCCAGGCTAATGCTCCATCCTCCAGCAGAAGCCTTTAATTCTGCTTCTCGCTTGCTCTACTCCACAGTTAAATGCTCTACCACTGACCTGTAGCCGCCTTTGCTTGCTCCAGTCTGGACCTGTGTGCCTGCCTCAGTTATCACCTTATTCACAGGAGTACAAATGGGAGCAACTGGCCCTGCGAACCCTGAATGCCTATCAGAAGTGGTTCTTCAGTGTCACTGCCAGCACTCAGGTTGTGAAATCTTGGCACTGCCCTGCACATGTTCAATGCCTGATTCTACCCCCTAGGTCATCACTGTAAATATACATTTTATAAAACTCTGGAAACAGCATGAAATGCAAGCTGTCAAAGAAATCACTGAAAAGATCAAGCTGGATTACACTGCTTAATTTTCATGATGCCTGGTGGTTATTCAAATAAGTACAGTTTCTTTTTTCTTTTTTCCATGATACTTATTTTTTAGCAGATGGGATCCACTTGTTTCAATATGATTTCTATTTTTAAAGGGCATACATTTTTCTCCTGGGTCAATCTGTACATAGGAAAAAATTATCATTCAAGACATTAGCAGTTTCTGCCAATAGTTAGGAATGAGGCAGTTGACCAATGAGGGGAGAACAAAAATCTGTGCTATTTTGATGTTAATTGCTGGTGGTGCTCCTTCTTTGAAACACTGATGATAATTTTTCAATATGCAATCCATTTGACCCCAGAGAGCACTGGGAATTCTGCCAGACTTTTGTTCCACCACCACTTATCTCTGTTTTAAAATAGGCATTTGTACAGCACTGTCATCTTCATTAATCTTTTTAGGAGTTTGTGCTGGGAAGCAAGAACTTTTTGTTATTCCCATTTTACAGATAAAGAAAGTGAGAGACAAAAGGGAAATGACTTGTTATGAATATTTTAGAAAGTTATTAGGCCTTAAAATCTCGTTTTTGTTATTAAGCTTATTGGATTTTCCTATTGACTGAGTTGTGCTGTCTCTTTCTAAACCAGCATACCAGATTCTAAGAGGGGAAGTCTATTTTGAATTTGGGTTCAATATTTCTGCCATACATCACCCAGTCCTGGTAAAGTCTCTACTTGCATTCTTTGTTTTCTTTGGATTTTGTCTTTTTGAGATTATATTCTAAAGGCTAGAAAAGAAGAGAATGCCCCTGACTTTCATTTTCTTACCTTAAGTAAAGAAGAAGCCGTCTTCTTTTTCTCCTTTTGTAAATTAAAAAAAGAGGCTGCATATGTAAGGGCTATTTACTCCAGAAGAAAAAAACACATAGTTCCCAATGCTCATAGCTAAACAATTCTGGTGTTGCAAGGAAGGTAAGATACAAAAATAACTATGTATCAATATAATATTAACAGTGGCTTAAATTTATTGAATGCTTACTACATTTCAGGAACTTTACCTACATTATTTTGTTTAATCCTTACCTTAGTCCACTGAGAAAGGCTGTATTATTACACTCATAATACATATGAAAAAACAAAGGCTTAGGAAGCTGAGCAATTTTCTTGCAGACATATAACCAAGAAGAGACAGCCAGGTCTCAAAATACTATGGTCTGCCACTAATAAGTCCTTCTCTGTGCTTCCTTTACAAAATTATTTATCTATTCATGGGCCTTTGTTCTTCCCAGTAAATTTTAGACTCAATTTGTCAAATTTTACAAATAGCCTGCTGGAATTTTATTTTCAGTGCAAGATCTTTAAAGGTTAATTGAGGGAAATGAGATATCTTAATAACAACTTGTTTCAACCAAGACCAATGGAATGTTTCTCCATTTACTCAGATGCTCTTTTATATTGCTTCATAAAGATGCTTGCTTTTTCTTCTTCAAAGCTGTCTACCTTCTTTATTAGGTTAATTTCTTATTATTTTATAATCTCTGTCTCTATTTAAGTGTTTTTTTTAAATTTCTGGTGTAAAGAGAATTATTTTCTAAGTTGATATTGTACCAAAAACCCCCTTTTTGTCAGCCTTAACTACATCTAGTAGTTTCTGGAATTTTGTTCGCTTGTCTTTACAAATGATCATATCATCGGCAAATAATTCCAATTTTATCTCTTCTTTTCCAATTCTAATACTTCTTTTTACTTATTCTCCAGACCAGTGTTGAACAGTGGAGGTGACAGTGAGCATTCTTGTTTCCTCCTCTGAAAGGATATAAATCTCAAAGAGATATTTGCATAATGTTTGGGGACAGGAATAATCAAGGATGAACTCTTAGCTTTATATTTTTGTTTTCTATTTAGATGATAGGAAAATTCTGATCAATTAAGTTATATGTGATTTTTCTCCTTTTGGAGATGTAATGACTCCACTGAGGATATAGATATGGATACATATACTTATATGTAATATATAGTAATATTACGTACTATGTGTGCATGGTCAGTCACTTCAGTCATGACCAACTCTTCAGCTCCATGGACTGTAGCCCACCAGACTCCTCTGTCCAAGGGATTTTTCAGGCAAAATAATGGAGTGGGGTGCCATGCCCTCCTCCAGGTGATCTTCCTGACCCAGGGATCAAACCTGCATCTCTCTCTCCTGTATTGGCAAGTGAGTTGTTTATCACTAGTACCACCTGGGAAGCCCCATTATATGTTCTATATTATACTATATAGTTAATAAGATATTATTAATATATATAAGTATATAATACATAGAACATATAATTGTATTTAGATTTACTTTTACTTCCTCAGGTATATAATGGTCCTTCTGGTGCTGTATGTCTTCTGAACATTTTTAATATTGCTTCCATGACTGTCCTTTGGTTTAAATTTGTCTGAAATATCACCTCTTTATTTTAAACCATTTAATATTCTTTTCCTTTGAAATTCTGTATTACAGATAACATGTTACTGTTTCTTATTTTATAATCTGTGTTTCTAATTTAATTTGCAAGTTTAACTTGTGTATTTATCATTTTTATTCCTACATTTTATTGAACAGGTGAATTTTTCTTGGTTGAAGTTGAAAGTTATATATTCTGTTTATTCTTTGAGTGGTTTTTCCTAAGATTAAAGGTCAATACATATATTCATTTTTTCCCCTAAAGGAGGCATGTCCTTGGAATGGTATCTTTGTTCTGTTTCCATCCTCAGGTTTTTCTTAGGTGTTTTATGTTGGTATCATTTAGACATTTTTTTTTTTGTTTGGCTACGCTGCGCTGCTTGTGGGATCTTATCTCCCTGACCAGGGATCAAACTCAGGCCCTTAGCAAGGAAGGCACCAAGGCTTAACCATTGTACCACCACAGAATTCTCTATTTAGACATTGATTTTCTGTTTTTTATGGATATTTCTTCTTTTTGGCTGTGCTTTGGTCTTTCTTTCAATTGACGTATAATTGGTCTTCTGCCTCTTGTTTGGTAATTGCTTATTTATATTACACCTCAAAAAAGTCTTAATTTCTTTTTTCACACTTGTTTCTCATTTCTTATGAAAGTATTTTTACATTAATATCTCTTTTTTATATAACTACTTTCTTTGAGAACATTTTAAAAGTGTTTTTTTGTGTAGTAAATCTTCTGAGTTCTATGTCTGAACATATCTTTACTTCACTCTCATTTTGAAATTGATATTTTAGCAGAATATATCCTCAGTTCAAATATTAAGTTTTTTATAGTGTAAAAATGTTACTTCATTGTCTCCTTGCTTCCAATGTCCTGGACATGTGACACCAATTTTTATTGTTCTCTTTATGGTTATCTGTTCTTTCTCTCTAGGGTATAATTTATATAATTTTCACTTTGTTTCTTATATTCTTATAATTTATGATAAAGTATTTAGATGTGGATTTTTAAAACTTGTTGATTCTGTTTGACACTATTATATATGTTGAACAATAAAAGAAGATGTGATTGGCCGCATAAACATAATGCCAAATATATTAATCTGCATGAATGATTTTTCATTATTTGCTTAAAACCATCTGAGAAACAATGATTATATATATTTAACAATGATACCTATCCATTTGTTGATCCTTATTATGTTAGACTCTGTACAAAGAGTTTTATGGGCTTTTTAAAAATTTGTTATTTTGAAGTATAGTTGATTTACAATGCTGTGTCAATTTCTGCAGTACAACAAAGTATTCAGTTGCACATTCTTTTTCATATTCTGTTCTATCATGGTTTATCACAGGATATTGAATCAAGTTCCCTGTACTATATGGCAGGACTTGTTTATATATTCTATACATAATAGTTACATACATGGTTTTATATAACCATTACAACAGCTTCATGAAATAGCTTCTAATGTTATTTCTATCTTTAGAAGATGAGGAATTTGAAGTTTAAAACACTTGCATAACTTGCCCAAGATAGCTTAGCTAAGAAATAGTGAAGCTAAGGCAGGATCTAATTCTAGGTTGTTTAACTCAAGATCTTTCTTAAAACACCGTGTTACTCTGTACTTTTGTCTATATAGACATTATGACAAATTTTCCTACTTAACTGATTAGTACTCTCAATATATAGCCTTTAGTTTCAAAATTTATTTTTTTTAAGAAGGAATTTTATTTACCTACGACTTTCAAAATCTTGCCTAATTACTTGTATTTATGTGTGTAAGTAGAGGGGAGGCAAGGGGGGAGAGAGGAAGAGCTTTAATACAAATTGCTTTGAGATTAATTTAATAATTTGGCACCACTGTGATGTTAATTGCTGTGTGTTAGAGTGCAGAATGGCTGTACAAAGGATACAGTTTAGAGGCACTATTTGTTCATTATTTTCCCCCTGCAAATTGCCATCTCCCGGTTACTACAGAAATAATCTCACTATTAGTAAAATAAAAGTAACAGCCACATTTGAAAGGAGAAAGATTGCTAACGGAGCCGTGGGCAGGGTTCTAAGCCTCTCTGTCTTTGTCAGTAGAAGTTTGCATTTATCATCCATTTGTCCTGTTAACTGCTTTTCTAATATCGCTCCTCGATGCCTGATAACAAGCTAGAAAGGCAGCCTATAGTGGCAAAATCAAATGGTAAGATGCTGGGGCAGCAGTGGGAAGAGTTCAAATGCTGATTCTAGAACAACTCTCTTCCTAGATAATTTTTTCTGAGATTAAATTATACTCTCCAAATACTAATAATACATATGATTTGGGTTTCAAGTAAAAAAGTACTGTTTCAGTTCTTTGATTAGCCATTCACTTTTTGCCACTTCTCTCTTGAATATCTTACACATTCTGCATTGAATCTGAGAGAGTATTACTGCAGGGAAAAGCGATTTTGACCATAACAGGTAAAACTTACGGACGATAGATCTGTTTCTTTGGTATTCTTTTACTGTACATTCTGTCCCTGTTAGAATATTCTTTATTCTGTCCCTGATAGTTTGGGACAGAACCACATTTTATTTATAGCTGTTCACTTATTGAAAAGAGGCTCTTGTGTCCTGAACTTGATAGTGGCTTGATGGCATTCAATTGGTACTTGCTGTTGTGACTGTAACTCTTATAGTTATGTACCTGTCATCATAATAATAACTACTGGTTCTTGAGACGCATCAGGAATTTGGAGCACATTATTTATGGTTTTCTCAACAATCTGTGCAGCAGCTATTATTACCCTCAGTTTACAGATGAGCACAGTGAAGGAAATATCCCAAGGGCACCCAGCTACAAACGTCAGATCTAGGATTCATATTGAGACCTACCTTAAATACCTCTCATTACCTCCCCAGCAGTCTAATGCAACGTCACCTGTCTTTCTTGTGCTGATTCATTGCCTTTATAGAAATCCTTTTAGTCTTTTTTCCTTGGTACCATGCCGGTAGCACCTTGGCTATGAGGAGTTTAAACACTGAAATCCGGTGCCAAAATCTGTGTTTTTATTTTCAGAGCACATTTAACATTCGATAGTTCTCTAAATAAAACATTTCCTTGCTCAATAATTTTGAGTGAATTCAGACTTGCATTCATTGACCATTGGGCTGGAGGTGCAAGGGCAGGAATCATGTGCATACATAAAGTAAGACTATTCATTTGTTTTTTGTATTTTCTAGGTTCTCTTTCCTTAACATTGCTAATCTTGTAAAATAATTATGCCTTTGATCCTATATAACCACCTGATGGATTGCTACCAGGAACACATCTATAGATCTGATCCAGAGAGGAAGCTGTCATCGATCTGACTGAACCATTTGATGCATTTCCCCGCATTACTACACACTGCTTGTAATGAATAGTTCCCTGGGATCTCTACAGCTCAAAGACTAATTTATAGTTAAATCAGATAATATGGTTTGTATTTAGCACCATGGATGTCTGTCTATTCATAAGCTGTCAAACATGGTAGTCACTTGCCATAGCAGGCTGTTTTAAATCAGTTAAAATGAAATAGAATTAAAAACCAATTTCTCTGTCACACTAATTACATTTCAAGTGCTTTATAGTCCCATGTGGCTAGTGGCCACTGTACTGGACAATGAAGCTATAGAACAATTCCATCATTGCAGACATCTCTATTGGACAGTGCTAAACTATAAAGAAGACAGAAATGAAGATGATGATTGGCATCGCTGAGTTATAGCATATAATGGGTCATGATGCACTGCAATTCCCTCTGCTTTATTTGTCTTCCTAGGTGGCGGTTGGGAAGAAGGAATTTGGTCTTGTGTGTATGTATTCCTGTTAGGTAAGACAGTGACTGACTCCCAGGGGTTCAGTAAATATATGTTCAACGCTCTGTGAATGAGATCAAGAAAAGAAGTTGAATATGGGAGAATTCTTGGAGGTTATAGAATAGAGTACTATTCTATACTTGGGCAGTATAATAGATATTGGCAGTATAGTAGAATATTCTATATTTATACTACTTGGGCAGTATAAATAAAAGTCATTTTTTCTACCTGAAATATGTCAGCCTTCGAAATGGAATAGTTGATCAAGGAGTGTTTCAACATAGAAGAGATAACAATTGTCCAGATTTCAAAGCCTAATGCCACATGTCATCAGAAAAGAAAAAGGCCAGAGTTTAATATATCATCAAGTCCAGTTGACTCTGATATGGATGGGATGGCTGTCAAGTCATGGAAGGACACTTTGCTGCTTCCAGTTGAAGAAGACTCAAAAAGGAAAATAACTTTTTTATTCAAAGTATTTTAATTTATTTCCTCTTCTAGAAGTAAGTCAGGAATAAGTTTAGAGAAGTGATTGGAATGTCATTTACAGAAGCTTTTGTCGTTTAGGTTATGTGAAAGCCATGATAAAGGAATCCCTAAGCCTGTAAAAAATAGAGCAAGGTTTTAGATTACAGCAAAATATGGTGCTGTTGTCTCTTTCTTTTCATATATCGCATATTTAGTCAGTGTGTTACATGTAAACAAAGAGAATGCATTACAATTGTGGTTGCAATAGCAGAACAAATGATTTTTTTGTTGTTGTTGGCACAACTAGTGAGGTCTGGGGTATGGAGTCAGAAGATTCCATTTGGTGCCGTAGAAGAGAGGTGAACCTGGGATTCAGCTGACATTTCTCTTGCCTCTGATTCACCAAGTGTCTTATGACAGGCAATGTTTCATATAGTCACCGAGGAAAACAATCACCTCACACTGTAAGTGACACTTGTGTTCTATGGTTTGTATTATTCTCAGTGGCTAAGTCATTTCAAGGTGTCTCCACACACTTTTCTCTTTGCCAGGGGCTGGATCTGCTGATCTCTGTCTGTGGACATGCCCTGGGGTTGCTTTTCCACTGACAATGGAGGCTTTTTATGCAACGACTCACATCTTTTCATCTGGTCCTCATTTTACCTGGACAAGCATTTTTGATTTAGTGACCTATAGCTATAGTACAGAATGGGGACATCTTATCTCAATATGGGTTAGATTTGACTCCTAATTTTGATTTCCTTAACTAGATGCTCTCAGCAACTGAGAAGACTAGGTAATCAAAGTCATATTCCTTAGGCTTTGATTTTATAACTTTTCCTGTGAGTGTGGCCAAGGTGGGTATCCTGAGATGAGAACACAGCAATATTATTTTGCTGTGGTCCTGAAGTTAGATGTAGAGACTGAGAATGCATTGGCTCCTGGCTGCCTGAAATTCTGTTTCCCCAAATGTAGTGCTACCGAAGAAAGAGAGATGGAAAACTCAAGGAAATTAATCTGCCAATTGTTCTTTTAGAAATTGTTTCTGGTTACAGTTTTTTTTTTTTAATCTAAATATCTAAGTACCTCATCTTTTCCTCTAAATACTCTATAGTTATGAGAAATTTCAGGGAAAAGTAAATCTTTTCATAGCTTTGGCACCGTTTGCTGTCAAACTGATTGGAAGGAAGTACAGTAAGTCTCCTACATAAGAACCTTCAACTCTGAAAGATGCAAAGGTGTGTTCTATCAACATCAGGCATGAGTGAAATTGCAGCTTGCTCTCCATCTTCTATCTCTGAAGATCCTTCATCCCTCGCCTTGTCTGTTGGCGCTATTGGTAAAGAATCTGCCTGCCAGTGCAGGAGAAAAAAAGAGATGTGGGTTCTATCCCTGGATCGGGAAGATCCCCCTGGAGTCGGAAATGGTACCCCACACCAGTATTCTCACCTGGAAAACCCCATGGACAGAGGAGCCTGGTGGGCTACAGTCCATGGGGTTGCAAAGAGTCGGACACGGCTGAGAAACTGAGCACTTCAGCTCTGCTATCTCCCAACTTCTCTCCCTCTTTCATAAGTAACTCTTCTTGCCTGTTCACTCAATGCCAGCCCCTGTATGCCAAATGTTGTAGTGGACTTTTCAAGGTACTTACTGTAAGACTCAAAATTTTTTCTTCATTTTCTGTGTTTATTTTTATGTATAATTTGTGCTAAAAGTATTATACGCCTATTACAGTAGTACATAGCCAACTGTGTTAGTTGAGGATCTGGTGGTTTAGCTGCTAAGTCATGTCTGACTCTTGCAATCCCATAGACTGTGGCCTCCCAGGCTCCTCTGTCCATGGGATTCTCCAGGCAAGAATACTGGAGTGTGTTACCGTTTCCTTCTCCAGGGGATCTTCCCGATCCAGGAATCAAACCCAGATCTCCTGCATTGCAGGTGGATTCTTTACTGACTGAGCACAAGGGAAGCTCATTGAGTACCTAGGCTAACTTTACTGGAGTTAGGAACAAATTGGGTTTATGAACATGCCCTCAGAATGGAACTCATTCATATGTAGGCACTTAGTGTATACTTGACTACCCACACGATTAGATGCATTAGAATAATGATAATGTGCTTATTCTATAACTTTGCACTTATTCCTTTACATACACTTTCTGTTTCTTCTCTATAACAAATAAGGTTTCTCCTTGCAACCTTACCTCACTTGCCAGTCATATAAAAAAAAGAGACTCCAAACCAATTTCAGCTCCTTGGGAGTCAGGAATAATAAAGAACTGTAACACAGCTTGTCCTGCCATCCCACACATAGTAGGAAATATTCAAAGTTAGCACTGTTGGGAACTTGTAAAATCAAAAGGTATATTTCCCTTTGTTTTAATGGAAAACAGATATTAAGCTAGGAGTTGGGAAAAATACATCAAGCTTCTGAGCTATAAAAAAATCTGAAGAATAACACTAGGTTATTGGACTCACTTTAAGCAAGCTTTGGCCGCTGGCCTGACTAGGCATGTCAGAGATGGGCAAGAGAATAGTTTCTCTCCTTCACTTCCTGGCAGCATAAGATACACTCCCTTCTTATGGAGACTACATCATTAAGAGATCCAAGTGTGTCCTGAGGTTGTTAGCTGAAATGGACTCTGGCAGGCAGCTCCAGAAAACTTAGCCAGGAAGTTCTGATTCAGAAGGGACAATAATGTGTTTGTGACATGGTTGGAATACATCAGACTCTATCACAGACATGGAGACCCAGGAGAGGGATTGAATAAGACTTTATAGTCACACTCAGATAAATGTCTTTCTAGAGCAGGTAATTCACTTGTCCTGACAGGTGTGAAGGGATACTTGGCACTCTCCTAAAAGCACTAATAACCCCATGTTAAACCAGGGAGCCACTGAGGGACCACTTTTAATTTAGTTTTGTGATGAGTTTCCTCTATTATTTAAATCTATATGTTCTGACAGCAGGCATGTTAAAGGTGTATGTGAAAAGAGACCTGAGTATGACAGGTCAGTGACAGCGGCCTTGAGGCACCAAATCAGCTGTGGCAGAGAGCACAGGCCTCTAAACCTCTAAGACTTATCCTGTAGTCAACCTTGCAAGCTGCTGTAAGCCTCTGTGGGTGAGAGCAAATGACTTCTTCAATCACTAAAATGCTATCCAGGCATCTTGCTTAATTTGGTGTTCTCCATAGAGTGGTAATCCGGAAAACTCAGCAGTGGCCACAGGACTGGAAAAGGTCAGTTTTCATTCCAATCCCAAAGAAAGGCAATGCCAAAGAATGCTCAAACTACCACACAATTGCACTCATCTCACACGCTAGTAAAGTAATGCTTAAAATTCTCCAAGCCAGGCTTCAGTAATACGTGAACTGTGAACTTCCAGATGTTCAAGCTGGTTTTAGAAAAGGCACAGGAACCAGAGATCAAATTGCCAACATCTGCTGGATCATCAAGAAACCAAAGAGTTCTAGAAATACATCTATTTCTGCTTTATTGACTATGCCAAAGCCTTTGACTGTGTGGATCACAATAAACTGTGGAAAATTCTGAAAGAGATGGGAATACCAGACCACCTGACTTGCCTCTTGAGAAAACTGTATGCAGGTCAGGAAGCAACAGTTAGAACTGGACATGAAACAACTGACCGGTTCCAGATAGGAAAAGGAGTATGTCAAGGTTGTATATTGTCACCATGCTTATTTAACTTATATGCAGAGTACATCACAAGAAATGCTGGGCTGGAGGAAGCACAAGCTGGAATCAAGATTGCCGGAAGATATATCAATAACCTCAGATATGCAGATGACACCACCCTTATGGCAGAAAGTGAAGAGGAACTTAAGAGCCTCTTGATGAAAGTGAAAGAGGAGAGTGAAAAAGTTGGCTTAAAGCTCAACATTCAGAAAACTAAGATCATGGCATCTGGTCCCATCACTTCATGGCAAATAGATGGGGAAACAGTGGCTGACTTTGTATTTCTGGGCTCCAAAATCACTGCAGACAGTGATTGCAGCCATGAAATTAAAAGACACTTACTCCTTGGAAGGAAAGTTATGACCAACCTAGACAGCATATTAAAGAGCAGAGACATTACTTTGCCAACAAAGGTCCGTCTAGTCAAGACTATGGTTTTTCCAGTGGTCATGTATGGATGTGAGAGTTGGACTGTAAAGAAAGCTGAGCACTGAAGAATTGATGTTTTTGAACTGTGGTGTTGGAGAAGACTTTTGAGAGTCCTTGGACTGCAAGAAGATGCAACCAGTCCATCCTAAAGGAGATCAGTCCTGGGTGTTCATTGGAAGGACTGATGTTAAACTTGAAACTCCAATATTTCAGTCACCTGATGTGAAGAGCTGACTCACTTGAAAAGACCCTGATGCTGGGAAAGATTGAGGACAGGAGGAGAAGGGGATGACAGAGGATGAGATGGTTGAATGGCATCACTGACTTGATGGATATGGATTTGGGTGAACTCCGGGAGTTGGTGATAGACAGGGAGGCTGGCATGCTGTGGTTCATGGGGTTGCAAAGATTCAGACACAACTGAGCGACTGAACTGAACTGATAGGATGGTAAAACTGTTTTGAAAGAAAATGCAAATAGACAAAACCAAAAACGGTGCATCCCTTTGGAGGAATACTTGCAGAGTTATGTCAACAGCTGAAAGGTTTCCTCCCTCAGTGCAGTTATGAGCAGTTTGTGTGAGTCTATTTGGGCATCCATGCACTCTGAGCCACTCCCTTTGGTCTTGACAATTGTCTATATAGGCAGAAATATGTTAAAATTTGTGGTACTTTTGGGTCTCATTTCCCATTGGTTCTAGAACAAGCCATATAAACGAACCACTTTCCCTAATCCAGCCTTGAAAGAAGCTGCATTTCTCAACTCTGAAGCATCCACATTATGTTTAGACTCCAAGTGAATTGGCTGCTGAGATGACCCTTCACCCTGATGATCTGGCTACCCAGTTATTCTCATCTGGGTGTGATTTTATCCTCCAAGGGGACATTGGGTAATGTCCAGAAACAATTTTTCGTTCTTAGGACTGGGGTGCTATGGGCATGTAGCCAGTAGAGACCAGTCAGATCCTGCTGAACATCCTGACATGCACAGGAGAGCCCTCATCACATCACCTGTCTTAAAACGTCAATAGTGCTGAAGAGGAGAAACCTGTCCCACTGTGAGATGATGGCAGACCATGCAGTCAGCTCCTCTGCCCAGGTGACACATTCACGTGGAAACAAGAGTGTAAAGGCATCAGGGGGCTGCAGAAACTCAGCCGGCAGGAGAAGTGAGCACTCAGAAAACCAGCTCCCCTGGAAGACTCTCTCCCCGAGCCTGCCTCCTTCTCCGGAACATTTCAACCTTGGGGGATGCTCAAGAAGAACCATACTCTCTCACCGGGAATGATGGGCAATAGTGAGTGGCCATCCAGTATGCCTCCTTTCACTTCAAGAATCATTTATGATGTACTTTTTACTTGTGTTAGCTACAAATTACTGATTAGTGTCAAACACGTGGTAAGTGCTTTACAGAGGTTAATCCATTTCACTCTTACAGGACGAATTGATGTTGTCATGAGCTCTGTTTGTGTATATGTTTGAAAGTTGGTTTTAAACACAGGTCACATTGTTTATAAATATTGAGCTACAACATGAAGTTGAGTCTAGTTTGACATCAAAACACATGCTTATAAGCAGACTGCTAAATTAGTGAGTCCCCTGCTAGGTATTATGGAGAATATTAAGGAAGACAAACACATCTGCTTAATGATATTCTATCATCCTTGAATTGCTGATATTTAGGCATAAACACCATGGAAACAAGAATCAGGTTTTTATGTAGTCATCTGGACAAAATGTCAAGAAAAGAACCACTGTGCAAGAATTCCAGAACATAAGGTCTGTGAAAGTGATTGGTTGTTCTGTCTGGTTTTCCTCTGTATCATGAACACATGGAACAGTGCTTGGCACACAGTAGGTGCTAGGTTTACACCACTGAATCAATGAGTGATGCTACCAAAGATGTTTATAGTTTTTCCATGGTGACATTGTCCATCAAAGCTTTGTTGCTTCAAACCACAGCAATACCTCTCAGAATTAAACAAATTAAATTAAAGCAAGAATCCTATAATAGCTTGTGAAATTCAAGGAAATATTGAAGCATAAGGCTGCAGGAAGAATTCCGGGTAGTTCTAGGAGGCTGTTGGACTTTTCTTCTAGTGTAGGAATCACCTTCCAACTTTGTGTCCCTGTTTGAAAGTCTGAAGACATTCCAATGGCCTTCTGTTGAGTCAACAAGTTGTCTCTCTTATTATGACAAGGTGGTAATTTTGTCCAATAAATTGTAACCAGGGATGAAGCAGGGTTATGTAGTGCAAACTGCATCTGTGGGAGAACAACATTTGGAGGAAATGTGGAAAGGTATGGCCAGAGTGGAGATGCATGGCACCCCCTAAAATGTGTGGAAAGCTGACTTTGTTTCTCAGAGAGGTGTCTCAGGTCCATTCAGTCTGAAGTTAATATCTCCAAACTTAGCATGTCCTCAGGAGTGTAGCTTCATTAGATCTCGCAACCGACTGTCCATTTGGAATTTTGTTTAGGGAGAGCATTGTCCAAAGAAAGCACATTGTTAAGTTGATTAGATATTTATACTTGATAACTGGCAAAAACCTTATTACTGGCTGATGAAGTTTGGTTTCAACTGATGGGCTCGCTTTCCAAATCAGATGCTGAAATGATTGGTCTCAGGCTTCTCTCTCAATTTCAACGTATAGTTTGGATCATATATGGGACAGATTCTTATTTTCCATAAGCAAAAACCTGTATCTTAAGTAGTCTGTAAGAAAGTTTTCTCAGTATTGGTAAAGTGTTTGGTTCATGTACATTTAATATTGTTACTGAAGCTCTCCACAATAGATAAATGAGGAAAATGATTGGGCCATCCAAATTGGATTAAGAAGCAGTGGTCACTTGCAGAAGAAGTGACCAGAACCTGAAAAATATTGTAAAATAGGAAAACACATTTTCTTCTCCTTTGTTCATCATCTTAATTCATCATGTAAGAAGGAGGTTTCAATGCTTTCTCTGCTTGAACCAATGTTGTAATTCCTGGCATCATTAAGACATGATTGTCTGTAATGTATAGATGTTATGTATACAGCAGAACACAACTGATGTTCTCAATCTATGCTGACTAGATTGTAAAACTCTATTTCTTAGTAGAAAAAGTCCCTAGAACCTGAACTCAGTAAGACCAGATTCTAGCATGTGGAGAAAATCTGTCATATGGGCACCTTCCCTAATAATGAGGTGGGTTACTCTGCACAACAGTGAGGAAAGTGTATTCTACCACGTGTATGCTTAGTTGCCCAATCATGTCTGACTCTTTGTAAACCCATGGACTATAGCCTGCCAGGCTCCTCTGTCCATGGAGTCTCCAGGCAAGAATACTGGAGAGGGTAGCTGTTCCCTTCTCCATGGGATCTTCCCAACCCGGGAATTGAACCCAGGTCTCCCACATTGCAGGCAGATTCTTTACCATCTGAGCCACTAGGGAAGTCTGTATTCTACTATGAATCCAAACATATTCCCCCTTCCTAACTTTTCCATTCTACTCCCCTTTCTTTCTGCTATAGCTCATTACAATGTTAAGAGCCAAATGTCAACTCTTAAAGTGCAAAGACCATTGATCACTGTAGCAGCTAAAAGTCCTCATCAAAATTTGCTCTATACATCTTATAAAACGTATAAACCTTAATTACTATTGTATTCCTTATATCATGACTTTTTTTTCTTTTTCTTTTGCCATACTGCACAGCATACAGAATCTTAGTCCCCTGACCAGGGATCAAACCCATGTACCCTGCAGTGGAAGTACAAATTTTTCACCATTGGACTGCCAGGGAAGTCCCTACCATGACTTTTAAGGCTCTCAGTGATTCGTCCTTCAAATATTTCTTTGATGACACTTTTATAATCTCCCTCTCATACATTCTACTTTCAGCACACCCATTTTCATTAAACATTTAAGCATATTCCCAAATTTAAACCTTTGGACATGCAATTTCCTGGGTCTGGAAGGCTCTTTATCTGTATCAGGAGAGGGCTGGGCCCTTCATGCTATTCTGTCTTTGATCATCTTTCCTCCCCTGACCACAATATGTAAAATGGCAATTTGTCATTTCAATTTCCTTCCTCTGATTTGTGTTTCTTCATAGTTCTTATCTCCACTTAGCTTAAAGTTATTATAGATTATTAGTTTTTTAAATTATAGATTATTTTTAAAAATTGTCTGTCTCCCAATAGGAGAATGTAAGGATATCTAAGGGTGACGAATATGTCAGTTTGGTTCATTTCTGTATACCCAATCCTGAAACAAAGTAAGTTCTCAATAAATGCATGTTGAGTAAATAAACAGCCAAAATAAAATTATAAACAGATTTTACAATAACATCAGGAGATGCATTAAATTTGCACTAGGTACTATAAGACATCACCTGAGTAACACATTTTATTCACAGATGTAGAATGTTAGACTAGGAGTGAATTTCAATTGCATTAGTTGATGAGTTGAGTAGAATAATTTAATGACTTCCTAATGTTAGGTTTCTATTTAACAAATTCGTCAATATTATTTTTTTTGTCATCTGTCACTTTGTGTTATAGCAAGAATTCTGAACACAATATATCAACTTGCCCTATGAATGTGTCAGCACTTCTATTTTGATTTCAGGTCACCAGTTATGAAAACATAAGAGGAGGAGGAAACAGTAAACTCTGTTCTCACATGCAATTCAGTCCATTTAAAGTCAAGGATAAAGACTTTTTACTTTTCATTCTAGAGTCTCTTTAAAACAAAAGGCAAAGAATGCAAAGTGGTTCTATATCAGCCCACCTCAGGAAAATATACTTGAAGCACTTGACCTTAAAATTGGCGATGAGCACAGAAGATTAGCAATAACGAGAGTTAGGTGGACACGTGAAATGGATGTGACTTGTCTTTAAAATCCTCCCTATGTTGATGTTTCTTTCTTACATCATATGTCCTGTTTCTGATGGTTTGTTTCTCAAGTTTATGGCTTCTATATCATTCACATCCCTAAACTTCTTGATGTTTTTCTACTGGAACCTCTTTCTTTTAGAATCTATAGATTGACGGCGATTTACAACTGTTAACAACATTCATAACAATCTTCAAATAATTCAAATAATCACTAATTTGTAATTGTTCAGATATTTTAGATATTAATAATTGCTTGGATAAGTCAGTTTTTGCTACTGAGCTAATGAGAGAGGGTTTGAAGTCTTGTATCCAGTTAACATATGTGGGTTCTCCCAGGCTTCTAATTATCTATTTGTACTCAAAATTATTTATGGAATGCTTTATAGTAACTCTTGTGGTACTAGCAATGCAGATCTTATTAAAGATGTAATCATAAACTTAAACAGAGAATTGGCCAGGCTGTAGGTGATAAGAGTTTGGACTTATGAGCAGGTGGGAGAAACCATATGAGAGACTGAACTATCCTTCTGATTCCCCCAAATAAAAATGATTGTTCACCATCTTACCAAGTATGATTTTTCAGAAAGCAATTCATTTTATTATCATCTAGCATAGATTCAAATTTAGTGAAGAGGATACTTTTCAGTTCTGATATGTTAACAATTTAGAAAAAAAAAGAACAACTGAATACTGGCAATGATAATATCTATAAAGCTTTTATCTTTGCATCAGTATTCATCTCTGTACTGCCTTAGGTTGCAGAGGTCTTAGCTGGGGACCAACTGTCTTCACTGCTGATGGCCAGACAGAGGCAGTAAATAGGAGGAGCAGCCATCAGCAGTCAATTTGCATGAGGGACTGAGGCCACACACAGGGCAAAATTGCTCTATTAACCAAGTAGCTCATGATTGTCACTAATGTTTGGTTTTCTATTCAGTCATCCTATGACTATATCTGAATCCAAAAAGAGGTTCTGAGCTCTCATTGCAGATCTGCTGTTGATACAGAATAAAGAGTTGAACACTGACTATTTCTGGACCACTCCCCTCCCCCTCCTAAAATGAAGATAATATTTTTCTGGTATATATTTTAGCAATCTTCTGAAGAAATAAACACTAGACAATACAATGATTAAAACAAGAATAGTCTAAAATTTAAAGTCACAGATAAATCTACTAACATTTATTAGAATGTTGGAATCATTTTATAAGATGGTTATAACTAAAAGTGTTTTTTTTTTTTTTTAACATGGTCTAAATGTGTTTTTCCTGATACTGGGAAAGACTGGAGGCAGGAGGAGAAGGGGATGAGATGGTTGGATGGCATCATTGACTCCATACACATGAGTTTGAGGAGTGCTGTGGTCTATGAGGTCACAAAGAGTTGAACATGATGAAGTGACTGAACTGAAATGTGTTTTTACGCTTTCCTGGTGGTTCAGTGGTAAAGAATCCTCCTGCAATGCAGACGACTTGCAGGAAATGCAATTTTGATCCCTGGGTAAGGAAGATACTCTGGAGTAGGAAATGGCCAACCCATTTCATCATTCTTGCCTAGGAAATCCAATGGACACAAGAGCCTGATTGTTACAGTCCATGGGGTCGAAAAGAATTGGACATGACTGAGGGACTCAAAAACAAACAACAAAATGTGTTTTTATGTCACTTGTAGGAGTAGAGGAAAACAAGCATGGATTTTACTTACATTCATTCATTTCCCATTCCTTTCTATTTTTTTTTCTTTCTTTTTTTCCCCAACGGCCCCCGCCCCCCTCATCCCTGATGCTCACACACTTCTTCTCCAATCAATTTCCTTCAGGCTTTTCACTTATCTGTCAGGGACACCCTTCTTGTTTTGGAGTCAGGAAAGGTAGGATTTCTCACTCATATCAACTCCAGAGAGGACCTTGTTTCTCTGCTTTTCTCAAAGGATAGAAAAGGTGACTTGCTTCCTCATATCTAATTCAAGATGTTGAGTTGCAAAGAAACTCTAAAGCAGCAATTTCTATTTCTTCTTCTGAGTTTCAGAGGTTGGTTGCATATCTATTTTTGTTAATTTGTAAAGGGAGGTAAGTCTCTGAACAGATTGGGAATTAGAGATTCTGTAGGCTTTAAAAAAGAAAAACTCATTTTTGCTAGAGGAGTTGGCTGATTTTAAAACTTAAAATGAGCCTCATAATTTGGTTCCTCGGGGCTTATTCAGCATCTTCTGATGACCGGTATGTGCAGTTCCGTGTTTTGCTCAGCTTTAGTGTCTCTTCCTCACATAGCTATCAAGGGTGCAGTGTGTGGGCTTCTCTGTGGGCAGGGGAGCTCTCTGGGTGGGCACTGTCTGTGCCCCCGAACGCAGATGGCACTCAGGGTGTGGAGCAGGCGCTTGTTCGCTATCCTCCCACTCTACCCTCTAATAAAAATTCATCCTCCACGTCTGCAGCATCACAGGGAGTCTAATTAGCCTACGGGTTCCATTCTGTTTACAAAGAAAATAAGAGTTTATACGGAAGTGATGCAAATGGATAATTTAGAGTCATGAACCATGCGGCAAAGGGAGGTTGATGATGTAGACAAACCTGGGATGAATGGAAGCTTGAAAAATAATTGCTAAAGAAGTATTGAACTGCCTCCAAATGTCTTTTCCAAAAGCAAATTTACAGTCCTGAATGAGTCCTAATGCAGACTTTATTTGATAGTTGTGATCAAATGACTTAGCTTTGGGGCATTAACCACCACTGAAGCCAAGGTTATTTCAGACTTTATGTTCCTATATTGAGGTTAAATTCACTTCTAAATGTATACTTACCTCTTTCTCCCGGTACTGAAAAGCACAAAACGCGAGAGCATGGCAGTTTAGAATCTAGTGTGTATCTAGAGTGAACAGTTATTCTTCAGTGTTAAATGCTTAAGTCTATTAGAAAAAGTCTATTTGCTCCTCATCCATATAACTTCTACATCAGTATCGACAGAATATATTTTACTTTGAGCTAGACAGAGAGGTGCAGAAATGGATGCAGTAGGAAGGACCGGAAAAGGGAAGTTTTTATATTTGAAATGGTTAAGAGGAAGCAACCGCTTAAAAAAGAAACAAGACTTTGGAAATGGTATATGCTTCAGTAAAGGGGAGAGCTGTTGGTATTTTTTCTCCATGGTTACAATTCAATAAAAATTTTCAGCTATTGTTCTGTCTCTCAGCAAGATAAGCCAGAACAAACATTAATTTATATATTTGTTGGCATCAGTTCAGATCCTCCAGTAAGTGGACACAGTGATGGAATCAGAAATGCAAGCAATTTACAGGGGGTTGCGGGGGGTGGGAGGGGAAGGGATTACCTGTGAAAAGTAAAGGGGAGAAGTGAGGTGAGGAGAGGATGGAGACTGAATTGCATGCCCAGCACCTGTGAAAAAACAAGGAGGATCATTAGGCTGAAAGAGAGGAAGGCTGCAATGCCACTCCTGGAAAGTCTCGGTGAGGATGCTGGGCTGTCCAAAGTCAAAGTTGTTTGTTAAAATATTCCTGCACTGGTTATATGTGGTGGCTTGCAGTTCCCCACCTGTCAGCTTGGAGCAGCCCGGAATGGTGGTGGGGGCAGAGGGTGGGAGCGGTCCAGGGAGCATGGCCTCAGTGTGAATGCCCTAGCTGGGAGTCTGAGCTCTCAGCACCCCAATGCTCTTTGCAGCAGGTTCTTTCTTGAAGGAGGACCTCAGCAACACCCCCGCCCCCCACTGTGGCTAACACATTGTAATTATTGGCTTGACTTCTTTTTAACACCTAGCAATTTTATATCTTTTCTCAAGCATTTTTGCTAGTTTCAGGCTTTCCTTCCTATGTTGAGGCCTGAGAGTTTTAGCAAATGTTTCATTAAGCCTCCTCCATTTATTACTCTGCAACTGACTTATGTTCCCAAACGGCTCTGCTCATTTGGGCTGTTTTGTTTCCATGAGATGTATGACTTAAAGAAAATTTGCCAAAGATTTGTAACTACTCTTCACGCCATAACTGAGGTTGTGCAAAAATATATGCTATTTCTGATATATTTTTTTTTCTAGCACATAGTCACATTGTTGTTGTTGACATGCTGAGTTGTGTCCAGCTCTCTTCAACCTTATGGACTATAGCCTTGCCAGGCCCCTCTTTCCATGGAATTCTCCAGACAAGAATACTGGAGTGGGTTGCCACTTCCTCCTCCAGGGGGTCTTCCTGAGGCAGGGATCAAACCTGTGTCTCCTATGTGGCTCCTGCATTGCAGATGGATTTTTTTTTACCCACGGAGCTATTCGGGAAGCCTCAATTGTGTAGACCCAGGGTTTCTTCCAAATAACTTGGCCACTCTCCTATGAAGAGTTAAGGATACTTTCCAAAGATGAAAATTCTTGGTTTAAAATAAAGTATTGTGAGCCTTAAGATGATTAGTGTCCTCACAATTGGTATCAAAAAAGCACAGTTAATTTAAAAAAATGTTTTTGAGACTTGATTTCGAAAAGCAATTGGTTATTCTGTTACGAGATGCAGAATCAGAAAATTAATTGATACTACTACTAGCTTTTATCCATATCATTTCTAAATTAAGCTACCACTAAGTCGATTAGGTGAGAATCATATAATATCTGTTCTCTTCACTGCATGAGTGAAACTGCTTGTCAAAGGATGTGTCAAGTTGGTGCTCAGGGCAAATGTTCCCTGTTGTAATAATTCTGTCAAAGCAATCTTGGGGATTGACAGCATGTTCCCTGAAATATTGCTGGTGGACATCAGCTCAATAAAGGGCTCTAATGTGGGTCTACTGCTAAGGTTTACTCAGATACGTGGCTAACAGGAAGGAACCCGAATTAGTGTTATTTCCATAAAGGGCAGCATTTCTGAGTCCTTGTTCCAATTATGACCTCAGGCAGCCACTTAGCATGCTTCTTAGTTGCCCATCTGGCCTGAAAAGTATACCATTTCTATTATAAAACAAGGAAGATCCTGCAGTGGAAAAGTTTGAGTGTATCTGGAATGCAGTAGATTTAATACCAGAAGTATTAGCATTAGAGTTAATTGTTCAATAGTTTTAGGCGAACCTATGCTTTTCATTTGAAATTGTATTCCCTAATGGAGTTAATGAAATTATAATGCTGGAGAAATTAAGTTGATTCTTTATGACAGCACATATAAAAAAAGGTCTTCCCTTTCCTTCCTTACCAAAATCTCTAAATTGAGGCCATATTTTGCTCTATTTAGTTTGCTGTTCTTTCGGCACTTGGTGGAATAGTACATATTTAAAGACTGGTATTTTGGAACTCTGCAAACCACATAAGTGTTTTTGCTGAGAGAAGTTATTTCTGTTAGTTGCCTTCTTTACTTGCAAGTTGACTGTAAAACATCATGAAGTTTATGCCCTGTATAAATTGCTTTAATTATGTTGGGTTTATGTAACTTCTTCTTGTTTGTATAGGCTAAGGGTGTGCATGAAATTTTTGCCCAAGACTTGAGAAGCTTGTTGAATGTCACAGTAAAAGATCCACCCACATTTAAGTCAAAGTATTTTTTTCTTATTGGCTTTCCTTAAGTCCTGATCATGAAGATCATTGTCTTTGCAGGATGATAACTTCATTCTGGTAATTAAGTGGGAAGAACAGGCCAGTATTTTTGTCAAAGCAATCCCAGATGGCAAGTGTAATTCTTAGACTTTCAGTTTACCAACATAAGAATCCTTTCTACCCTCTCCTCTGTCCTACAGAAACAAACATGGCCCAGATGCCGTGATAAATGTGTGGGATTCATCCTATATTTTTGCAGGAACATTTGTCATGGCCAACTCTAATTTAAGACCAAGAAATACTTTCAGCTGCTTCTATCCAGTTGCTAAATGAAATGACAGCATCAGAAAGAAATTCGAGGAATTTTGAAATGACTAAGAAGCTAATATATAATAAAAATCTCAGCAGAAAATAAAAAAGCTAGTGTAATATCTACAACACACATTTGTGTTTGCCCAGTAAACTGCAGGCAAACTTTGTCAAATATAATAAAACTTGAAGAAGATTTAAAAATCTTATCATTGCTCACTTTAATTACCCCGACTGCTGTCTACTCAACTGGTAACACAGTCAGTGCTTAAGACCTTCTGGACATACTCAGTGAGTATCTCCATATCTGTTCTGTTTTGATGTCCTTCCATCTTACTGATCTTAATCATTTTATAGAAGATTGAACATGAATATAACTGAAGACATGTCATAACCTACTTTTCCTATTTATATACATTTCAGGGTTGGTGATGCTTTGGTTATGATGAAACGATATGATGCTTTGGTTTGGTGAAAATCCAGATCTAGAACTCTTGTGTTACTACATAGTACATGATTCTTGGTCTGTCAAACACTCAATTATTTTGGTAAATATTTATATGATATTCAAAAAGTTTGATAGCATCACCAACTCAATGGACATGAATTTGAGCGAACTTTGGAAGACAGTGAAGGACAGGGAAGCCTGGAGTGCTGCAGTCCATGGGGCCGCAAAGAGTCAGACACAACTTAGTGAGTGAGCATATTTAAAAAGTCACCTGACTGATGATCGGAGGGACATTTTACTCATTAGTTGACAACAAGGTAAGTAAAGTGTTGGGGAGAAGAGGATAATGTAGAAAATACTTAGTTTCTTAGGGTAATCTTACTCTGTCTTACACTTCCTGTTCATTTGTGTGGTCCTATCTACTAACTGGGGGCAGGAGGAGAAGGGGACGACAGAGGATGAGATGGTTGGATGGCATCACGGACTCAATGGACATGGGTTTGAGTAAACCCCTGGAGTTGGTGATGGACAGGGAGGCCTGGTGTGCTGCGATTCATGGGGTCGCAAAGAATCGGACACGATTGAGCAACTGAACTGAACTGAAATGAATCTACTAATTGGGTTCTTATTTACATGTTTAGTACATGCAAAAGTTTGGGTTTGGAGGGTGAAAAACATCATACAACAGTTATCTAGGAAAAGATTTATGTTACAGATATATAATGAACTTCTTATATGATAAGTGGTTCATAATTTTAAAAAATCTGTTTATTTTTAATTGAAGGATAATTGCTTTACAGGGTTGCATTGGTTTCTACCAAACATCAGCATGAAAATGGGTAAACATAGGTTTACCCATGTCCCCTCGCCACTTGAACTTCTGTCCCACCTCCCTCTCTACCCCACCCCTCTAGGTTGTTCCCCAGCCCTGGTTGCATTTCCTGAGTCATACAGAAAATTCCCATTGGCTGTTTATTTTACATATGGTAATGTATGTTTCCATGATAAGTGGTTAATAACTGTCATTGGTAATAAGTTAAATCATATATTTCCCAGTGACGCTGTAACACAGTACCACAGACTGGGGACTTAAATCAACAGAAAAGCGTTGTCTCAGAATTCTGAAGGTCAGAAGCTTGAGACGAAGATGTTACTGGGGCCACGTTCCCTTGGAAACCTCTCAGAGATGCTTCATTGGCTCCTCCTGCCTTTGGTGGTTTGGCAGGGATCCTCGGCAGCTCTGGGCTTGGAGCTGCAGCATGATATATTCTTCCCTCGAATGCATGCGTCTTCACAGAATGCTCTCTCCTTGTGCACCTGTCTCTCCTCTTTCTAGAAGGACATCAGTCTTATTGCATTAAGGGCCCGCCCTATGCCGGTAGGACCTCATCTTATCTTGATAGCTTCTGCAAAGACTCTTTCCAAATCAGGTCCCGCTCACAGGTCCTGGAGATCAGAACACTGTATCTTTTAGGGGGATACATCCAACTGGAATCTCTGTATTTCTATTTCTCCAGACTAGAGTGTTGGTTATGAGCACAAAAACAACCTGGCCATCTGAGCAAATGGATATTTATTGTGGGTATTTATCTCCATCTCAGAGGTTGTGAAATGACATAATAAATGGGACCTAGAGGACTGAAGTAGGAGAAAGGACAGGAAGTAGGGGTCCTCGGAGGGACGAGCAGACAGAATTGCAGCTAAGGTCATGCTGTAAGAGCAGTTTGACCTCTATCGCGTATGAGGGTTACTTTGACCTCAACTCTTGAATCTGCAGCCCAGGGATGAGTGATGGAGAGAATGTAAGGAACTGTGCCAAGCGCAAATTGAGGAAGAATCTACCACACTTAGCTTATGAAGTGGGAGGCTGCAGTGGGAGTGAGTAAACTGGAATTATTTTGTTGTGAAAAATATAGTCAATTGGAAAATTCTCTAAAAAGAATGATGGCAACCCTCTTAGGAAGAGGGTTGGGAAATTCAGGTATTGGAGAGCCCAATAGAACAAATGTTTGCTGCCGGGAGCAAAGATCTATGGCCCCAAACGAAAATGCTCCATTTCTTAGGGATTAGAAAGATCCTGAAGTTTATAAAAAAGAAAGATTAGGCTTTTTATGGGTGGAGCAATATACTAATTGTAAATTCTACCTTAAGTTTGCTTTAATTGATGTCTTTGATCACAAATGAGGATAGACATTAGTCCTGTGTATTTCTTCATTACTTGCATTACTTACAGGACCTCTGTGTTGCTGTCCTTTGAGAACTTACCATCGGAATTTTGGTGCTTTCCTATAGACTTGAATGTGTTTTTAACATCAGAGGTACAAGTATCAGTGTTACTCCCAATGTGTCCTTATCATTTTAGTTTGGGTTTTGCTATTTTTGATAATATAACAGTTCTTTTTGGTTTTGTGTACATTTTCATGGGATAAACTGATGTTAAGAAGTATCTCTGGTAGACTTATTGTATTAAGAAGCCTGATTTTTTTCACCCTTCCATATCCACCTCTTTTCTTTTTGGTTTTGTGTACATTTTCATGGGGTAAACTGATGTTAAGAAGTATCTCTGGTAGACTTATTGTATTAAGAAGCCTGATTTTTTTTCACCCCTCCATATCCACCTCTTTTCAAAAATTATAGTTGATTTACAATATTAAAATTATATAACATAGTGACTTGATAGTTTTAAAGATTATACTCCATTTAAGGTTATTATAAAATATTAACTATATTTGCTGAGCTCTACAATGTATTCTGGTAGTTTGTTTTAAACATAATAGTTTGTACTTCTTAATGCCCTACACCTATCTTGTCCCTCTCCCATTCCCTCTGCTCACTGGGAACCATTAATTTGTTCCCTGTATCTGTGACTATGTTTCTGCTTTATTTTATTCATTTGTTTTATTTTTTAGATTCCATGTGAAAGTGATAGAATATAGTATTTGTCTATGTCTGTCTGACTCACCTCACTAAGCATAATACCATCTAGGTCCATCCACATCATTGCAAATGGTAAAATTTCGTTTCTTACGGCTAATATTCCATTACATATATGTACCATATCTTCTTTATCCATTTCTCTGTCCATGGACATTTGGTTTGCTTCTGTGGCTTGGCTGGTGTAAATAATGCTGCATTGAACACTGGGGTGCTTGTATCCTTTTGAATTAGTGTTTTCATCTTCTTTCTTTGTGTAGCCACATCCTTTACCATCTAATTTTTCATTCTCTCCTTACTGACTCTGGGTCAGCCACGTGACTGACTCTGGGCAGCGGCACGCTATAAAAGTGGCAGCGACAGAAGCCTGAAGCAACAGGAAAAGTATTCACACAAACGTCATCTCTCCTGCCGTTCGCAGTTGCTCTAAGACTGTGCTAGGGCCATGCTGCAGGCAGACAACACTCTGTGAGGAGCCAAGTTGCGAAGTGCTAGCCCAGGCCATCCTAGATTAGGGCAGGCAGCTGACCCCTGGATATGTGAGCAAACCCTGTAGAGATCAGCAGAGCCACCTGCATACTTTTGAGTTAAGCAAGGTTCACAGTGCATGATAAGGGGGCCTTATGGTTGTTTTCTATGCAGTCTATTTTATGTAGAATAGGCAATTAACAAAGTGCCCATTTAAGAATTACCAATTATGAGTGTATTATCTGTGCCATGTGTTGGTGGCTGATACTAGTGGGAGGAACTGTTTTCAAAAATATGTTAAAAATATAATGCTAATATTGGTCAAATATTAATATTCCACTGTACCACCATGCTTAGCATGCACTGGGTGGGTAAATTTGTATGGGTAAAATTGAGAACAATCTAAAAAAAACCTTCCATAATGGACCAATTTAGTGAAGATCAAAGGATTCTTCATGTAGTAAATCTGTGTGATAGAGGGGATTGTTGGTTAAGGAAGAATACAGACAGCTTAAAGGCAAAAGTTAAATGCATTTTCAGTAAGAGATGATGAACACAGTGCACAGTCTGGCACTATCCCCTCTCTGTGGAGAACAAAGATGTAAAATGTTGTGCCAAGAGATCAGAGTCATATTTTTCTGGTAACACGGATAAGGCCATGCCCTTTCCTCCAAGGACATCAAACCATGGTGCTCAGGGACTGTTGGGTCTGTCATCGTTTCAAGAAGAGCTTATTCCCAGCTTTCTATTGTTTCTCTATCAAATCTATAATGGCCCTTGATCTCAAGAAAATCCCAGTATTTAGTTCCAAGGTAAATAAAATAGATCAAAAGGCTATCCCGAGTTTCCTCCGTGGACCACTGCGTTTGATGGACAGGGCTCTCCTCTAAGCACTGGTGTCAGGATCACTTTACTCTTCTCAGTCCCACAGCCTGGGAGGGAAAATAGATCTGAGCAGATGATATTGAGACTCCAGCTAATCTGGGCCACCCATTAGTATTTAAATCATTGACTTTTTAAAAACTTTTATTTTTGCCTTTGTGTGTCCACTATATTTTAAATCAGATCCAGCCACAGATCTGATAAATGTTTCATTTGGCGCCAGGCTTTCTAAGGTTTGTTTTTCTGCAATCTGGACCTTCAAAGTATGGTTAAAGTCAGATTATAAGGTTATGAATAATGAGAATTTGAACATATTTAAGGAGGAAATAATCATATTCAACACAATCTAAAATTTTTATGTAAAGAGAACTAACAAAAGAAGAACTAACCAATGAATAATTTAATGCAGATGCCTTGATTATTGATATAAGCGAAATTCTTCCTGAATTTGTAACTTGGTATTTTTAGATTTTGATGAAAAATGAGTTTAAAGAAGGTCATTTGATTTAACTAAATATTCTTAAGAAATAAAGAGAAATATAAATTTCATAACTAGGTAGTCAATAAATAAAGATTTGGCTGCACCAGTAGTAATACTGGCAATTAAATTTACTAAAATTATGCTGTAAGGTTTATATATATGCTTAGATTATATAAAGTTCAAAAGGATTTTATATTGATTATAAATTTCCAAGTAATTTGATAATATCATATTAGACTTATTTGACAGTTGGAGGAGGAATAAGTTATTGTTTTATGAAGCAGATAACCCAGATGATGACCTCATAACATTAATTTATTTAATGAACACCAAGTAACAACCTAAAATGTGAATTGAGTGACTGAAATGAAAATTGGGCAACAGGGTCAATAAATTGGAAACTGTAGTCAAGAAAAATGTTATCAGATAAAAACTAGTGAAAAATAGAGTTAAATTTGACTCGATGTGACTCAGTGTTCCAGTCAGAGTTCCACTTAGGGAACAGAAGCCATTCTAGATATTTAAATCAAAAAGGAATTTCAGACAAGGAAGGAGTATATTATAACGTCTTTCAAAGAACTAAAGTCAGCTTAGGTTAACACTACTGTCACTAAGACCCAGAAGTCAGGGAGCAGCTGTGCTCGTCACCATCACTGATGCCACCACTAGTGCCTCAGCCTCCAGGAGCTGGCGACCAGACCCTCAGATACAGATCCCACTGGCCACCAACACCAACACCAGGGTCCGACTGCTTGGCCGGCCTCCACAGCTGGAGAGGGAGATGCTCTCCCTCTCATCTGCATCTTCCATATCTCCCCTGAGACCATCTCACTGGAGGAACATACATCACATGGAGCTTCTTCCTGTTGGAGAGCCTGACAAATGTACGCGACAGCCTCCCAGGACCTTAAATACAGCGTCTTCTTAGAAAGGGATGAAAATGGACGCTGAATCCCTATCCTACACCCTTAGTCTACTTTGAAGACTTGGAATAGCCCTCAGTTGGTTTTTTTTTTTTTTTAATGAGATGAACAAAACTATCAGGAAACTTTTTTCAAACTATTCTAAATTCACAGGTAACTTAATAAGTGTCGAAAGCTTAATGGTCAAAATGTGATACAGATCCCCATGGATTAAAGGACTTTAGATACATAATCCAAAAATTATTTTTAAAATAAAATTTTAACTTCCATACTTGTCACAAAGAGAACTATTATCACCTCAACTGTAATGTCCTTAAAGATACTAAATTCAGCTTTACTTATTCATTGTATTTCACGATAAGTACTGACTAAAGATGACGATAATTCAAGGCTTGTTGAGCATTTACCAAGTTACAGTGTTTCATAAGCATTACTTATTTAATCTTCAAAATTATCCAGTGAGATGCTACTTCTGTTGATTCCATTTTAACTACGAGGAAACAGAATTAGATTTTTCTTTTTTGACCGTGCCTTGTGGCCTGTGGGATCAAATTTCCTTGACGAGAGAGTGTAGCCTTGCCCTCTGCATGGGAAGCATGGAGTTTTAACTACTGGACCGCCAAGGAAGTCTCCAGAACTAGATGAATTGACTTGACCAATGTCATATAATCCATCAAATCTTCTCCTCATCTGCCTTCTCCAACATCCCCAAACTGTTCAAGTAAAAAATTTCTACACTTACTCATATTCTTTTTTTCTTACCTCCATATCAAACCCAATAGCAAACGCTGTTGACACTACTACTAAAATATGTACAAAAATAAACCTCTTTATCACCTGAATTATCAACCTAATCCAAGCCACAATTACTTTGTGAATACCACACTAGCCCCATGACTCTCTGCTCTTGCCTCTCTATAATCCGGTCTTTTTCTGCAGTCAGAATGAACTTTTCTGCTTAAAATATTCCAATGGCTTTTCACTGCTGCTATAAAAAATTGTACTGAGTGTTAAATAGGATTTAAAGTGCTACTTTGATTATCAGAAAAATAATGAGGGATTTAAAAATTAGAAGATGAGATTTTGGTTTCCTGAAATATTTGGTTGTTTTTAGTATCATTGCTAACAGTGTTGGATACCATGTTGGGTTTGCATAATTCAGAGGAATCCCACATAGGCAAATACATTGGAAACTTACAGAGTTCAAGAAAGTCATACTGATAGCATATTAGTCACACCACTCTTTTGGCTCCCCTGTCTGTTTCCATGCCGAACGTATAGCTATACTAAGGGACTGTGATGTGGGGAAAAACACTTAGCTAACAAAAATGTAAAAGCAGATGCAGTTGGGAAAAGAACCAGAAAACACTAAGGGAGATACTACAATTTCCTGAAACATATCAAAGGAACACAGGGCAGTTCTTTCTTGGTGGATGATAGAAGAAATGGAATAAATCTGTAGCATGGAGAAGCCTCCGGCTTCCCTGGTGGCTCAGAGGGTAATCTGCCTGCAGTGCAGGAGACCCGGGTTTGATGCCTGGGTCGGGCAGATCCCCTGGAGAAGGGAATGACTATCCACTCAAGCATACTTCCCAGGAGAATTCCATGGTCAGAGGAGCCTGGCAGGCTACAGTCCACGGGGTCACAAAGAGTCGGACACATTTGAGCGACTAACACATTTATGGAGAAGCATTACGGATATCTCAAGGAAAAGAATCTTCTCTCAGTAATGTTCTTATTAACATGCAAAGATCAGGTCTGTGTGGGAAAGTCTCACTGGTATCTGGAACTAGTTTTCAATAGTTTGTTATGTTAAATGTAAGCATTTGGTGGTGTGGTGGACGTAATTCTAAGGCAGCACTGTGATTCCTGCCCCCTGGTGGCCACACTTGGTATTAACTATTTTCCCCAATGTGTGTAGGCAGGAATTTTGACTTCCTCCTACATGGCAGAATATGGGAAAGTGAAAGGTTTTTCAGATGTAACTAAAGGTCCCAAATCAGTTCAACTTCATATAATAAAAATAAATATCTTGGGTGAGCCTGTCTCTCTCAGGTAAAAGCTGTAAATGAGGGATTGTGCCCTCCTGAAATGAGAGGCTCTTGTGGGCTTGATGGAGTAAGCATTGATGACACGATGTCACATTGATGACATCCATGTGACAAGAAGACTCTCGAGAATCCCTTGGACTGCAAGAAAATCAAACCAGTCAATCCTAAAGGAAATCAACCCTGAATATTCATTGGAAGGACTGATGCTGAAGCTGAAGCTCCAGTACTTTGGCCACCTGATGCAAAGTACTGACTCATTGGAAAACTCCCAGGAGGACAAGCAGGTGACAGAGGATGTGTTAGTTGGATGGCATCGCTTACTGAATGGACATAAGTTTGAGCAAACTCCAGGAGATGGTGAAGGACAGGGAAGCCTGGCGTGCTGCAGTCCATGGGGTCGCAAAGAGTTCGACACGACTGAGCACCTGAAAAACAATACAACATGTGGCAAGTACTTGCATGAGGTCTCTAGGACTAAGGGTGGCCTCCAACCAGTAAAATGAGGTGCCCTTAGTCAATCAGCCACAAGGAAATATGCTCTGTTAACAACCTGAAAGCAGATTCTTTCCCATTTGAGCCTCCAGAAGAAAATTCAGCCTGGTTTACCTCTCCTATAAAAAAAGCTGAGTGACAAAGAATTGATGCTTTTGAACTGTGGTGTTGGAGAAGACTCTTGAGAGTCCCTTGGGCTGCAAGGAGATCCAACCAGTCCATCCTAAAGGAGATCAGTCCTGGGTGTTCATTGGAAGGACTGATGCTGAAGCTGAAACTCCAATACTTTGACCACCTGATGCAAAGAGCTGACTCATTTGAAAAGACCGTGATGCTGGGAGGGATTGGGGGCAGGAGGAGAAGGGGATGACAGAGGATGAGGTAGTTGGATGGCATCACTGACTCGATGGACATGGGTTTGTGTGAACTCCGGGAGTTGGTGATGGACAGGGAGGCCTGGCGTACTGCAATTCACAGGGTCGCAAAGAGTCGGACACGACTGAGCGACTGAACTGAACTAACTTCTCCTTTTTATCCCTGTGAGATCCTAAACAGAGGGCCCCACTACGCTATGGCCAGGTCCATGACCCATCAAAACTGTAACATCACAAATGTTTTATTTTAAGCTACTAAGTTTTTGGCAATTCATTGTATAGCATAGAACACATGTAGCTTCAACACTAGCAACAAATAGGAGGCTTTGTTCTTGGACAATAAGCCCTATCTGGTTTGCTATATTCTCTCCAGTTTGTTGTCCCTAGTGCAGCTGAAGTGTTCATTTCAAAATGCAAATGTCTCATCTTCTTTGCTGAAAACTCACTAATGACTTCCATTTTTTTCTGGAAAAAATCCTTACTATTGCCCTGCACAATCTATTCTTACCATAGTCTGTGTTCCCTTTGCTGTCTGTGCTCTGGGCATCCTGAGGGTTTTAGCTTCTCAGATGCTCTTTGTTTCCTCCTGCCACGGGGCTTTTAGACTTGCTCTTCTCTCTGGTCTTAAACTATTGCTACTCTATTGCGGTTTTAAAAGATGTTTTGGGGAAATATTTTTCTGTCACATTCCAAAGAACTGCTGTTTCATTTCCATTTCAGAGGCTGAAACAAGCAGAACCTTAATGAACATTTGCTTTTCTGGCTGAAGAACTAGCTTATTCTACAGGAAAGCATAATGCTTGCTTCTCTATTATGCTTTTCAAGAAGGTGATGAAGCAAATAGGTCTTATGGATATAGATGAGTTGTTTTGTTAAACCCTGAAAGATAATCTGAGACCAAAATCCAGTTGCAAAGGTGTATAAACATTTCACTAAAAATGAGCTCTAGAGATCGGCTGTACAGCATTGTACCTAGTTAATAACAATGTATTATACACTGAAGAACTTGTTAAAAGGGCAGATCTTATATAAGTGTTCTTACAAAATAAAATATAGTCACAGTACTATGACATATGGAAGTCAGGGTGAAGAAAATATATGGTGATCATAAGTAAGGTTCTTATGTCCTTCAATGTCAATCTTAGTAACAAGTCTTCTGCTGGGATCCTGCATGTCTGCTAATGCAGAATATCTGGGCGGTACTGGGCAGGACTTGCCACGTTTGAGTTACAAAACATCCCATTTTGCGCACGTCAGTGTCCTGCAAGGATGCTTAAGGCTCCTAAAGTGACTGCAGATGCTTTCACTGAGTACCAAGCATGAACATAGCCTCAGCTTACACTTTCCCACATCCCTTGTCTTTCTTTTTCTCAAGTGAAGAAAAGAGAAAGTACTAGAGGCAAAACTGTAGTACTTTTTATCATAGTTGAATTAACATGTCCGTCCTTACCCTGAGAAATAAAGAAATAATCCATCGGACATTGTTGGTTAATTTGCTAAGGATAATTTCTCTCTCCAAGGATCACCTATTGCAACAGAAAGCAAATTGAGCTAAAACTATCCCACTCATTTCCGTCGACTCAGAAATTGCTTTCCTGTTTGATACACTTCACTGCATAACATCTCTGAGTGGTCTTACCTCAGTTCTGACTGAAACAAAATTTAATGTTGATTTAAAGTTATACCAAAAATCATACAATAGAAACTACAGTGTTGTATTCAGAAATCTGTTCACTAATTCATTTGTTTGAAGACAAGTGATCTTTATTCTGACTGAAACCAACTTTTATCATTTGCAAAATTCAGGACTTATTCTTTCGCTGTTTGCTAGTGCTGTGAAAGCTTTAGACCCTGGTGTGTCTGACTCTTTGCAACCCCATGGACTGTAGCCCGCCACGCTCCTTTCCATGGAATTCTCCAGGCAAGAATATTCCAGGAGTGGGCAGCCACTCCAGGGGATCCTCCCAACCCAGGTCTCCTGCATTGCAGGCAGATTCTTCACCAGCTGAGCCACCAAGGACGTAGCTTTTTGCTAACCAAGAGCAAATACCGAGTGCCAAATAAGTCTCATGCATATACTCACAACCCTTACCATCCCCCACCATTCTCCTTGACAAACATCGCTGATTGGTCTTGATAATCACTGATCTTCAGTTTCCCATTGAACTGAACCCTGGTTTCAGACTCCATCTCAACATATTACAGCAGGCATCTTTCAGCCAGTTTTCCTTCTCCCATCAAGTGGAAAATGAGACCAGGTTATGTATACATAAAATGTAAGCCAATGTTTTTCAAACTGTATAGATTTCTTTATTGTAGGATTAGTCTTCAATACTTGGATGTCTAATATGCTCTTCTAAAAGAGACTGAAATACAGAGCACTTTCCCACCTCACTGGATCACAGAAACCCTTTTTAATTGAATATTCATGAGTTCCTTGTAACACAGTTTGGAAAATACAGTACTGTACCACTGATAGATTTTTTACTTGATGGTTATGGGTGATCCAGATGGTCAGTCAACATTTTTTAAATCATTGGTTTGCTAAATAATGATATGGATTTGATATGCTGTAACCCAGTGCCTAAGAGCCAGTCAGAAAACAAGTTAGACTAGTGTATCACACTGTATTCACATTTCAAAGAGGATTATCTTTTGCCAACTATCTTTGCTGAGCATTCATTTGGAACCAAAAATGTACTAAGCATCTACATCTCATTTAAGAAGAGTGATGATATATCTCAGCTTATGCTGAAGGTAGTCCAAGTTTATGCCTGCTTTTTAAAAAATCATAATCATTAGCAATACTTCATTTTACCATTAGAAGTGTCTTCTTTGGATGATAAATTTTTATTTTTTTACTTTTAATTCTCAAACCACCTGTGCTGATGTTGGTATTGATAACCCTACTTTACTAATGATTAAATAAGGCCCAGGGAAACTGAAAAGACTGGTTACGTTTAGATAGCTGGGATGTAGCTTAGGCTATATTCAAACTAGATCAGCCCTAAAGCTCACACTTCTGAATGCATGTAAGTACATGAAGTCATTTAATACCTGTGAAATTATGTAAGAATCTGCATTTTGAAGATGAGAATATTGAGGAAATCATATGCTGTAATTTATAAATTTGAGGCCTATTTATTTATTGGCCCCACTGCACAGCTTGTGAGAGCTCCAGCATCTCCCTGACGAGGGATTGAACCCATGCCCTGAGCAGCAGAAGTGGGGAGTCCTAACCACTAGACCACCAGAGACGTTCCAAGTCTATTGTATTTAGAATCTTGCTTGTGATGCCTTTTGTGTGGCAGCCCTTGCCTTAAATGTCAGCCTCACAAAATAAGGCAGGCCAACAAGTATGGTTGGCAGGTACAGTTACGGAAAGACAGCAAGTGGGGTCTCATACCAGCCCTGTGTTAATTGGCTGAGAGCTACTAGATCAGGTTCAGGAGCAGACTACTTTCCGAAATATTTACCAATTTGGAAAAGCAATATGCTTTTCTAAGCATAAAAATTCAGGGAAGTCCAAGTTATTAAAATCAGACCTCCTGAGCATTATAAGAAGGAACTCAGGTGAGCAAATACTTAAGAGCATGAATAGGATATAATCGTGACTCAAGTTACAAGGTCATTTTCATTAGAACAATACTGAGAACAGTTTTTTTCCTAAAAACTGGAGTCTCCCCTGGTAGAATAATCTGTTTGATTTATGAAAATGTATTAGAGTCATCCATTTTTTTTTGAGTTTTTAATGGTCCATTTAAGTTATGCCATATGTACTTCAAAATAAAAACACTGATTTATACTATCATGGGGGTTCCACTTCCAGAAAATTCCATATAAAATTAACTGTTTTTACTTTTAACAACATTCTTTTAAGTGTTGATCCCATTTTACTTTATAGTGTAGATTAGAGTTTCCCAATCTCGCACTGTTGATATTCTGGATGGGATAATTCTTTGTCTTGTGGATTATAGCATACTTATTAGCGACCCTTGTCTCAAAACCCTACATGCCAAGAGCACCTTCTCCACAGTTACGGCAATGAAAATGTCTCCAGATATTGCCAAATGCCCCAGGTGAGAAGCCCTTGTCTGGATGATGCTTTTTTAAACCAGAAAACTAAGTAGAAAAGAAGTGAATATTAAATGTAAAATTCTTATGATAACATTTAATTCCAATCCAGATTTCTCTAGAAGTTGGAGTCAAATAAATTTAAAAACTTGAGGGAGGGGCTAGTTCTTGTGTACATTAAGAGCAATGACTTAGGAATGAATCCAAACTGAGGAAGGGATGATGGGAAAAGTAGGGAGTGTTAGTTACTGGTTGCTCAGGCTTCCAGAATCGGCATAAAATCATCAGATTTCCCATGCAGGTCTTCCCTTCCTGGTAGTGACTAGGGCTCTTAAACAAATGCCTGAAATCACCAAAGAAAGTTTATAACTTCCTAGTCTACTAGTCTGCAGATGGTTGAAATTAAAAGACACTTACTCCTTGGAAGGAAAGTTATGACCAACCTAGATAGCATATTAAAAAGCAGAGAAAAAAATAAAAAAATAAAAAGCAGAGACATTACTTTGCCAACAAAGGTCCATCTGGTCAAGGCTATGGTTTTTCCAGTGGTCATGTATGGATGTGTTGGACTGTGAAGAAAGCTGAACACTGAAGAATTGATGTTTTTGAACTGTGGTGTTGGAGAAGACTCTTGAGAGTCCCTTGGACTGCAAGGAGATCCAACCAGCCCATCCTAAAGGAGATCAGTCCTGGGTGTTCATTGGAAGGACTGATGCTGAAGCTGGAACTCCAATACTTTGGCTACCTCATGCGAAGTGTTGACTCATTGGAAAAGACCCTGATGCTGGGAGGGATTGGGGGCAGGAGGAGAAGGGGACGACAGAGGATGAGATGGCTGGATGGCATCACTGACTCGATGGATATGAGTTTGAGTAAACTCTGGGAGTTGGTGATGGACAGGGAGGCCTGGTGTGCTGTGATTCATGGGGTCACAAAGAGTCGGACACAACTGAGCGACTGAACTGAACTGAACTGAACTGAGTTTACTAGTCTAGATATCTGATCTCTTCCACCACGAAAAAAAGCTTCTGTAATGTGACTCAGATTTGATGGAGAGCATTCTGTACGTTAGGGATAAAGCCCAGAAATTAAAAATGTAGCCCCTGGAACTTCCCTGGTGATCCAGTGGTTAAGAATCCACCTTCCAGAGCAGGGGATGTGGGTTGGATCCCTGGGTTAGGAACTAAGATCCCATATGCTTCAGGGCTACTAAGACTGCATGTCACAACTAGGGAAGCCCATGTGCCAATGAAGGGCCTGTGGATTCAGTTGGGATCTTTCCTAAATCTGGATTACCCTTCGTCTGCTTTGGCATTGCTCCACTTTTCACCTCTCCCTTCCACGCCACAGGCATGATGTGAACTCCTTTCTGAGCCCCTGGTTCTAAACTCTCTTCTGTGCTCAGTTGTGTCCAACTCTGTGTGACTCCTTGGATTGCAGCCCACCTGGCTCCTCTGTCTACGGAATTTTCCAGGCAGGAATACTGGAGTTGTTGCCACTTCCTCCTCCAGGGGATCTTCCCAACCGAGGGATCAAACCCGAGTCTCTTGTGTCTCCTGCACTGGTAGGTGGATTCTTTACCACGAATGCCACTTGGGGAGCCCCAGTAGGTCAAGCAGGGAAGGAGCCATGGCTTAGGAGGCGTAGTGGGGACCTCAGTATTTTTAGGTTTCTTTTTCTCCCTTTCTTTCTGATGACAAAGTCAAAAAATTTCAAGGCCTAGAACTCTAGGGAAGAGATGACTGAAGGTCTTTTTCCTATCGTTTCATTCTAAATTAGCCCAGTTCAGAAGGTAGACTTACACATCCTGACTTTAGATTTCTTTCTATGTTCAAAGACTGAATAACATTCATGCTTTAACTCCCACTTCCACCCTTAATAGAGTCTCAGGTAAGAAATGATCTAGTCCCTTTGTAATTAGAAGAGTTGACATTTTACCTGTTACTGAATTTCACATTTTTAGTAAGAATAAAGTCGACAGTAGAACTGTACACAGTAGTCACAGGCCTGTGGAAATTCTCACTTCAGAGATACAGAGCATGTTAGCACTCAGTTGTGTCCAACTCTTTGCGACCCCATGGACTGTAGCCCAGGAGGCTCCTCTGTTCATGGAATTTTCCCAGGCAAGAATACTGGAGCGGGTTGGGGATCTCTCCAATCCAGGGATTGAGCTTGTGTCTCCAGCACTGCAGGAGGATTTTTTACCTGCTGAGCTATCGGGGAAGCCCAATAGAGATAACAGACACACTTGAATTTTACAGATTGAGAAATTACAGAAAAGCAGTCAATTTTCCTATTGCTTTTCCTGACTCTTTGGGTGGGACAATCCACAGAAACGAAAATGAAAGTTGCTCAGTTGTGTCTGACTCACTGTGAACCCATGGACTGTAGCCTGCTAAGCTCCTCTGTCCACGGAATTCTCCAGGCCAGAATACTGGAGTGGATAGCCATTCCCTTCTCCAGGGGATCTTCCCAACCTATGGATCGAACCCATGTCTCCTGCATTGCAGGTGGATTCTTTACCGTCTGAGGCACCAAATGGGAGCATTCCATTTCTTGAAAACGTCAATGTGAAACTATGAACTGAATTTCCAACTGTCATAATCAAAAATCACCTCCTATTAGGGACCGATCAAACAACTATATTATTTTTTAAAACCTGAGTTTGAGAGTGTTAATGGTCATGAGAAACTTATGGGCAGTGTTTTGCAGAATCACTCATTATTTTTTTATCCTAAATTGTTTATTGAATTCCATTTTTTTCTTATAAATCACATTAGGAATGGTGGTTACATGTATTTAAAATTTCCATTACTGTATGTATTAAGTATATATAGTATGCATGTATTTTTAAAAATTAATTAATTTATTTTAATTGGAGGCTAATTACTTTACAATACTGGATATTCCTATCACTCACTGTTGAGAAGCCAGTAAAAAATAATTTGTGTGTTTATTTTATGAGCCCTACACAGTGAAGTTATTAAAAAATACTTGGTGGAATTCTCTCTGTAAACTAGTAAGCAGAAGACTTCAGAGGTTAATTTCATACATTTGTTTTGAAAAGTCAGACACAGCTTTAAACATTCATTTTATTTGTAGCAACTGTGGGCAGAAATCATAGAATGGTAAAACTGCATTCTATTTTAAGCTCATAAATTGCTTCTAAGAAATTGGTTGATGAAATTGTAGGCCTGTTAATAGAGAATGTAGGTTGTGAAAATGTATGTTAATTTGAGATATAGAAAGTTAAAAAAATAATATTCTCAAGGTTATATGCAAACAGGTTCTGAAAAATGGAAGGTTGCTGTAAGCACGATCTGATAATAACAATTAGAGTTTTGAACGTGAGAAATTCAGAAAATAGATATCTACGGGAAAAACCAATATGTATAAAACATATTTGTATTTTTCTATGTTTATTCTCAGTGTAGGAGGAGTAAACTATAAGGTTAACCCTTAAATAGGCCCAATAACTTTGCTACAGAGCATTTAATTTCTCTGCTCTTGTTTTTAATTTTAAAAATTGGAAATACCTGCTTCACAGGCAAAGTGCCTGGTAAAATGCAAGAATTTTCAAAGAATGCAACTGCTCTATAGCATTCAAACTTAATCTTGATATGCTCATTTGAAGGAGGTACAATGCCAATAAATTGTGGCAGTAACATTCTGAAATTCAAAACTTGCTTCTGCTTTCATAGCAAAGATTTGTCCTAAGACAGTAGGCAATCCAAATGCAAGCTTGCTTCACCCAGAAAGTGTCTGCAGATTCTTGAGTTTCATTATAATAACCTGAAAATAAGATCGTTGGAAATGTATTAGTGAATAATCATCAACTGAAATTGATTAGCTAGTATAAAATCACCCCTACATATAAATCTTTCTAAGGAACAATCACCTTTAGCTTGAAAAATACACGTGTTTATCCTTTCAGGAGAAGACAGTGAAATATTTAAGGTATTCCATTTGTTAGACAAATGATCTTTCAAGTTTCTAATAAGCCTGCTTTAGGTTTTCTAAAAAATATGGTTGACATATAGCTGATATTTTACCATCTTTAGTGATCTTTCCTGTAACAGAAACCAAAATCTTTTTCCACCTGGGGTCGAACAGGAAGCTAAGGAAAAAATACACAGAGTTAGCATTTCTCCATTTTAAGGGTGAACAAAGAAACATGACAAAGTCATAGTTGCCTTTCGCAGTCAGCTGAGAACATCTTTGCAGAGGCAACTGGCAAGAGAGTCCTCCATCTTAAAAGGAAAGAATCACTGTCAAGTTCAACCACGTCAATGTCCTTGAGTTTAAGTTTTAGTTCCTTTTTGAGGGAGAATAAGGGTTGGGAATTTATATTATTTTCCTCTTACCCAAAATCTTGCTCTTAAAATAGTCCTTCAGATCTTGTAGAAGGAACTTTGCTTGACAAAGATATTTTCATAAACTCCTGAGCTAGATGGTACCTCACAATTCTGCGACAGTCGAATTGGTCTGTACATGTTTTTAAAATTACTGCTCATGAGTCTATGTGCTACAGACCCATTTAGTCTATAGCTCACCGGTGGGCCACAGGATGATCCAGAAACGTAAATACTTCAAGCAGTTCTTAAGAGTGAATGACTTTTGTGTTTATGTATTTAACATAACATAACTCTTATGTTATGATGTATTGAAGGATGGGAGAACTTAAAGGGTTATCGAAATTTGGTAAAAAAAACTAGTTTGTTATGGGCCCTAACTCAGGATTTTAGCAAGAAATCCAACTGCCACATGTTCTTGGGTAATAGTACAAATTTCCTACATCACATATGTAGATAGTTGGAATAGTACAATTTTTTATGAAGAAAAGTGTGTGGTCAGGACATCAAGGATATTGTCTTGAATTGGTCTTGGCTTTTCCATTTGCACCCTCTTTCTTTAGGGTTATTTTTAGCTTTTCATTAGCAACTTACTTTCAGTTAACACTACAAAGTGAAGCAACACATATTTATATGAACAATATTTTCACATATTTTTTCCTAAAACTAGATTTCAAGGATTATATAAACTGTGGGTCGAATAGACTCATCATATTCCTTTTGCTAAAGATGGAATTCCTCTACAATTTATTTGGTCTGTACATGTTTGTGCACACGTTAGCTTCAGTGCCTTTCTCCTTTGAGTTCTTTTTTCGCTTTTTTCCAAATAGCTATGTTTTTAAAATTACTGCTCGTGTATTTTGCACACAAATGTGTATGTAACCTATTTAGTTCGTATCTGTTGGAATGTGTCAAAGCATAGTCAGGGTAGAAGGCTTTCACGTTCTTTCTCAACAAATAAGTTGTTTGTATTTTATAAAAATGAAGATAAATACAACCCACCTTACTGCCAAAGGGTATGCTATATAACATACTTTCACTGTGGGCACTTTCGTTACCTAGAAATACAAACTCTGTTACTAACTCTTTACTCATTCACAAATTTAATAATTCCTTTATTCAGCATTTAAAAAATATATATGCAAAGAGTAGGATATGGGTAAAGATAAAAAACACTAAAGAGATAACGTGTATATTGAAAAGGCATCCTTGGCAATTATGTATTAATTTGTATTAATATTTAATGTATTAATTTCTCATACCCACATGCGGAGGAGATGATGAGCCCAGAAACCATCCAACACCATGAATAACAACCTCCACTTGATTTTACCTTCTTCTCTTCCCCATTTACCAGGATCAGGTAATTGCAAAGCACATTTTTTAACAAGTTTGCTCCTACCACTGCACTGTGGCCCATGCCACTTCCTGCTTCTATCACAAGTTTCTGACTTTCCATCAAGCCACACACTTTGTTCTATTGCTTCTGCAGTTCCCACAGTCTGCCTTGCTTCAGGCTGGGGGCAGAGCTCACAGCTCTTTAGACAACTCCCAGCCGGCCTGCAGCTCCTCTCTGCCCTCCCCACTTTCTGCACACATTTCTCTCTCATCACACTAAAGTGAACCCTTCCAACTATTACGTTTTATTCTAAGTTCATTTGCTCTATCAACGTTTCCCACTTACCAAGTTAATGCCATTTACATCAATCATCATTAGTTATTATAGCAATTCCCCATGATAGAATTCTTATCTATATTCTACGTATGAGGGAACGGAGGCGTAAAGAGTTTAAGTGACTTGCCAAAGGTCACAGCTAGTTAAGTTTGAACAGCCAAGTCAGAGTTCAAAGTGCATGCTCCTTTTACCATATCCCAATGCCTCTAGCATTGTGATTCTAGAATCACCTCACATTTATTTTGGATATCAAATTCTTTTACATATAAAATCTCTGTGAGTTTTTACACTGACCAGCCTAATCACATTAGGTTTACATTGATATAAAAGTTGGCTTATTCTGGGCTTTGTTTTAGTCCTAAATTCTTCAATAAACACCACTTACCATTTGGATGGTGCACAATGGTGAGCTTATCTACAAGACAAAAAAGAAAAGCACATTCTACTGAGTTTTGCTCCATATTTATCTTAGGGTCCTTTATTCTTATCATTTGACTACTTCTTGTCTTCAGATGACTGAAGTTTCACAGTCTGATTTAAAAAAATACCCCTCCGGCCACTAAGTGTGTGACTATGTCTTTTATTACTTTTATCACTAAGTGTGAAAGAAACTATGTCTTTTTTTCCTTCCTATGTTTGTCCCACATTATCACGATTTTAGATATATTTGACGTTTAATAATAGCTTCCTACTCAGCCTTGATATTCTTTTAGCCTGAGCTATTCAAGTATTTAAAAAAAAATAACCTCATTCAGAAATAATTACATACAGTACAATTCATACACCTTGTATGACATTCTTTAGCATTTCTTACATTGCAATTTTCCTGTCTATGAATTCTCTGATTTCAATTATCTGAAAATGTCTCAGTTTCAACAAATTTTTGAAGGTTATTTTTCCTGGATATACAATTCTAAGTGGTCATTTGTTTTTATTTTAGCACTTTCAAAGATATTATTGCAAAGATATTATTGTCTTTAGTCTTCCATGTTTCTGACAAGAAATTAGTGAATATGGAATACATTTATGCTTTTCTTTTGATATATGTCTTTTTCTCTGGATGCTATCAAGAGTTTACCTTGACTGAAGTAGCTTGACCACAAGTGCTCAAATATAGTCCAGCTTAACAGGCTAACTGGAGTTTTTTTTAATGTTCTTGGGACAGTATGGAGGTAGTTTACATTGAATTTGGAAAATATCTGACCATTATTTATTTTAAAATGTTTTGCCCCAAATCACTAGTTTTTCCTCTGGGACTCTGACTACGTGCATGCTAGACTGTGTTATGTCCTACATGTCTCGAGGCTCCATTCATTTTTAAGTTTTTTTATCTCCTTTTTCATCATATTGGATAACTTCTATTAATCTGTCCTTAAGTTGATTAACTCTTACTTTTGCCATATCCAATCTGCTGATAAGTTCTTCTGATAAATTTTTCATTTCTTTTATTGTAATTTTAATTTCTATAAATTTCCATCTGGTTCTTCTATATAGTTTCAATTATCCTGTTGAAATTTCATATTTATTCACTCTTTAAAACCATATTTTTCATTAATTTTGTTAAGGTCAACAAAAGGACTATCTCATGTTCAGTTTTTACTGATGCTTTCTTTTTTCTTTTCTGTGAATTTCATTTTCTTTTTATTTGTACTTCATTAAAAAAAAAAGCCTGAATACTGGATTTTAAAGATAATCTGTAGCATATTCTGGATTCTGTATTCATACTCATATTCTATATTCCTTTGATGAATATACGTTCTTGTCTTACCAGGCAGTTTGATTACTGTCATGAACCTGTGGTAGGCTTGGTTTTCTGCTTTTTTTCAGTGTTGACCTATACAAAGCTTAAGATATTTGCTAAGACTCTCAGTAGAACTTCCCTGATGACTCAGCAGTAAAAAAAAAAATCTGCCTACAATGCAGGAGATGTGGGTTCGATTCCTGGGTTGGGAAGAGCCCCTAGAGAAGGAAATGGCAACTCATTCCAGTATTCTTGCCTAGGAAATGGGGGTGGCAAAAGAGTCAGACACGACTTAGCCACTAAACAACAACAGTAAGACTAAGCCTACAAATTCCATTTTCCACCGGACTCTGGTAGGGGTTTGGTTTCAGGCTTTGCTGGGGCAAGTCTAGAGTAGGTCTTACTCTAAGTCATGGTCCTTACTCTTTACATCTCTTGGGTGTCACAGCAGGATGCCAGGCATTTTAACAAAGTGTTAGGAGACCTTTCCTCTCTGGCAGGGCAGGACTCAAACAAACATTCCCAGTTTGGCCAATCTTCAGCGTGTCTGTTCTGCCTTCACAGCCCTAAAAGCTGCTATCTTACATGCTTCCAGGGGTCTTGCCTGCACACGTTCAGTACAGCTCATCTCTGAGCCAGACTGGTGGAGTCCCCCCTCCTTCCGAGGCTACCTCTCTTCCCGGCCACCTCCCCTTCGGTGACCCACCACGCACATTCCAGCAGCTCTGGCTGCCCTGAACTCTGATCTTTGCCACCTCAGTGTGACTGCTTTGCACAGACCGTGGTCAGAAAATTATGTTGTGGGTGATGGTGAGAGACATCTCATATACTTTGTTTTTCTCTAGGATTACAGTCTTAGTCTGCCTATCATTTACTCTCTGAAATCAGTTGCTTCATATTGTTTTTGCCTATTATTTGTATCCTTACAGTGGGAGGGTTTGTCTGGTACTGCTTATTCCATTTTAGCTGAAAGAAGAACTAGTTGATTCCTAACTAAGACACCAACGATTAAGAGTGTTAACTTTGGATTCCAATAGACGTGGGCTATAATCTCTAATCTGTGTGTTTAGAGGCTTCTTAGTTTCTCAGATTCTCAGTTTCCTTATTATAAATTGGGACTAATGCCTATCTCAAAGGGTTATTAATGGGATAATTTTGTGCATAGTAGATAAGACAATAAATATTAGCTACTACTACTACTTAATGTTCCTTAGTGAAATTATTTATTTATTTTATAATTGTATATATTAAAAAAATTTTACTCTTATTCCACATTAGAATGTAGGTTTGTAGAACTCAGTTATTTGTAAATTAGTTTTGTGTTTAGAACCTTAATTATTTTAGAAAGTACATTTATGTTTTAGAAAACATTTCTAAGAGAGCTTAAAGAATTCTCTATGAAGAAGTAGATAACAATCCAATAATATAAAAAGAAAATGAATTTTAACATAGTGAGTTTCACCATGAAGTACCATCTAAAAGTTATGCAGTATTATTGAAAACAGAAGAGATGCAGGCTTTCAAACTTCACTAGTGGTTGTCAGTTTTTAATTATCTATGCAGGAGTAGGGACTTGGGAATAGGGTGGTCAGAGAATGACAACATAATTTATTTTCAATTTTGGAATGTGTTGTTTATCTCTGGAGAAGATTTACCATCTTAATAATGTTTGGTTTGTGTTAACATTAAAATGACTGTTTTTTCCCCCGGGAGCAACTGCTAATTATTAGCAAGAGGAATCTGTGTTGAGAAGAAGCATGTTAGCTTCAGGGGAAGGCAAGATGAGATTTATAATTTAAAATGATCCACATACGGACGACTGTGAGAATTGACTATATTGAGAATATTCTACCTTATTAAAAAAAAGTGTGACTCTTTAGAAATTTAATACCCTGTCCTGAGACTTATACACACACACACAAAACTAAAGCAGAATTATCTTATTTGCAACTTATATGGAAATCAAAGGAAAGGAAGTAACTAGCATTTACATCATGGGCCAGAGAAGGTGAAAAGTATTTTATGTGTTAACTTGTACAACCACTTCCAGGTATATGTACAATTATTCTTGTTTTGCAGATAAGGACCCTGAGTACCAAGGAGTAAGACATTCTCCAATTTAAGCAGCTAGGAAGTGACTGGATATAAATTTGAACTCAGGCCTGTTTTACTTCACCATCCTTGCTTTTTCCACTTCATCACTCTATTATTTTTGAAGAGCAGGCAAATTTTACTTACTGTAGACATTTTCTTCTTCTGGCCTTTTCCCAACAATGCAATCTCGTAGTTGGCGTAGTTTTTCCTTAATGAGGAGACAACCAGGAAAGAGAAGTCAAGGTTCACGAGTTTATTATGAATTGAGATGGAAACTCTAACTACCGTGACCAGGAAAACCACTACAACTTAGTGCTAATGTGGTATTTACAGTGTTCCAGCCACCATTCTTGCTACTTCACACGTATTGTTTTACTTAATCTTCGCAACTTCACGACGTGGATAAAAAACATCCATCGATATGGAAACTGAGTTACGGAAGATTAAGTAACTTTCCTAAATCACACAGAAGTTGTACAGTCAGGGTGGGAACCCAGAGCCCAATTCTTTTGGGAGCTTCTTTCTCAAACATCTGAGGCATCCACATTGGCTATCGGTGCCTCAAAGCTGGAGGCCAACATAACAATGGTTTGATTCTGCCTGAATCCATCTCTAGCCTCTGTAGGGTACATGCTTTCTTGCAGTTCCTTCTAAGAACCAGGGACGCAAGAGCAAATGATGCATAACTGGATTTCCACTTTTAACTCATTTGTGATCTTTCTTTGCTTTCCAAAAGTTCTACTGCTGAACATCTATTACCTTTTAACTGAAAGGTAAAACAAGCTAATGCTCAATACATCTGCTTTTATTTATTTTTTAAAAAATATGGAATGCTTCATGAATTTGCATGTCATTTTGCACAGAGGCCGTGCTAATCTTCTCTGTATTGTTCTAATTTTAGTGTATGTGCCACCAAAGGGAGCACCAATAAATGTGCTTTTAAAAGAGAATTTAAGAGTAGCACTTTTCTTAGGGGCTGCCCTGCAAACCTAGAAGCCACTTTTCCTAAAATAGAGTGTGTTCACTGCCTTAAAGATCCTCTCCTATGAGTGGAGCAAACATTCTTCTTTAGGGACTTGGTGACTGTGAGCAGGAGAGAGGGGAGCTAAAGGCAAGGTTTTTTTTTCAATCATCTCACATTCAACTGCAGGGATTCTACCTGGTTCTTCATTATTCTAGAAACTCTTTTACTACTAACTCTATGTTTGTGTCATTTTCCTTCTTATTTTCCTGGGATAAAACCTCTCTGTCAATAAGAATATAATTTCACAGCCGCCTCTGATAGATTCATCTTTGGGATTAAAATGAATATTTTTTGTAAACTACAAGAGTAAGATTGAAAAGTGTATGGGCAGTGTGTATTGGGGAAACAGGAAACAGGGAGAACATTCATTTTTTGATGTTCTGACTTTTGTCCACAATGGCTCAGTGGGCAAAGAATCTGCCTGCAATTCAGGAGATGAGGGTTTGATCCCTGGGTCTAGAAGATCCCCTGGAAGATGAAATGGCAACCCACTCCAGTATTCTTGCCTGGAGAATTTCACAGAGGAGCCTGGTGGGCTACAGTTCACAGGGCTACAAAGAGTCAGACACCACTGAGCGACTAGGCATATAGGACTTTTGTTCAGGCCCTCAAGTCAAGGACTGACTGAAAAACCACAGGGGAAAATCTCTCTCATGTTCGTCTTGGCAATGATATTTTGGATATGACTGTAAAAGCACAAGCAACAAAAGCAAAAATAAACAACTTGGACTGCATCAGACTAAAAAACTCTCACATACCAAAAAAGCCCACCAACAAAATGAAAGTCACCTGTGGACTGAGGGAAAATATTTGCAAATCATATATATGATAAGGAGTTAATATTTGAAATATATAAAGAACTCACACAACTTAATGACAAATGTCCCAAATAATCTGATTAAAAAATGGTCAGAAGACCTGAACAGACATTTCTCAAAGAAGACATAAAAATGGCCAACATGATAAATGAAAAAGTTCTCAACATCACTAATCATCAGGGAAATGCAAATCAAAACCACAATAGGATCTTACCTCAGAACTGTTAGAATGCTTATCATCAAAGGATGAGAGGTAAGAGATAAGGTTATGGAAAAAAAAGAAGCCTTGTGCAGAGTTGGTGGAAATGTAATTAAGTGCAGCCATTATGGAAATCGGTATGGAGCTTCCTCAAAACATTAAAAATAGTACCACTGTATGATTCAGCATTCCTACTTCTGGGTATTTATCCAAAGGAAATGAAATCATGATCTCAACCAAATAGCTGCACGTCCATGTTCATTGCACTGGCCAAGATATGGAAACCACTTAAGTTTCTAGGAATGGATAAAGAACATGTGATATATGTCTATATACATACACACACACACACACATATATATATATATATACACACACATGATGGAATACTATTCACCATGAGAAAGAAGGAAATTCTACCATTTTTGGCAACATGGGTAGACTCTGAGGGCATTATGTCAAGTGAAATAAGTCAGATAGGCAAAGACAAATACTGTGTGATCATACTTATATGTGAACTCTTAAAAAAGCCAATTCATAGAAACAGAATTAAATGGTGGTTATCGGGGACTGAGGAGTGGAAGAAATTCAGAGATGCTGATGTTGGTCAAAGGGTACAAACTTCCAGTTACAAGATGAAAAAGTTCTGGGAATCCAATGTACAGCAAGATGACTATTTAACAGTACTGTATTACATATATATTATATATAGCAACTTGAAAGTTGCTAAGAGAGTTAATATTGTATGTTCTTATCACACAAAAATGTTAATTTTTTGACATGATGAAGGTGTTAGCTAATGCGATGGTGGTCATCATTTTGTAGTATATAAAATCAATCCACTGTACACTTTACATTTAGACAATGTTCTAGTCAATTATATCAGAAAGGCTGGGAAGGAAAGGGAAAAGAACTGAATAAATCCTTGTACTCAGTCAGAGTCAGAAACTTTGGCTCTTATGGAAAGTAGTTTTAGGGTTTATTCTTTCATCTACAGGTTACTTTTTGGTTTTGTTTTGCATGAGTGCTTACTATATTCATCATTCCATTGTTCCTATGTATTAGATAAGCCACATCAATCTTGAAGTAATTGAGTATTGTTTTTAGTCCCTAAGTCATGTCTAACTCTTTGCAACTCCCTGGACTGTAGCACATTAGGCTCCTCTATCCATGGGATTTCCCAGGCAAGAATACTTTCCCAGGCAAGGAGTGGGTTGCCATTTCCTTCTCCAAGGGATCCAAGGATTGAACCCAGTTCTCTTGCACTGGCAGGAGGATTCTTTACTACTGAGTCACTTCGTAAGCCCCTTAGACCGCCTTTAATTCTTTCTAAAACGATACTGAAAATAAATATACAAAAAAGAAAGATCCTAATGACTCAGATAACTGTGATAGTGTGATCACTTACGTAGAGCCAGATATCCTGGAATGTGAAGTCAAATGGGCCTTAGAAAGCATCACTACAAACAAAGCTAGTGGAGGTGATAGAATCCTTGCTGAGCTATTTCAAATCCTAAAAGAACTGTTAAAGTGCTACATTCAATATGCCAGCAAATCTGGAAAACTCAGCAGTGGCCACAGGACTGGAAAAGGTCAGTTTTCATTCCAATCCCAAAGAAGGGCAATGCCAAAGAATATTCAAACTACTGCACAATTGCACTCATTTCACATGCTAGTAAGGGAATGCTCAAAATCCTTCAAGCTATGCTTCAACAGTACATGAACCAGGAACTTCCAGATGTACAGGCTGGATTTAGAAAGGGCAGAGGAACCAGAGATCAAATTGCCAACATCCACTGGATCATAGAAAAATTAAGAGAGTTCCAGGAAAACATCTACTTCTGCTTTACTGACTAGGCTAAAGCCTTTGACTGTGTGAATAACAAAGAAGTGTGGAAAATTCTTAAAGAGATGGGAATACCAGACCACCTTACCTACCTCCTGAGAAATCTGTATGCTGGTCAAGAAGCAACAGTTAAAACCAAACATGGAACAACAGATTGATTCAAAATTGGGAAAGGAGTGCATCAAGGCAGTATACTGTCACCCTGTTTATATAACTTGTATGCAGAGACATCATGTGAAATGCCGGACTGGATGAAGCCCAAGCTGGAATCAAGATTGCCAGGAGAAATATCAGTAACCTTAGATATGCAGATGACACCACCCTTATGGCAGAAAGTGAAGAGGAACTAAAGAGCCTCTTGGTGAAGGTGAAAGAGGAGAGTGAAAAAGCTGGTTTAAGACTGAACATTCAAAAAACTAAGATCATGGCATTTGGTCCCATCACTTCATGGCATATAGATAGGGAAACAATGGAAACAGTGAAAGCTTTATTTTCTTTGGCTCCAAAATCACTGCAGATGGTGATGGCCGCCAAGAAATTAAAAAACACTTGATCCTTGAAGAAAAGCTGTGACAAACCTAGATAGTGTATTAATAAGCAGACCATTACTTTGCAGACAAAGGCCCAAATAGTCAAAGCTATGATTTTTCTAGTAGTCATGTATAGATGTGAGAGCTGGACCTTAAAAAAGCTTGAGCACCAAAGAATTGATGCTTTTGGACTGTGGTGATGGAGAAGACTCTTGAGAGTCCCTTGGACTACAAGGAAGTCAAACCAGTCAAACCTAAAGGAAATCAACCCTGAATATTAATTGGAAGGACTGATGCTGAAGCTGAAGCGCCAATAAGTACTTTGGCCACCTGATGTAAAGAGTCGACTCACTGGACAAGACCCTGATGCTGGGAAAGATAGAAGGCAGGAGGAGAAGGGGACAACAGAGGATGAGATGGTTGGATGGCATCACTGACACAGTGGACATGAGTTTGAGCAAGCTCTTGGAGATGGTGAAGGACAGGGAAGCCTGGCGTGCTGCAGTCCATGGGTCGCAAAGAGTTGGACACGACTGAGTGACTGAACAACAACAACAACTGAATATAAATCCACAAATAAAATAGAAACAACCAAGGGTTTGATAAAGCAACTAGTGAAATCATTAAAAGAAGGTATTTACATTGGATCACTTTAAATTGTAAACTTAATTACAGGAAGGTCTAAGGAGGCTAAAGTACAATTGACTTAACAAAATGTATATAAACTTATTTTCTAGCATTATCAGGAAAGTGGTCTGCAGTTCAGTACTTGGGCACACTTTACCCACTTCAGGATAAGAGGGATGCTTGCTGGTGATGGCAACAGTGTGGACTGAGGAGCAATGCTGTAGTTCTGACCATGAATGACCATCATCACAGAACTCCACAATTAGCATTCCTAACATTTGTTTGGCAAAACAACTGCCCTTGCTTCACACTGCAAAAGCTTGACCAGGTCCAGCCACCAAACCACAACAAGAGCTATCCTGCGAGACAGGCGACTTCTAACAAGGTGTGTGACCACACATGTATTGGGGAAGTTCCCTTACCTAAACAATCTCCCGTCTATATGCCATATTGCTTGAATCACTATTCTGATTCATTTCTCTGTTGTTTAGAAAATGTCTTCTTAAGTGCTATTTTAAAGGAAAAATGATCCCTTGGAAAGGTAGCATATTAGGCTATTAATGATTATTGATACTTGGGCTTAACGGAGCTAATGAAATGGCTGCCTGAGAGCTGGCTGCTGAGCTACTGGGGGCTTTATATGAAGAGAAGAAAAAAACTGGTGAAATATTTTGTGAGTGGTATAGCCTGTTGGATAGATAGAATACAGTCTTGAATCCCCTCACTAAGGACTGTCATGGGCTGTATATTATATTACATGTCTAGTATATTTTGTTTTCATTCTCCTCTTGGAACCACTTACTCCAATCCCTTTTCAGGATGCAAATTATTTTTATAGAAGACAGGCTTATCTGAATTTAATACTCTTGGCATAATTTCCCTGTAAATCCTGACTGATCTATATGCAAATCATGATATATATTTATATATGTATATATTTATACATATGCAAATTTTGACATATGTATTTATTTTTCCAAAGGTAAAGGGGAATATAAAACATTAAATTTGTTCAGGACTATTGTCTGACTGTTGGCTTCCCTGACAGCTCAGACGGTAAAGCGTTTGCCCGCAGTGCGGGAGACCCGGGTTTGATCCCTGGGTTGGGAAGATCCCCTGAAGAAGGAAATGGCAACCCACTCCAGTACTCTGGCCTGGAAAATTCCATGGACTGAAGAGCCTGGTAGGCTACAGTCCATGGGGTCGCAAAGAGTAGGACACGACTGGGTGACTTCACTATTGTCTGATATGATTTTAATCATTTTCTTGTTCCGTTTAAGTCTGGTCTAAATAATAAATTCTTCAGAATTCTAAGCACGTTAGTGTAAAGAAACTTCACCTTAATTTCAGCAATGAGAGTCATAAAACATTCACTCTACTAAGGGCAGCCTTATATGTTGATTAGATATTAGCTATGATACACTCAGTCTTAGCACTGAGTTCATCAGTGGTTTGTAAACATGAAACCTGGATATTGTTAAACTTTTAATCAGTAATTTAAAGCCTCTTTTTTGTGGTTAGTTAAAAATGAAAGAAAGAACAGTTACCTGTATTTTTTGTTAAGACTAAATATTTACAAAGAGGCTAGGACTCTGCAAGGGAGAGAGCATGCCACAGTAGAGTGGAGTCTGTATTACCTGCTGAATTAGCTCCAGGCCAGTCTTTCCCATCTGCCAGTGTTTAAACTTCTCCAGGGCTTCATCCACAGAGAGTTTCCCAGTCTTGACTTTCTCCTGCAGCAGGATGAGTTCCTCCTGCCCCGCAGCGAGGCAGTCCCTTACGGTGGAGAAGGTCTGACTCTCCATCCGACCTCTGTCTACAATATGAGAGAAGGGTGTTTTCATGAGAAGTGTTTTAATGACAACTAGGAAAAAAAAAAACCACTTAAAAAAAAAAAAGCAGTTTGAGTTTCTCATTCCAGCTAGTCTTTAGGCAGTTACAGAACAAATCAGTACAAATTTTTTAATGCATTTCTAAAAATTGTCATGCCTCAGACCTGGAGTTACGGGTGAAAAGAACGTGTCTCATCACTGAAAACATAAAGGGATGAGGAGAGAAAGAGCAACAACCAAAGTTTTTTACTGCACTAGTTGTGGGCAGTGCCAACTTCATGTTCCTTTGGGAGAATTACTTTTAATTCTGCTTCCTTGGTAGCTTAGCTGGTAAGGAGATCCCGGTTTGATTCTTGGATCAGGAAGATCCCCTGGAGAAGGGAATGGCAACCCACTCCAGCATTCTTGCCTGGAGAATTCCATGAACAGAGGGGCCTGGTGGGGTACAGTCCATGGGGTCGCAAAGAGTTGGACATGACTGGGTGACTAAGCGCAGCACAGCACACAACACACATATGCACAAAATACTTAGCATCGGGCCTGCCACATAGAAAGCTAAATAAAAGGTAATATTATTATTGCTAATAAATATTTATGGAATAAGCATAATCTCTCCAGCTTTGAGAAAAGAGATCTCAACCAACATCCAAATTTCACAAGAGGTTTAGGATCATTTGAAAATTTATTCCTGAAAGATTTGAAATAAATAATTTCTGGTTGTTTTGTAGTAGTGAACTGCTTCCTTTTCAAAAGAGTTTATTTTGAAGCATGCCATGTATTAGTTAAAAGAAATCAAACCTGAATATTCATTGGAAGGACTGGTGCTGAAGCTGAAGTTCTAATACTTTGGCCACCTGATGCGAAGAGCTGACTCATTGGAAAAGCTCCTGATGCTGCGAAAGACTGAGGGCAGGAGAAGGGGGTGGCAGAGGATGAGATGGTCGGCTGGCATCACTGACTCAATGGACATGAGTGTGAGCAAACTCCAGGAAATACTGGGGGACAGGGGAGCTGTCCAACAGGTTGTAAACAGTCAGACAAGACTAAGCGACAACAAAAACAAACGTGTTAGTTGTCTGGCGCAGTGAGAACAGTAGGTGGTCTGACGTTGCACTTTTGGCTGCAAATACCACCGAGAACACTGTCCTGAGACATACTGAGAGCAAACTGCAGACCACAGGTGAAATCAGCATTCGATTTATCCCACACAGCGCTTCAAGCCATAAATGAAGCGCATGATGGCAGGGACCCTCCTCTCTTGATCTCTGTTACTCCCTCTGTCTTTGGATGACATCACCCTTGTGTTCCCTGCCTGCCTGCAGAACTCATTTGAGTTTTGTACTTTCTCATTTACATATTTCTATTATGTCCATACTTACTGCATAAGACATGGCAGCACACATCTTATGCACTATCAAATCCAAATATGCCCAGAGTCTAGGAGAGAAGAGGTAGTCCCACCAAGCTGCAGGCAGGGTGGTGGTGGTAAGTTGGGTATGTCCCTGGAGAAACTGCTCATTACTGGGAACTCGTATTCAAGAAAGAAGCAGATCACTATACTATAAATAAAATAAATTTAAAAAATATGAACTATTGATAGTAAAATAGATATTATCTGAGAGTATCACTCTAAGGAAGTAATGGTAATTCTGCTGAAACTGATTAGGGCTGGTGAGAATAACTTCTTGCTGCTGATTAAGGGCTGGAACCTATAACTTGGTGCTCCCTCTGTGTACACAGCTCTATCCTGCGAATGTACCTTGGTCTTACATAAAAGAGAGTGGCAAATTAAAAAAAAAAAATAAAGAAGTAGATCATTTAGATTGTATCTAGACCAGACTGACAAAGATTTGGGAAACAGGGAGGGTATCATTTCAAATTCTATAGTATTAAAGATTCATTGATAGGATGGGTTAGTCTAGAAATGAGAAGTTCAAGTACTTGACAGCAGTTTTAAGTATCTGATGGGGACTTGAGCCATGAGGCAGTCTTGGAATGGCCTCTCATGTCTTTCAGTTTTGAGATTCTAGCAGTGAATCTCGGAAAGGGTTCACAGAGAGGGTTCCTTTCTGTAAAGATTCACAAGCACATAAAACTGCTCCATGGCCAATCATTCTGATTCCCATGGGAGCTTTCCTGGCTTATCTTTCATCTTCAGAAGTTCTATTTCCCCAGGACTAACGAGATGCCAACAGATTCCATACTGTCAAGTTTTTCCTTCAGGGATGGTGGAGCACATGATCTCAGGGGAAATGAGAAACAAAAGTCAGCCAACAGCCAAAAGCACACATAAGAATTGAGCTCTTGCTTCTTATACCACTTGCTTTTTATAGGCCTCCACGCTCCAATTCAATTCGTGAGATGCCCTCTGCAGTACAATTCTATGTGCCATTCTTGCCAGAGTGCGGAGGTTTAGCGTCATCATTTAACAGTTATGCCATTTAACTAGCACCTCACTTCTGTCATCCCTTTGCCAAAGTGTGAATCCATTTTTATCTCAAAAATCCATGCAGCTGGATTTTCTGCTTTTATAGAAGTTATCGCAAGCCAAGTCTTCCCAGAAAACGGCCCCAGCTTCAGTATCGCTATACGTGCAGGTTTAACTGAATTCAAAAATATTGAATTCTTTTATTAACATTCATTTCAATTATCCTTTCATATTTCAAATGTTAGCTACTAAAATATAATCAAGATGACTTTTTTTGAGGAGGCAGGGTTCAGTTTTGCGGTTGGGCAGACAGAACAAAAGAACACAATTTAGGAGCGAAAAAATTCTAGACAGATTGAGCCCTGAAAGTGAGTTGTACAACTAGACTAATTTCACGTACATCTGCTTTTTCCTCTTTCTTTTTCACACAAAAATGTTAAAAACAATTGTCATGATAAATTACTATTAGGTATGACAAAGTTGCAAAGAAAAATGATTAGGCATTTTACCACCTTTCTTCCTAAGGGCAAACTAATTAAACCAAAATATGTAACCTATAATTTTTGATAGATTGCTTTATTGCATTTAGTTTATTATTTTATGAGGGATGAAAAGGTTTTTCCTTCCTCCTCAAATTTATATTTATTATTAATTTTCATAAGAGTTAGCATTAAATAACATAATAGTGTGAGTGTAACATAATTTTCATTGAAAAGCATTTGTCAGACTATTTGTACATATAGACAGACTCTTGTTCTCTTATTTTACAAGACAAACTACAGTTTCTAAAGTTTTGTTCCTTTCAGATCAATTTTTCTTTACAAGATTTTCCATCTGATCAAGTTTTGGTCAAATAAACATCAAGCAATTCATCTGGTGGACATATGAACCTAGAGATTAGGTAAGAAAGCAAATGAAGCTTTTCATAAAAATTCTATTACCAAGTGACTGGCTAGAAGAACAAGTTTTTCCTGAAAAATTGAAAGCAAACAACTTGACTGGTCAATGACAAAGAATTTAAAATGTGAAGTATTTACTTAATAAGTAAATTAGGTAGTCATTAAAATAATATCAATACTTTAAAAGACCACGTGCAACAGTGTGCTTATTATATAAGGACAAGTACAAAAAGCAGGATGCAAAATTGTATATATGGTAAAGTGTTAACCATATCAATGTTGTACATATGTCAGTAAAAAAAAGAACAAAAACTTTCAGTAATTTTATAATCTAAACCATTCTTTCACAGTTAGGTGATTCTTAAGCCAATGTAACACTAAATACTATAGCTTTGCATTGCATAAGTAGTAGACCTTAACACACATGGGAAATGGTGATGCCTAAATCTCTTTTTTTCCTAAATGGTTACCTCATTTCAGCTCTTATTTATTTATCAGCTTTACAAATTTAAACACATTATTCCAAACTGTTCTGTCTCTCTGCAAAGGAAAAAAAGTCCTTTCAATATGACTGGGATTTCCTTAAATTTATAAATTATTTTAGGAACAATTTAGCCTATTTAATCTACTCATGTGAGAAAATGGTATACTGGCCGTATTTAGCAGGAACTTTTTGTTTTCAGTGTATAGTGAATATTTTTTTTCTTTTATGATGTCTGCAAAGTAATATCGTTGCTATCGTTCAGTTGCTAAGTTGTGCCTAACTCTTTGTGACCCCATGGACTGCAGCAGGCCAGGCTCCCCGTCCTTCACTCAGAGTTTGCTCAAACTCATGTCCATTGAGTCAGTGATGATGGGATGATTCATGAAATATGAAAATTCTGTTTTACTTGAGTTTGGAATAACTCAGTGACAAAACTTGTCCTGGGTAACCTTTTGAGTTAAAATTTATACAAACATTCCTTAAAAAATTCCATTCATCACTTGACATAATTTTTTTTATTGAGTTGAATTTGTTCTATTAATATACTCTATTATTTAGAGTAATTTTAGGTTCACAGTCAAATTGAGTAGAAGGAACAGAGATCGACACATACCTCCAGTCCCACATATGGGTAGCCTCTGCCACTATCAATATCACCCACCAGAGTGGTTTATTTGCTGCCACTGATAAACCCATACTGAGACATTATTATCACCTGACATAATTCTGTTAATTAGTATTTCTCTTTGAAAAGTCATATATATTTAGACACAAGAAAATAAAATAAGCATTTCCTCTGATTCTATATACTGACATTTTCTCATGACTGATTTTCTTATTGGTGTTTTCTCTTGGCTAGATTTGCCAGAGGATTTGCTAATTTATTCCTTTTAAAAATAAACTTTTAGATTTAGTCAACATTTCATATCTGTGAATTCTTTAAGCTCTATTAACTTTCAACTTTTACTAGATTTACTGCATTGGTTTTATTCCACAGTTTTTCTTTTTCTTACTGTCTAGTTCCTTTGCTTTCCTTTAATTGTTACTAACTAAAGATTTAGGGCTATGACGTTGCCTCTTAAAATATTGAGATCAGAAAGTGGGTTGAATAGGTCACATTTTTAATGAATTTTACTTTATTTAAAACATTTAAAAATGAATTTTAAAAAATTCATACAGCATATTATCAATTAAGGATCCTGAAAAGCATATATTCTATTAAGCACAAACTGACATTATCTTAATTTTTTCTATTCTATTTTTTTTTTCATTTTTACTATTTTATCAAAGTTTCAAAGTATTTCTAACGTGTCACTACTATTGTGGGTTTTGTCACGTTCTTTTATTCTACTACATTTTATTTAAATATTATAATGCTTTAATATTTGCCTCATGAAAGAACATGGATAACATACTTTAATATGGATTTCAGAATTTAAATAAATGAAGTAATTTTCTTTGCCTAATATTTTTGCCTTGAATTATATTTTTTCTAAAATTAAGATTGAAAATAATTCCTTTGTGTCAGTTTCTTTAAGCAATCATTACTGACCATAAATTTTCAACTTTTATTTTCTTCAGTATATTTTTACAGTACATATTTTAAAAGCAAGATGTAGTTTGATTTTGTCTTTTATTCAAATTTGAACCAACATCTGTTATAAAAGAAAATATATAACATGGTATTTAGAATCAGGCAAGCACAGGTACAAATCTCAGCTCTGTCTTACCCCACCCCTGTAAACTTCAGTTTGTCTAATACCTTTACTTATAGGGTTGTTGCAAAGGTTAAAAGTTATTTATACTTAATTCCATGTTTTATTGAATTCATTATTCACCACAAATTCTTTAACATTATAACTTCTATTTGAGCTTTTAATTTTACTGTCATTCCTTTACTTAGACGATATTTTGGGGAATACTTTGATGATGACATAGAAATGCTATCTTTTCTAAAAATCTTAGATATCCAAAAAATATATTTATTTTCTTCTTATATGAACAAACTAAACAGTTAACAATCTAATTAGCAAGCTAAACAAACTAATTAGCAAACTAAATATAAACTTCTTAGGTTGTGATCTTTTCCCAATAAATCACGTAGTCTTTTATGTCAAATTCTTGTTACACCATTCTCTAAGTTTTAAAACTGACTTTTATTTTTAAAACAGAAAATCTAAGTTATTTTTTCAATATTTTGGGATTATTTCTTCATCTGTACAGTCAAAGCTATGGTTTTCCCAGCGAGAGTTGGATCACAAAGAAGGCTGAGCATCTGACTGCTGAAGAATTGATGCTTTTGAACTGTGTTGTTGGAGAAGACTCTAGAGTCCCTTGGATGTCAAGGAGATCCAACCAGTCCATCCTAAAGGAAATCAACCCTGAATATTCACTGGAATGACTGATGCTGAAGCTAAAATACTTTGGCCGCCTGATGGGATGAGCCAACTCATTGGGAAAGACCCTGATTCTGGACGGGAGGAGAAGAGAGTTATGGATGATGAGATGGTGGATGGCATCACTGACTCAATGGACATGAGTTTGAGCAAACTCTGCAAAATGGTGAAGGACAGAAAAGCCTGGCATGCTGCAGTTCATGCGACTGTAAAGAGTTGGACATGTCTTAGTGAGTGAACAACAACAAGAGTCTAGCACTGAAAGCTGAATAGTTTAGCTTAATTTAAAAAATGAAAATTCAAAATAACTCATACTTCTTTTCAGTTATCTTCTAAAAAGTTAAAATATTTGTAAAATGTTTCACACTTAGATAATTACAAGTCATTAGTTGAGGTGATCTCATTTTGTGTGTGGGGGGCATGCATGAATATTTCACATTATTTTCCTTCTGATATCTTGATGGTTCTTGGCAAGATACAACCTCACTCATTAAATAAATCATTTATCAAAGTATAATTAACCTGAGTCTTCATGATGAAATTCTTTCTTTCCTTTGACTTGGGTTTTGAAGTTATTATATTATTTATTTATCCTCTTTGTCAATCTTAAAAGAGAACACATCTATAAAATCTTGTTCAACAAGAGACTTGGTGGTTGTTTATCCTTTGTTTCCATTCCTTGTGTTCAGATCAAATTTTGTTTTCTGCTTCAGGACTACATAGGACTTTGGCAGGTGCAATTCACCACTCAAAATCCCAGGACTTAGTGGTTTCGTCTAGTGTAAGTTTGTTACGTATGGGGGGAGCGTGATTCTTTGGCACTATGTTCTGATAGGTCTGCAAGCAACTGACTTTCTGAATAAACAGTAGTTCTTCTTGCCCATCCCATCTTTCCATCATACAACTTTCTTACTGCAGGATCTCAGGCTGCTTTCTACTTAGAGAAGTACTTTTTCTGTATGTGTATGGAAAGACCAGAGCAGCAGTGGGGAGAACATTCAACAATTAGCACTTGTGATACTGGGAAAGATTGAAGGCACAAGGAAAAGGGGGTGACAGAGGATGAGATGGTTAGATAGTATCACTGACTCGGTGGGCATGGATTTGAGCAAATTTCAGATGGTGAAGGACAGATGAACCTGACATGCTGCAGTCCATGGGCTGCACAAAGAGACACAAAGAGACATGACTTAGCAACTGAACAACAACAACAACAAATAGAGGGATAACTGGGGGTCAGTAGGTGAACTACTGATTTTATTTGTTTCAGTATCCTTTGTTAAGCCTTACAATTAATTGGAATTAGTATTTTTTTTATTATTAGCATTTTTTTCACTATTAACTTCTTTTTAAGTCTTTGTTTCCATTGTTAATAGGAATTCCATCATTTTGATGCCTTTCCTTCACAAGCATTTCTGAAAGGCCACTGTGCGCTGTTGACACATCACCATTTTAGATAAGATCTCAGCTATTACACAAGTTTTTCCAGGTATGACTTTAACCAAAAAAATCTTCCATAAACAACATGACAAATAGACATGTAAGTTACACTGAAAAGGAGAATTGAAGCCCTTATTCTTCTGCGGAGTACGCATAACCACATTTTGATAATTTCCTCTTTTCTTTTTAATATATCAAGTATTGGCAAAAGCAGCCTGATGAAAATACCTCAGGGACAAGTATTCTCTTTTGCCCACATAAAGGTAATACCATCTGCATTTCCCTAGGTCTCCTACTTACAGAAAATTCTATTATTTAACATTTATCAAACTGCTATAGCGCTGGGAACTTAGAGAGCTTATATAAGATGCATTCCCTGACTATATCTTTCCCAAGAGCATGCCCACCCCATGAAAAGACCAGCCAATAACGATTTTTCAGTCTGCATTGAAGAATTAGCGGGCAGAGATTATATTACAAGTTGCAAACTCCAAAGCTTACAGGTGCCAGATAGGATGACTGAGCAGAGAAGATTTAGTGCCTGCTTGTTAAACACATCTGAATAGTCTTCATTATCAATATTTTTTCTTTTATGTTTTTGTTGATGGCATGATCCTCATGATGTATCTTTATTTTCCAAGTTCTGATAGAATTATGAGTTTAGAGAAATGTGTCTCAAGTATAAGAAAACAACATGGAAAGCATGATGACAAACGATAATATCAAAAGTCATTTGTGGCAAATGATACAGTAATACAATAGGGAGTGGTTGGAAATTTGAATTTTTACATGAGACAGATTGAAACATGGTTTTAAACATGGCAAAAATTTAAAGGTTTAAACATGACAAAAAGTTGAAATTACATTGTGCACATTATTTTTTAAATATAATATATTTAGCGGCCAGGTTTGACCACAATATGGCCTGTGAAACAGTTCCTTTTGGTTAGATTTTGTTTTTTTTGTGTGTTGGTTTGAGGTGATTATTATAGCACATGGCTGTTCTCATGTGTTCCACTTGTTGTCCAAGTCTAAGGTAGGGACATAGACAATCAAATTCTACAAGCCCTACAAATAGTTTGTATGCTCACCTAGGACTGAGAGTTACTTGGATAGGCAGCTGGTTAGGGTGGATATGATCCTCCTCCCTCCTCCCTACTACCCCCAACCCTCAAAAACATGGTTTGCCATTCAAGCATGATAGAAACAACACACGCTTGATGAAATTATTATTATTTCACTGTGTGACTCGACATATCTGTGGCCATGACCAGAGAGGCAGTTAAAGATGCTAAGAACGCTAAACCTCATCAATTGCCATGCATCATCTTTGAGGTCTGACTATGCTAATACAACGGGATTATTCTGGTGAAGACAGAAAAAGGGCTCTTGGTATAGCCCATGAAAAAAGATATAATGGGGAAAAAAGTTGTAACAGGTCTGGGAGACATGAACAATCTTTACCCCAGACTATTATATGATTTTGTGAGGCAGGAAAAATAAACCAGATATTTCCATGTCCCTGAAGCTCCTATATTCCTCCAGCACCCTCTGACTTGATCATGTTCACCTGCTAGTCTTCTAATTACTAATGATGTTTTATAGAAACTTCATTATTTGGCAAGTGTCTAATGAATGCAAGCATTCTTGTCACTTGGAAGGAATCTTCCCATATTATAGATTTAATCGATTGGAGTTGAGGGTTATAAATCAGTCCTCCATGAGCTTAGTTAATAAGACTCAGACATCAAAACTCTGATTGATTCTATACCCACTGCCATAATTCAGTTCTCTGGTTAGCCACGTTGAGGAGCAAACCCTTGACCACTATGTGGTGCTTAATTTTGGGAAGTGGGTGGTAGCAGCATATTCTGGGGACAACGCTCTGGTATTGATTTAAAATTTTTTTAATTTTAAAAGTAATTCGGAAAAACTGACTTTAAAACTGTATTTTGATGGAAACTTCTAATCTGTGATCCAAAGTCCTCAGCATTTTTCTTTTTTTTTTTTCAAAATGTGAAAACCGAGTTGAAGAAATCTGTTTAGTTTCCATGGAAATGGTGCCAATTAATTTTTTTCCTTTTCCTCAGGAAAATTCCTTGACTTAGCAACAATGAAACTTCCTGGCAATCCCTTGGCAGTCTTCAACATAGGGCATCTGAAACGTCTGCACTTAAAATGGAAAAATAGTTGGCTCTCATAATTCCTTTCCTTCCAGTAAAAAAATAATATATACTGAAATAATTGAATAATTTCCTTAACCTTTAGAGAACATGTCCCGTCCCTTTAAAAAATCTTGACTCTGACAAACACTTCACACAAGGGTTTTTTTTTGTTGTTGTTCTTTCCAAATAGTTTATCATTGATGAAGTATGTATTACTTTTCCTATTACACCATGAAATCCCAGGATATTTGAAGAGTATTCATTAATTTAGGCATAAGCAGTTTTGATTGCTAAGTATGTCCTATGCTCTGGATGGTCATAACTATCTGAAAAGGTTTAGAGAAGAATGGTTGGACAGAGTAAGTCCATTAGGTATTTGATTTTTAAAAATTTCTTCCAAGTTGTTCTTTAAAAAAAAAAAATCTTTATTTAATTTGTTACAATATTGTGCCTGTTTTATGTTTTTGTTTCTTGGTGGAGAGGCATGTGGGATCCTAGCTTCCCCACCAGGGATCAAACTCGCACCCCCCACGTTGAAAGGAGAAGTCTCAACCACTGGACTGCCAGGGAAGTCCCCCTTCCCAATTATTCTTGCTTTTTTCTCTAGATTCTGATTTCAGATTGCAGTCATCGGGAAGGCTTTGCTTTTTTTTCTTTACATTTTGTAAGATTTAATGTTCCTCTATCCTTGAAAACAGAACAATATTCTTTTCCAATCTGCTGAATTACTGATGTCCACAGTTAAAGGAACTGAGAAAGGAACTGCTTTAACTTGACTAATCAAAAATATCATCAATAATTGGATTGAAATATCTAGACAGAAAAATTCACACAAAAATTCAATTAAAATTTTCAATATCCTAATCACCAAGAATTAAAAAATAAATCAAGTTATCACTCATCTTGAGGAAGCAAATTAAGTAACAAGATATGGACAGATGTTAACCCAATAAAATAGTTTATAATTTAGGTTCTTGTTTCCTTTCTTCATTCCCTCTGCCCCTTTTCTTCTGAGTAAACAAGGGATCACTCTTCTGTACTTATGGTAGAATAATAATAGGTTTCACACAGGCTTCCAAAGCATTAGCAGCCTTTCCTTAAACCTTGTTCTCTGTGGGACAACCAGAGGATAATACATCAGGCATTCTGAGATCCCTTCATTACACTTGTCATTTGTTACTTTCTTCCATCTCCTGTGGCCTTCTTCACATCATCCCCTTAATTCTAACATGATTTAATTAAAGTATGATAATTGAATAATTTGCTAAAAATGCTTCATGGGAGTTTTCTCCCAAAGAGTTCAAAGCATCACCTCTCTTTATTCTTTTCAGAGTTCTATGAGATGTGTGGAGGAGTCCAGATAGGAATAATCTTCTCTACTTTAATTCTTCAGTAACTGTTTGATACAAGCTGTACAATGCTCTCACATGGAGTTCTGCAAATGTTTCTTAAGAGAGCTAAAGGCACAGTGGGAGGATAACAGTAGACTTAAAAAGATATTACTTTCCCTTCAAAATAAGAAATCACTACATATAAAAAAACTGCCCAGTAAGGAGTTTTTTGCATAAGAACTTATAGCAGTATATCCAAGTGATTTGTGGGAGACTGGAAGTTCAGGCTCATCATGTGCTGCATTCAAATACCGCACATTTGTTGGAAGAATGATATAAGCACAATGCTGCTGTCATGAGAAAAGCCACTTGAAGTGATGGGTGAAGATCATTCATTTAAGGACACACCTTTCTTTGGAGGATGATTCAGGGCATCCCAGGAGCAAGTCCACTGAGGTTATATATTCAACAAGTCAACAGGTGTTAGAAGTTGGTGTGATCAGTACCTCACCATTTACATAATGGAACAAAAAGAGACTTTGGAAGTGGTTAGTGGTTGCTGGTGAAATAACTTCCAGCTTTATTTTAATGTCTCTCTCGGTGATTTACAGGTAACAATTTTAAGGTGACATTACTTGGAGCCCTTACAAATAGCTGAGAAAAGAAGAGAAGCTAAAGGCAAAGGAGAAAAGGAAAGATATATCGATTTGAACGCAGAGTTTCAAAGAATAGCAAGGAGAGATAAGAAAGCCTTCCTCAGTGATCAATGCAAAGAAATAGAGGAAAACAATAGACTGGGAAAGACAACAGATCTCTTTAAGAAAATCAGAGATACCACGGGAACATTTCATGCAAAGATGGGCTCAATAAAGGACAAAAATGGTATGGACCTAACAGAAGCAGAAAATATTAAGAAGAGGTGGCAAGGATACACAGAAGAACTAAACAAAAAAGATCTTCAAGACCCAGATAATCACAATGGTGTGATCACTCACCTAGAGCCAGACATCCTGGAATGTGAAGTCAAGTGGGCCTTAGGAAGCATCACTATGAACAAAGCCAGTGGAGGTGATGGAATTCCAGTTGAGCTATTTCAAATCCCAAAAGACGATGCTGTGAAAGTGCTGCAGTCAATATGCCAACAAATTTGGAAAACTCAGCAGTGGCCACAGGACTGGAAAAGGTCAGTTTTCATTCCAATCCCAAAGAAAGGCAATGCCAAAGAATGTTCAAACTACCGCACAATTGCACTCATCTCACACGCTAGCAAAGTAATGCTCAAAATCCACCAAGCCAGGCTTCAACAGTACATGAACCGTGAACTTCCAGATGTTCAAGCTGGTTTTAGAAAAGGCAGAGGAACCAGAGATCAAATTGCCAACATATGTTGGATCATCAAAAAAGCAAGAGAGTTCCAGAAAAACATCTACTTCTGCTTTATTGACTATTCCAAAGCCTTTGACTGTGTGGATCCCAACAGACTGTGGAAAATTCTGAAAGAGATGGAAATACCAGACCACCTTACCTGCCTCCTGAGAAATCTGTACTCAGGTTAAGAAGCAACAGTAAGAACTGGACATGGAACAACAGACTGGTTCCAAATTGGGAAAGGAGTACGTCAAGGCTGTATATTGTCACCCTGCTTATTTAACTTATACGCAGAGTACATCATGAGAAATGCCAGGGTGGGTGAAGCACAAGCTGGGATCAAGACTGCTGGGAGAAATATCAATAGCCTTAGATATGCAGATGACACCATCCTTATGGCAGAAAGTGAAGAGGAACTGAAGAGCCTCTTGATGAAAGTGATAGAGGAGAGTGAAAAAGTTGGCTTAAAATTCAACATTCAGAAAACTACAATCATGGCATCTGGTCCCATCACTTTATGGCAAATAGATGGGGAAAGCACAGAAACAGTGACAGATTTTATTTTCTTGGGCTCCAAAATCACTGCAGATAGTGACTGCAGCCATGAAATTAAAAGATTCTTGCTCCTTGGAAGAAAAGCTATGACCAACCTAGACAGCATATTAAAAAAGAGAGACATTATTTTGCCAACAAATGTCCATCTAGCCAAAGCTACGGTTTTTCCAGTAGTCATGTATAGATGTGAGAGTTGGACTATAAAGAAAGCTGAGTGCTGAAGAATTGATGCTTTTGAGCTGTGGTGTTGGAAAAGACTCTTGAGAGTCCCTTGGACTGCAAAGAGATCTAACCAGTCCATCCTAAAGGACATCAGTCCTGGGTGTTCATTGGAAGGACTGATGCTGAAGCTGAAGCTCCAATACTCAGGCCACCTGATGCGAAGAGCTGACTCATTTGAAAAGACCCTGATGCTGGGAAAGATTGAAGGCAGGAGGAGAAGGGCACGACAGAGGATGAGATAGTTGGATGGCATCACCTACTCAGTGGATGAGTTTGAGTAAATTCCGGGAGTTGGCGATGGACAGGGAAGCCTGGCGTTTGTGGTCCATGGGGTCACAAAGAGTCGGACACTACTGAGCGACTGAACTGAACTGACTTTGGAGTGACATTATCTCAGAAGTGGGTTGAGGTTAAAAGCATAAGTACGTGTTCATTGATTATCAAAGCATCTAGCGCTACCTCCATTTCTGCCACCTTTTATGTTCTTCATTTCTGAATCTTAACCAAGGCCTTATTATCAGAAAAATAGTATTATAAATCATCTGCTAGCATCTCTCTTTTCAATAGGAATCAACTGTGTCAGAGAAGACCAGAAGCAGCCACCTCCTATGGACCCAGAGGAAAACATTCCTCCTGTGTGAGATGCCTCTGTAGCTAGTGTTTATTTCTTTTCTGCATTACAAATAATTATTAAAAAAAAACATAAAAAACAAAAAACACTGGATCCAGTGCCTAAGGCAAGAGAACCGTGAGAAAAGGGTACATTCTTTGACTGGAGTTCAATGCAGAGCACAGAAAACCCATGCGGGTCTCCTCTGGGGAATCAGTCATCTGCCCTCCTACCAAGTTAAGTTCTAGAGACTTCTCTTTAAAGGTCTCTGAGGTGTGTTAGAGAATTTGTCTTACTTGACCCTCCTAGAGCTGTGATAATAAACAACATCATCAACATCCCTGCAAATATCTTCATAAGACTTTTGTTAATTTCTTTCCTTTTGTTAATTTAAATAATTTATTAACTAAAAGAATTTTTTTGCATTAATCTTTTTATGGAAAAGTTAATTTGGGTAAGATAGTGACTTAGTAAAATTAATCAAGTACACAGTTATTTACTTCTATCACAGGAGACTTTAGTCAGTATTCATAAGACTTCTTTAACTCTTACTTAAAGATTATTAAATAAGCTGAAGTTTATATCAATACCTTGTTTCTTAGGACCATGGAACTTGTCACTATCAGATTGTCTTCTGGCAGCCTTTTGTTGAAAGACTGTAAAAAATAGAACATATATTATTTATTGAACATAAACACTAAAAAGAACATCCTGTAGAAGACTCTAGGAAACTAGAATGCAATACTTCATTTTCCTTAGTAACAATTCCTGAATTGTATTATTTTTTGAGTAGGAGGATTATTAAATTTACAATTTTCTCATTTGTGCAGCTTATCAGTCATTTCAAAAAGCATCTTCTTTGCTCAGAGTAGTATAATACTGATGGAACGCCTCATTAAACTGTTTAAATCAAGATATGATTCCATTTTGATATCAGGTAAAGATAAAAGCTGCATTTTGTTAAAAGTGATTAATGGTAAAATCACATGAAAAATTCCATTTGTACAGAAATTACTCATGCTGACTTTTTGGTGATAAGCAAGGATAATAGACTGTTTCTTCTTAAACAGATGAAAAGCCTGCTGTATTTCACAGATGTAATAATAAAAAAGACACTTTATTCTTGCATCATCTAGCTAGACCTCAGACCTATTAAAGCAGCTTATTCGAATTACTTCATTATCTGAAAAGTGCTTTGTTCTCATTTATTATTTCTCACAGAATTCTGTGAGACAAGTCAGCATTACTCACCCCATTTTGCAGATGAAAGATAAGATTGATTGTTCAATATTTATTGAGTACCCACAAAGTTCTGTATACCTTCTGGCATTTGTTAATGAAAAAGTCTATAGCCTTTAGAGCTTGACTCTAGAAACTGAACATCCCAGATTCCATTTATTTTTAATGGGTAGGCTAAACTACAGAGTTTGGGAACTACAAGAGGCCTTGGAGGACTGATCCAATGTCATATGTTTACAGATGAGTAAGGTGGAAATAACTAACATTTAAAAGGGCTACATAATATCGAAACAACCCCAGAACTATTGCTGGTGGAGATGCGAGTTGGACCCTCAAGCCTTGCACTTCAATCTATTGCGTGGTTCTTCACAGCACTGCTGCCCCTCAACTTCCATAATCCATAACCGAGGACATACTGTACGGGGAATATAACCAATATTTTATTGCCTATCAATGGCGTCTAATCTTTAAAAACTGTGAATCACTATACTGTACACCCGTAACTTAAAGAACATTGCACATCAACTATTCTCCAATAAAGAAAAAGAATTAGAAATCACATAAGGAAACAAACCACAGTGAGACAAAGTCAGCAAAACAGCATATCAAGAAGTAAATGTAATGAAACACTCTGAACGAGACTGTAAAATAATTATGTTCTGTCAAAAGAAAAACAGCAGAGAAGGAGCCCTAGAGAGAGGATTAAAAAGAACCTTAGGGTTGGACTTCCCTGGTGGTACACTGGTTAAGACTTCACACTTCCAATCCAAGAGGCGTGGGTTCAGTCCCTGGTCAGGGAACTAAGATCCCACATGCCACGGGCATTTCCAATGTGCTTGTGTCTTTACTTCCCTGAACAGCTCCCTGGGAGACCCTGGGTAACCCGACTGAGGCACACAGGAGTGGCAGTGTTGCAACTGGATGGATGGTGCTTGACCACTCTGCCTGGGAGATGCATCCCAGCAGTATTTTGGCTCCTCTGATTTTAGTATTCTTTAAACTGATCTAATATCAAGGTCATATCTGTGGTGAATCCAGATAGCACTTTTTCAAATTTATGGAAGTTCCCTGTGTGTGTGCGTGCTAAGGCACTTCAGTCATGTCCAACTCTTCATGACGCTATGGACTGTAGCCCACCAGGCTTCTCTTTGCATGGGGATTCTCTAGGCAAGAATACTGGAGTCTTCCAGGGGATCTTCCTGACCCAGGGACTGAACCCACATTTCTTATGTCTCTTGCACTGGCAGGTGGGTTCTTTACCACTAGTGCCACCTGGGAAGCCCCAAGAATGTTCCCTAAACCATGTCAAATCAACAATTATTTATTATGCATATATACTTTGCCAGCTGTTGTCAACAGAAAGGGTACCCTGCTTTACTCTTCCTTCAAACAGGAGAAGCAAATATACTTTCAGTGTATGATGTGTTTAAGAGAAATTACACACATGAAATAACATTTTTGGCTGAAAATCAATTTTCTGCTTTAAGTTAGTATTTGGAAAATACGCTAAATATAACTTACTGGTAAGTTCTGGGATTGTGGCTTACATTTTTTCTCAAATAAAATATACTGATGGATATATGGTATATGAATATATTTTAGGATAATAAAAGCATTTTTACAAGAAGTGCTTGATTGTTTTCATTGGCCAGTTCTAAAAGTCTTGAAAAAATAAAACACTTTGGAAATTTTAATAACATGCAGACACTCTGGGTTTTTCACCAATATTGTTAAGACAGTAACTGAGACTGTCTCAGACAAAAAAAAGCTGTAATATGGAATCATTAAAATGGGTAAACATCTGAATCCAAAGATAAAGTCAGAAAACAAATTTGTCCAATAAAATGCACATTTATTGGTAAGCTTTAAGAACTCTGATAAATTGTGAAGCTATGATAGAGTACTGGTAAATAGAATTACTTTTTCCAGCTTTTTGTTAAAAATCACTTTATATTTCGTTGAAATACATTTTGCTGACAACAAATGTTCAGACTTTGTGAAACAGAGGAAGTGTTAAACAGGTAAACCGTCTCAGTTTCTAGATTGAGAAGTTACAGCAGTGTATTTACTGTTGATATTTAAGCAGCTATTACAGCTATAACATCGTGAGATGGGTGTAGGATTGGGGTGAGGGATAGGATGCTCTGAGTAGGATGATGATGAAAGTGCTGATCACATAGCTCTTTAAGAGGAGGACAGACACTAAATCATGCTCCATAGTAGTGCTGTTGTTTCGTTGCTGAGTTGTGTTTGACTGTCTGCGACCCCATGGACTGTAGCCTGCTAGGCTCCTCTGTCCATGGGATTTTCCAGGCAAGAATACTGGAACGGGTAGCTGTTGCCTTCTCCAGGAGATCTTCCCGATTCAGGGATTGAAGGAATCCACATCTATGTTGGCAGGCAGATTCTTTCCCATTGAGCCACCGGGAAGCCCCTCTATCTGTCTAACCTCTCTTAAAATTCCCTTCTAACTCATCTCCAGCTCCATCGACTACAACTGTTTCCCTCCTTCCACCTAGAGACAAATCTCATTTCCTTACAAGAGCTCAATTAGCAATTAACATATTTCCAAACACACCATTTCTCATTGCTATGAAAGTTAGGAGGTGTTTTTGAATATGAGTTTATCTTGGGAAGATACATATATTAACTTGTTTCCTGGAGAAAGAGCCAACCCATCCAAATGATGACCAGTACAAACATGCATACCAAGGACACATGCTCTACTAGCCTTAGGAAAAGATATAAATTCCAGAATTTGTTAATCTTTCTTTTTACAGTAAATATTAGATGAAACATTTAAATTGCTTCTGCCAGCAAAATCTTGGTTCTAGAAAGCTTTATGCATTTTAAGCATAAAATGTATAACATTTATAGGAGACAACTAGAAAATCCATGTTATATGGAGAAACAAGCATTGAGTATAGATCACTCAGATTTAGATATGAAAGTATTATTTTTGTACAACAGGATTTGTGGTAAGATGAGAGTCTGTTATAAACATACAGTAACTGAAAAAAATTGAAATACCAGAATGGTAATCAACTTGGGACAGTGGAAGGAGTGTAGGTTTATCTTAATATCAACAACATGCATGACATGGGAAAATGACTTTTTCCTTTGGGCCTTTATTTCCTTTGCCAATGAAGTTAAGGCTAAGATGAGATGATCTCTAGTGTCTTACTCAGTTCTGACATGCTAAAATGCTACCAATTCTTTTTTCCCAAGCCAGTCCAGGCCAAACAGTTCCTGGATAAATTCTTAAATGCACATGAATTTAAATAAAATGCATGGTTGTGAGGAAAATATTCTTTTTACTGGAGGTTTAGACTAACAGAAACAATAGAAAGTTAAGTTACAGACCAATGTTAGTTTTATATAATAAATGGAGGTGGTCCTGTCCCCATGTGTTTGAAATCTTGGAGAATATTATTCTTGACAGTATTTTATTGCGTCAACGTTCAAATGATGCTGTCAAGGCAATTATGACATAACGTCAATTTTGATGATTCTCTGACTGAGTGAAACCTTATTTTTCTCTTCCTACCTAAAATTGGAATTTAAGGAGAAAGAATAATGAATGCATTATTAGTACCTTTCACCACCTTTAAACATTAAAAAAAGTTCATAAAGGAAGAAAAACAATTTTTGAGGCTCAAAATAATCTCAAACAATGCAAATGCCTCAAATACCAACCCATTTATTTTAAATGTTGGTAGAATAACTTTTGTAAAATTTTCTGTAGAATAGAAATGACACTGAACGGAAAAAATTTGCATAGTATTAAATATTCAAAATGTTAAGCAAAGCAGAACTAGCAGAAGAGCAGAGGAGGAGAAGGTGAAATATAACGAATTCACTTGCACTATTTGTCTTTCCAGGTTGCTTCTGCAAGAACATTCTTCATGTCAACCTCATTAGTGGCCTATTTCAAGCAAACAGATTCTTACAGGGCTGCCCTTCTTTGAAAATCTGATAAAGCTTATTTGGAATTATTTTATAAGTGGCTAAGGTAATGGAAAGTCTGTGCAATAGCCAAGTGCATCCATAAAGAAATGAATTATAAGCCACAAAGCCCTTGATGTTTCATGCCCATTAGAAGTGTGAAATGAAATGTTGTTTGGAGCTGTGTACCTATCACTGTTGATAGTTCCTGAAACCAGGGATTTGATATAAAATGAAATATACAGATCAGTATTTTGCTTCAGGTCCTCAGTATAGTAGCATTTATTAATCACTCAGCCAACTTTCATTAGATTGCTGACCATGTAGCTAAGTGCTGTGCTAGGTCCTAAGGACGCAAAGGTAAATAAGACATGGTCAGTGTTCATTCTGTCCTCCACCTTGGTGTCTTATTTTATGCAAGAGTCAGATTGTGTCATTAGCGCCTGCTGATGAGAGGACAGAGATGAGAAACAGGCAGGAAGGGCAGGGGCCATGATGCAACCTCCACAGCCCTCCTCTGCCTGCCTTGCTCCCCCATCTGTACCCTGAACATGCTAATGACAAAAAGGCAGAGTGAGGTAAAGACAAGCAATGTAAACAGCTCCTGTCTAGCCAGCAAAGGCAGGGAACAGAACGTTCTAACCCTGTAAGCAGTCATACTAACTAATCAAATCGAAGCTCAGGGAAGAGATGTAGCCTCTTTGCAAATGGATCAGGATAGACTGAGTCAGCTTAAAAGCACCATTTCATTCTGTGAGCAATAGATGTGGGTTGCCAATTTCAACAAATTTATCGAACGCAGGTCACCACATTTGAATAGGTGTGTGAGGGGTGGCACGGTCACAAGCAGAAATAGTCACAATCAGCCACGTGATATGAAGTTCTTTCATCTGAAAGCAGTTTACTGACTGGCAGACATAGAGCCAGGAGTTGTGGGATTTTGGGGGGAGAGGGGGATGGTGAGGATCTACAGATGGTCAGTCAGTCAGCACACGTGAAGTCACAGATGTGGTTACAGCATACTTGGGAGCTTGGTGGTGATGGGAAGTTGTAAAGTACATATATATCTTCACAAAGGAAAATAGGACAGAAATTCTAATTCAGTGGAAATATCAATGAATGCTTTGGTTTCCTAAGGAGAAAACATAATTTTCTTTCCAGTTTGTAACGGAAACTTTTAAGTCTGATAGATGTGTTCCCATAAAAATCTTCTCCCAAACCAGGAAATCTCACTATAAATTACCTTTTCTACTTCTAAGGAACTTAATTTTTATTTAAGTAGAGTACAAACTGCTTTGATTTGCATATTTATCCTTTTTGATGCAAATAAGAATATTTCTGTTCTTGAAATGTTTCTTATTAAGGAAGTTGGGACATTCAGAGAATGACAGCAGTTGGTTTATGGAGTTCTGTGTCATGAGAGCTTGAGTCCATTATAATGAGTGTTTAGCGAAGTCTCCGTTCCACTACTGGGCAGGCAGCTCTGTCTTCCTCTTGAACCAGGCAGGCAACATGTACTGAATACCTACTGCTTACAGAGCACTGAACTGGGGGCTAATTTCTTCCCATAGGATTTCATGTGGGCTCACTGACTTTACTTTTTGAACATCTGTATTCAATAAAAAAAGGATATTAGTGTAGACAGTAGTAATGTCCCTAGTAATTTTTCTTTTGTTTCAAAGGGAAGTGGTTTGGGGACTTCCCTGGTAGTCCAGTGGTTAGGGACATTGATTCTATCCCTGGTTGAGGAACTAAGATCCCACAAGTTGCAAGGCCAAAAGAAAAAATGAAAAGCAAAGAGAAGTGGTTTGGGTTGTTAGGAAGTCACCACCATCTAGAAGCTGTGATGGGTTTACCTTTCAGTTCTCTGGCCTCTTTTTTTTTTTTTTTTTGCTTTATATCAGGAAATATTGCTGTCCTAATAAGTAACCAGTAAGACTGGGTCACTCTCACTGAATAAACATTAAATACTAGTTCAGCCAATAAGACTCAAACTACAAAAATGCAGATTGAAAATTTCAAAAGGACAGGGTTGTTTGAGATTTTCTTGTTTCTTATGCTGGATCTGTATTGCTATAAACTTCCCTCTTAGAACTGCATTTGCTGTATCCCATAGATTTTGGAAAGTTGTGTTTCTATTTTCATTGCATTTTATTTTCTAACTATCTCTTTGATTTCTTCATTAACCCATTGTTTTTTTAGTAGCATGTTGCTTAGTCTCCACATGTTTGTGTTTTTCCCATTTCTCCCCTGTAATTGATTTCTACTTCCATACCATTGTGGTTGGAAAAAATGCTCGATATAATTTCTATCCTCTTAAATTTGTTGAGACGTGTTTTGTAGCCTGGCATATATGTTAGTAACATCTATGTCTTAGCCATGGCAATCAAAAATGTCTCTAAATATTGCCAAATGTCTCCAAATGTCTCCTGGAAGGCAAATCACCACCAGTTAAGAACTACTAGTCTAGGTCAATCGGGCTTCTTATTAAAACACAAATTTAACAGAGACTCTAGTGGTAAAGAGACACGGATTTGATCCCTGGGTTGGCAAGATCCCTTGGGGTAGGGCATGGCAACCTACTCCAGTATTCTTGCCTGGAGAATCCCATGGACAGAGGAGCCTATCAGGCTATAGTCCATAGGGGTGCAAAGAGTTGGACATGACTAAAGTGATTCAGCAGGTACACAAGAGTATTGTACCTAAAGGGGTAAAGACCAGAACTCCCGGTGTAAGCACAGCTTGGACAACTGCTCCTTTGCAGAGCTGCTCCAGTACCCTATCCATATCTTACAAACAGATGATACATATGTCCCTCTATCCTGAGACCACCTGTGATATACTAAGTCCTAAAGATAATGGTTTGGACAAGGTCACTGGGCCAGAGAATAGAATGCAAGGCATTTGATCTAAGGCTTGCTTTAATACATGTGACGACATCTCTTCACTAATGAGGATAGATAATAATGCTAAAGCTGAAGCTCCAATACTTTGGCCACCTGATTCAAAGAACCAACTCATTGGAAAAGACTCTGATGCCAGGAAAAATTGAGGGCAGGAGGAGAAGAGGGTGGCAGAGGATGAGATGGTTGGATGGCATCATTGACTCAATGGACATGAGTTTGAGCAAGGTCTGAGATGGTGAAGGACAGGGAAGCCTGGTGTGCTGCAGTCCATGGGGTTCAAACAGCCGGACATAACTTAGTAACTGAATAACAATAATGAGATAGAAGCCATTCCATTCTGTCACATTTACAATGATATGGATTAATTTTCCTAAGTGATTCTACAAGGTTTTGTTTTGCTTTTTTTTTCTTCTCTGCCTGCATTTCAATTGCATTGGACGTGATCAATTTCAAGTACAAGTGAATTGCAAGTGGAAAATTTCTGAGCAACTGAGTTGTACTTGACATTTTAGGGTCCCAGTACTGAGTATCTCTCAAAAAGGTCATATACAACTTTGTTGCACTGTAAAATGCCAAGGGCAACTCAGTAGCAATTGAAAATTAAAAGGGAAATTATGTTCTACCCCAAATCAGCAACACAGACTCTGAAGAATGATCTTGGTTTTATTAATTGTATGAGGGGAAAATGGGAAATTGTTAATTGATGCTGAAAATTTTTCCACAATAGGCAGTCTTCTCTTTGCATGATTTATGGATATAGTTTTATTACCAATCTATTTATACTATGAAAAGTTCTCATTTTGTTTCCTTGATTAGTCTTAAATCAAGAATTCTGTCACTAAGGATTGTAAATCCTTGTTAATTCCTCTATATTCTTGAAGCTTAATGAATCTGATCCTTTTCAATGTTATAGCAAAAGATGGAGCGAATACAGTATTTAGAAACAGGCAGGCCTCAAAAACTTTTCATTAAGAAAAATGAATTATTCTTTTTTGGTTGTTAACATAAAATTAGGTTTAGTATAATAAGAATGGAATTTAAAAAACCCAGGAACATATCTCTTGATAAAACGAACCATGGATTAAATTTTGTATTAATAAGCTACATTTCTGTGGACAGGGGATAGTGGTGATGGAGGAAATAGATTTTCTGTCTGATAAGTTATGCTGCATGAAAGAAGTTAGAATGCTTAGCTATAAGTGAATATTCTAGAAGTTTGTCCCACTATGTATGGGCTTCCCTCTTCAAACTAGGAGTACTTAGAATGCTTAGTTTAAAATGGGAAATTTAGAAATTAGTAGATTGATATATTCTTTTGATCATCCTCTGTAGTGCTAGTGAAGTCTCCTGTTCTACCCACATTGATGTGGTTCTTGTCACTTTTGTCATTTATTTGTATTTGCTTGTGTGCCTCGTTACTTTTTTGTGTCTGACCCTTTGTGACCCCAGTCTGTCAAGCTCCTCTGTCCATGGGATCCTCCAGGCAAAATTACTGGAGTAGGTTTCCAAGCCCTCCTTCAGGGATCTTCCTGATCCAGGGATTTAACCCATGTCTCTTGCATCTCTTCATTGGCAGCTGGATTCTTTACCACTTGGGACACCTGGGAAGTCCAAACAATCCTTAAGGCACATATTATTTCTGTTCCCAACTTACAATGAGGAATTTGAATCTCAAATATATGAAGTTTTTTGCTTCAGTAATTTCAGCTGAATCTGAATCCTACCTTCAAAGCAATATTGGGAAAACCCAACTCTCCTCCTGGGCTTTTCTTTTCTGTGTGTCTCTTCCATCTCACACCACTCTCACCCCTCATTTCAGACATTTCTGGTCACCAAATGTGTGGGCTTTCCCCCCGACCAAGTCCTACAACACCGTATGAATATATCACAATTTCCATCATTCTAATTCAGTTCTGAGACTATCTACCTGGACATTGTGTCAGATCAACAGATTAAGAGCTTAGTCCCATAAGCCTGCTTCCATTCTACTGCAGATGCCAGTCCCAAGGCTTCCTACAACTTCTGTCTGATTGGGTTACAGACTGGAGATTCTTACAACTTCCCTCGGGTTCTATTTAAAGGCTGGAGTAGCTCACAGGACTCAGGGAAACACTTATTGCCCAGTTTATTGAAGAATATGATAAAGGATACAGATGAACAGCCAGATAAAGAGATATATAGGGTAAAGTCTGGGAGTCTCTGGCACAAGAGAGTCTGTCCCCATAGCATCTGGGGGCATGTCACCCTTTCTATGTGTTTGTCAACCTGGAAGCCCCTGAAAACCCATAATATCAGCATTTTATGGAGGCTTCCCCACACAGTCAGGATTGATCTTTAATCCACTTTCAGTCCTTCTCCCTTCTCTAGACAGTGAAAATTTCAAGCTTCTAATCACTTGGATGGTGGCTCGGTGGTAAAGAATCTGCCTGCAATTCAGGAGATGCAGGACATGTGAGTTCAATTCCTGGGCAAAGAGTCAGACATGACTAAGCAACTAAATACACAGACAGACACACACACATATACTCTATTATCCCACAAATGCCAACATGATTTTCCTATCTCTCTGGTTTATTTGCCTAGTCACTTTGCTATTACTTTCTTGAGGTTTTGAAACAGTAAGTTGGGCTTCTGCATCTGCATTCTTCTTCCATCCCCACTGCACACCCTTCTCTTTTGGCTACTTTAACATACCCCGGATGGGCCAACATTCTGCTATTGCTTCTGTGCTCTGGCAAGAACTAGAGCAAACTAATATTCTTCAAATTGAATGGATGGCTTTCTGGGAAATGGTGGATATTCTCTTTAATAGAGATGGGTGAGCTAGGAAAGAAAAAAGGAAGCCGTGATGAAAGACATTTATCCCATGAAATGCCAAGAACATCAAAAAAGAACTGGCTGATGAGGAAATGTTAGATGGCTAATGTGAGAACAATATGATCAACAATCAATAGCATAAAAGGAAGAGGCCAGCAAGTATATCGCAGTAAAAGAGAAAAGGAAGAAATAATGGAAAGGGACTTTGATGACCTCATTTATAGTTCAGTTTTTGCTACTGGTTTGAAATATGGGGAAAATAATCATACTTGCTTGTATATACTTAAGTGCAAAACAAAAACAAAATAAATCATATTAACAGTGATCCCTGTCTGCATGTAACACAAATGCTGTGAGAACAAATTTGATTGTGTAATTGAATGAAAGATTTCCTGTAAATATTGATAGGTGTTGGACATGGGATGAGTAGGTGAGATTTTTAAGATTTCTAAGATTCTTTAAAGTTCCTGTGTGTCTGTATAAAAGACAAATTGTACCATGGTTATGTAGGGGAATGGAATAATTAATACACAGAAAGAATTTATCATCTGGTTCTTAATAAAACTTTATATAATTAATAAACCTATGAATGAGGAGAACCATCCCAATGCTCCTATAGAACATGGAGCTTGGTTGGCAGTCTAACGCAGGCACTGCTTCTAATTCATTCTTCAATGAAATAAGGCAATCATCTATGATGGGCAGTTTGTTCTTGGAGAAAGTGAATAGAAGGGCCATGGCACAGGAGGCACAGTGGGTGAAGGAGTTTCAGACACTGGACTGAGCACAGCGACAAACAAGTTAAATGGTGCGTTCTGAGTGGTGAAGTTTCCCAGTCTTCTTCCCAGACTCTGATCTCAGAGTGCTGGCAACTAGGTATACAAATTAGGTTACAACTAGTTGGAATTTATTCTAGATATACTGATAAACAGGAGACTAGATCTACCTAAACTTACACTTTGGGATAATCCAGTGAAAAGCTGGTTACATCATTGTCCTACAGTGCAGTCCACAAGTGAGCAGGGGAAGTTTCCATTTAGGTTTCAGTGCTTCATTCTTCACCATGAAGGCATAGTGAAGAAGAGTCACCTATCTGATGGAGGTATCAAGAGTTCCAGACCAAAGAGACAAACAACAAGCAGAGATAATAGAGATGATATGAGAACTAAGGAGAAATAAATATCACAGAAATTTACAAATTTGAATCAAAGCAAAACGAGACAAAAGCCATGACAAAGAAATTAAACTTCATTGCCCCCACTACCAGTAAACAAAGAGAAATGAATGATACAGAAAAAGAACAAATACAACACAAGAATGAATTCATGGAAAACAAGAACATGACAGTTGACAGAAGGGTGAGAAGATATAAAGAGCAAAAAATAGAGAAGCACAGCATGGTCTTTGTGGTCCTGAGAACTCCCTAAAGACTGAGACACACACACACACACACAAAAGACTGAGATACAGATGATGATGTACCTGTTCAAAAATTTTTAGAAAATAACCAAATTCTTTCATTAAATTGCATGTCTATCTTCCCTCTTCAAAAAAATATTTACTGGGATTTAACAACTTTGTCAAAGAGCTAGTACAGCTGTCTCTCGGGTTCTACAGGGAATTATTTCCATGACCTCCTTCCTCCATACCAGAATCTGCAGATGCTCAAGTCTCTTCTGGGTTTCCCTAGTGGCTCAGATGGTAGAGTCTTCCTACAATGCAGAAGACTGGGATTCGATCCCTGGGTTGGGAAAATCCCCTGCAGAAGGGAATGGCTACCCTCTCTAGTATCCTTGCTTGGAGAATCCCATGGACAGAGGAGCCTGGCAGGCTATAGTCCATGGGGTTGCAAAGAGTTGGACAAGACTGAGAGACTAACGCTTTCACTTTTCAAGTCTCTTTTATAAAGTGGTACAGTATTTGTCTATAACCTATGTTCATTCTCTTGTCTACTGCAAATCACCTCTAGATTACTTACAATACCTAATATAATGTAAATGCTATATAATTAGCTAAAAATACAATATAAATGCTATGCAAGCAGTTGCCCTGGAAGCAAACTCAAGCTTTGCTTTGTGGTACTTTTTGGAATTTTCTCTTATTGGATATTTTTGATGTGCAGTTGGTTGAATCCTTAGATGTGGAATCTGCTGATATGAAGGCCTGGATATAATATCCTAGAGCCACTATGTTAGACAATGTGAAAAATTCTAATTACAACTTATCCCTTGCCTTAATAATATAATAATTGTTCCAGCTGACATTTTATTTTAGCTGAAAACTTAATTAATTTGTTATTGGTTTCTAATTATTTTTAATAGTGTCTTGAATATTATCAGCAGATCACTGTTAGGTGTAAACGATAGTGGAAAAACTTGCTCAGTTTTCTTATACAAATCTCTCCATACATACTGTTTACACAATAGAATCGTTTCTTTTGCACATACTGATCACAGATGAGTAACTGTTCTTTTTGAGTGAATCTGTGGTATATATTTAAGTGTTCTGCTTATGTACTTGGTTTAGATTATCTGAATGTATAATATATTGCCTCTCATCTTTAGTTATCACCCAAACATTTTGATTAATCCCAAATATTTTATTCAAAAATCTCTAATAAAAGGTCAAATGGTACTATATATTTATTTGCATAGCTGTTGCTGAGCACACCCTAAGGATGGAAACATTGGTTTACTTCACATTCTCAGTCCCTAGGGTGGTATCTAACCCCAAAAGTGCAGTTAAGTGCATGTGTCTGTGATACACTGATGAATAAAAGTCATGTCTTAGACACCAGGGACTCATGGAATGTACCAAACCAGAGTACACAAGAATTTTAGGAAAAAACAGCAAAGTCAACACACCCTACTGGGGTTATTGATATAAGAAAGCTCTAAGGATTTTTTATGTTTTTTATATTTAGATTTAACTGAGAATGACAAAGTATTGAGATCTAAAGTGAAGCAGAAATTCTATCATGGATGAAGTGAATCTTAATCATTGGGGGTGAAGTACAATTATCAAAGAAACTGGCGTTGCATATCTAAGATTCTAATATTCAAAATTGTTTAGATTTTTAAAGTTATTGTGAATGGAAGAGGGGCAAAAAGTCAAGTACCTACATTTTTCTTGTGTTGCACATTATTCACGGGAATTGAGCTTCCTCTTATAGAATTATGGAAGAAGCACCAAACAGTATTTCTTTGCACATACTACGGTTTCATAGTCAAAACTACCCTTCTTAGTGGACAATTACAAACCAGAACCCCACACACTGTCTTTATTTTCTTTATCCATTGTGTGTTTAAATTAAAAAATGGGCCACCACAACTTAACTATGACTCTAAAACATGCTTTTAATCTTTGAGGCTTTAGATCCTACCAAAAGACAGGACATCCTCCAAAAACACAAACACAAACAAACAGTAACAGCAATAACAAAACAAATTACCTTGCGCTATGTAAGGTGTAGTTTCCTCTTTTGGAGGGATATTTGTGGGTCGCGGTGTGGGGGCAGGAGGTCTGTTCATAATGAATGAACGACTTCCAATTTTTTTCTTTATACTCCTATTGGCCAGTATTGTGTCATATTCACTGTCATCAATCTCAGCAAAAGTGTATGGGTCTTCCTCCTCTTCCTGATCCTTTTCATCTTCTTTCTTCTCTTCTTCGGAATCACTTCCTGTTTCATATCTTGCACTGAAATCACACCAACTTTGACTTCTTTCCATTTGGCCTTCCAACAATTTCCCTGCTTATAAAATATTTGAATGGTAGTTATTTATATTTTATACAATATTATTGGTGTCCATCTGTCAGTTGCTTGAACGTCCCCCACCCCAAATAATTTGCATATTACTGTATAAATTCCAAAAAGAGAAAAGTGAATCATGTAATTTACTAACATATTCTCCTTCAGTCTGTAATTGTCAACTTCTTAGAATAAGTTTGTTAAAGACATGGAGTTCTTTGAAAACATACAAATAGGCATATAACTACTTTCCACATAGTTTATGAACGATTTAACATCAGGAAATCAAATCATAAAACTAAGCCTCAAATATCAAGTACTTTGAAAGCCTGTGTTTTTCAAGCCTAGTGTTCTCAAATTTTTTAAAAAAGTTTGAGGTCATTTTACCTTTTATAAGGATTGAACCAGGTATTTTGTCTAAAATCGATTTCTCTGAAAATGACAGAGGGGAACAGCCAAAAGCTCCATTGTTTAGCTTCTTAAACTAAGTCTCAAGCTAGCTCTCTTGATTTCTATAGGTCAACATGAACCTCATTCCTTGATAAAGGATATTGAAAGTCGAGTTTATGAAATAAAAGATGGCATAGAAAATCAATGGCTTGAAGATTAATTTTCCAAGAATTAATCTTTTATGGTTAGTAAATAGTCTTTATTCAGTAGTTTTTTATGGTTTTCATATTCAGCAAAATCTTTACATACTTTATAAGAACATATTAAAATATTCTAGCAGCAGTTTATTTGGAAGACAAAGATACTATATACTGTGATCAATTAATAAGTTGAAGAGAATTTTGATGGTTCTCTCTGCCAGACGATGAGAAAAATTTTTTAAATGTGTCCTTTTGACAAGTGTTAAAGTATTAATGAAATCAATAAAAATGGAAATTATTTCATTTATTGACTGAAAAATTGTTAATTCTCTGTGTTGTTCTGAGATTCATGCTCATAAACTAAGGAAGAATTAGTCTCCTTTCTGTTTAGTAAGAATCTGATAAAAAAATTTTTAGCTTACTTAATGGATATTTTAGTGGGAAAAGTTAGGAGGTAGGGAGAAACAGAAACTGGTAAGAGCAGAATAAAAAGGTATTATTATAAGAAGATTCAGCAACTGTTTTGGGTAGGTTTATAAGGCGAGACCAAAGGAGAGCCCGAGATCACCTCCCTGCTGAGTCTTAGCTTAGTTAGTTTAACCCAAGAAGTATGAATGCTAACATGCCTGGCATTAACTTTAAAATCTCCAAGACTTTCCTTTTCCCTTGTGAATAATATGGTTTTGAGATTCTGACTTCATGACTTCTGTTTCACTGACAGCATCCTAGGTGAAACCAGATTAAGTGTGTGGGAAACACGCGTACAGTGTTTCATTTTTAGCGGAATGTGTCAACTATCTTACTTTTATGAACTGATTTCCTGAGCTGTTAACTCTCTTTGTTTCTCCACCTACCTCCTTTCTCAACTCTTTCTAAAGTTAGGCTTGCACTAGAAAGAAAACATTTCACTTTTCACTTTCCAGTGTATCAGATTATACTTTTCAAGTTGGAGTTGGATCTGAGTTTTCTCAAATCAGATTGCACACTAGTAAATAATGATTAAAATATATCACTCCTATAATCCAACTTTTGAAATAATTGGGAAAGAATGGAAAACAAAGATAAGAATCCTAAAAGCCCAGGAAACCTGTCCATGGAAGAATTTGACACATTCTAATTACAAGCTCTAGGGTCTTGGATCTAAGTCAAAGTGAAAGTCACTCAGTTGTGTCCACCTCTTTGCTACCCTATGGACTATACAGTCCATGGAATTCTCCAGGACAGAATACTGGAGTGGGTAGCTATTTCCTTCTTCAGGGGATCTTCCTAACCCAGGGATTGAAACCAGGTCTCCCGCATTGCAGGTGGATTCTTTTACCAGTTGAGCCAGCACGGAAGCCCAAGAATACTGGAGTGGGTAGCCTATCATTCTCCAGTGGATCTTCCCAACCCAGGAATCGAACCAGGGTCTCCTGCATTGCAGGTGGATTCTTTACCAGTTGAGCTACCAGGGAAGCCCAAATCAAAGGGGGATCATAATGATTGTTGCCTTGAAAGTTTGCTGTGAAGATACAAAGAGACAGGATGTCAGTTATAAACTGAAAAGTGTTCTATGTGACTGCTTTTTCCAATGAACATGTTCATGAATCCATCATAAGGAATTTGATGCTTAGGGCATTCATGAGGTGGCTTCTGTTTTGCAGTGACTTGAAGGCAGGAAAAAACTTGTATGGAACAACTCCTGAAGCTATCACTAGCTAAAGTCAAAGAACATATACAGTCTCCAGCGAAAAATAAGTGGGAGCTTCTAGTCTTACTTTCAAAGACCTCAGTCAAAGAATTTTAAGAAAAAGTACTGGCATTTTACTTTTAATTCACTTCCAATATTAGCCCCATGAAAAAATATGATATTAAAAGTGTGCTCAGTCACTCTGTTTTGTCCGACTCTGCAACCCCGTGGACTGTATGTAGCTTGCCAGGTTCCTGTTTCCATGATATTTCCCAGTCAAGAATACTGGAAAGGGCCGCCATTTCCTACTGTAATCAAAAGTAACACTGCATTGAAAAATGTAATAATCTGGTTTTTAAATAACAGGAGTGAGTTTTTGTATGGTGTTGCTTTTTATATTTGGTAGTTTTCAGAAGATATATTAGTCAACACTATACTTGTGGTCCTAGATATCTGGTGAAAATTACTGTTTGTGGAATAATTTTTAACCTCCTAACCAACATACCATATATGGAAATTCACATTAGAAAAAACAGGATTTAAAATTTTATTTAAGTTATTTACCTCCCTTTAAAAAGTAGCTAAAAATTAACTCCTTTATTAGCTTTAACCTGATCTAAGACAACCTTGTTTTCTTACTAACTGATTTTAACAACTACAACTACATAAAACTATTCACATCTATAAAAGGGAGAAAAATACACCAAAATTTTGTTGTCAGGGCTATATTCAGTGGGGTCGCAAAGAGTCAGACATGATTGAGTGACTGAGCATGCACGCAAGCAAGCACATACTAATTTACATCTCTCCCCCCACTCCCAATATTGATATAGCTACATCCTTGATCTATCTCAGCAGTCTATAAGAGCTCAGCACATACCAGGTAATCAATATGTGTTTGTTGCATGAGTGAATGAATTGAGAAAGTACCCACTAGGTTTCCCATACTTTTCATTAAGAAGTATTTTCCATCTCTTATAAAGTACATAATCTTAATAAGAGTTTATGTTGATTAACTTGAACCTTTATAGAGATAATGCCTTCAAGGACAGAAATGCTGAATTTCATGGTTTCAAAATTCACTTTTAAAAAATAGTCTTTAAAGACTTTACAGTCTTCTAGGACTTGATTGGAGAAGCCAATGGCACCCCACTCCAGTACTCTTGCCTGGAAAATCCCATGGACGGAGGAGCCTGGCAGGCTGCAGTCCATGGGGTCGCACAGAGTTGGACACGACTGAGCAACTTCACTTTCACTTTTCACTTTCATGCATTGGAGAAGGAAATGGCAACCCGCTCCAGCGTTCTTGCCTGGAGAATCCCAGGGACGGGAGCCTGGTGGGCTGCCGTCTATGGGGTCGCACAGAGTCAGACATGACTGAAGCGACTTAGCAGCAGCAACAGCAGCAGGACTTGACAACTCAAGTACAGTGACAAACGGGGCTTTAATAACAAATGCTTCTTTCATCCTTATTAAACTTTCTTTGTAAGAATGTTTTATGAATTTGGAAAGTAAACATGAAAGAGTGATCAGTAAAGTGGGTGGTAATTAGTGACTGTAGGAGTGAGCAGAAAAGTCTGCCAGGCTGTGGAACATTCCAGGAAGATAAGCCTACTATGGAAGCTCCTGGGGATGCTTCCTGCCCTTCACCGTGACTCCTGTTCCCACCTATGCTGCTACACAGCTTCATTCCTGCATCTGAGAACAATGCTATCACAGTCATTTAACTTCCACTTTAGCGAGACAGAGTGCTTTTAGACTTTGGTCTCAGTGCAGGGTGTGATAAACCCTTTACCATTTGCTTCCCCTGCGGCTCCGAGTGAGTGACTGTGCCCAAGCTCATTTTCAAATCTGTAACACATTAGCTTTTCTCTTTTGCCAGAAAACTAAGGGCATTTTTAATACCCAAAGTTGTCATTTACTTTTCCACATGACGCTTGATGTGAAGAGTGACAGACTCCTTCCAAATTTTATTTTTTTACTTACAGAAAGCTTGGTAATGAGACTTCTTTCCTGGAAGGAAAAAGAAAGAAAACGAGAGAGGGAGAGAGGAAGAAGAGAAGTGAGGGGTAAGGAAGGTAGAGAGAGAAGGACTAAAGGAGGAAAGAAGGAAGGGAGGGAGGGAGGAAGGGAGTTAGTGGCAGGTACCTCTTAGCTGATTTCTCAGGTTTTAGTTATTAAAGAACAGCAGGAAAGTTTTTCTTGGTTTGAAACGTTGATCTTTGTATAGCTTCACAACTGCAGCACTATATGCTGTGTAAGTGTGTCAAAGTTTCAAAGTTGTTTTAAACTTAAACTTACCTTGTACTGGGAAGTGAGGTTTTTCCAGTTGGAAGGCAGTGGTTACAGGTCGTGGTGGGGGAAGAGGTGGCCTGGGACACACGAGGGGCTCTTGGGAATGATTTTCAGGGTTGTCTCCAGGAATGAACACATACAAGTCATCGTACTGGTTCTCACTTTCACTGTCAACCTCTGGAGGGCTGTGCTCCGCCTCCATGCCCGATTCATGCTCTTTTTCTTCCTCTGCCATTTCTTTCACTTTGGCTTCTTCTGCCGTCTGCCTGTAAGGCCAGCTTTTGTGGTGGAGAGCTGGGCTCTGTATGGCTGTTTATGATAAAGATTGTAGGATTTCATTTAAACACTCCATCTGGAGGCGGTTAATGCTTTGTAACTTGGTACAGAAGTGGTGTTAATATTAATTAAACTTTTATGGACTGATACAGGAGAAAGCTAATAAACGCGTAGTTTTGGTGAATAGCCATTATTGAGCTTTTAAAATACTTACCGAGAGAGCTCCATTACATCCTGCTACTTCAGTTTATGACACTCTCATACACATAATAATATGTAATATTCTGATATTACATATATAATAATATTCCAATTCTCTAGAGTTATTGCTTGAGCAGATTCAGTATATGACTTTATTACCATATTCTTAGTAGACAACAATATGACTAACCTAACAAGTAATAAGTAAGTTAATGGATAAGGTAAAGACAAGGAACAAAAATCTTATCTTGCTTATAAATACTGTGATCAAATGAGTCTGTGATTCTTCTTTAGTTATTATTTAACATTTATCACCAGATGATATCTTAATTCTTAAAAGTACTATTTGATAAAGTGTTGATATTTTTCCATTGGGAAGGCATCTAAATTACCAATAGTAGGTAAATATTTTTTCTACTTTTTAAAAATTTTTAAAAAAATTTCTACTTTTCAAAATTAAAAAAAATTTTAATTAGAGGATAATGCTTTACAATGTTGTGTTGGCTTCTGCTGTACAACAACCATAAATAAGCTATAAATATACACATATTCCCTCACTCTTGAGCCTCCCTCCCACCCCCTTACCCCATCCTCCTAGGTCATCACAGAGCATTGAGCTGAGTAGGTAAATATTGTTAAGGCTCAGTTCTCTCACCAAAAAAATCTATTCTATTCTGAAACTTAACCAAATGATTCGGGCAAATTTCCTCTACTCTAAGAATCATGATTCCATTATTTCTGTTTATACTGTACACAGTAAATGCTCTCTAGCCACTCAGGAAGAAAATAGAAAAATACATAATGCAATCACTTTAAATCTTAAAACTTGTGGTTTATATTTTCTTTATAGAAATTCTGCTCTAAATAAAGTATTCACAAAAATTTGAAATGAACTTTGGAATCTGTATTGGAGGGAAAAGGCGAATTGCTGTCATGAGTGCAATATAAAAGCAAATAACTGTTGTTTCAAAGTTTTGTTAAACTAAAATACAGCTAAAGAAGATAAATGGCAGAGTACAGACAAAGGGGAATTTTTCTTTATATGAAGAGTTACACTATAGACATTTTTTAGCAACAGGAGAAAAAAATCAGTTGTGTGGGAAAATCATGTCCATGATGGTACTGCATATTTCTACATGAATTTTATTTTTAATTTCTCTCATTTTTCATGTGAGAAAGAAGAAAGGTCTAGCTGCCAGTATTAGAACTGATACCAAGATTTTTTAACTATTAGCTGGGGCAGAGCAGACGGTGTTTCGTTCTTGCACAGATCTCTGCACAGACCTCATTCATCTTTCTGCCTCTAACCCCAAACACAGCCTGAAATAAAGTAGTTTCTAGATATGCTGATGGAGTAAATGATGGAGTGGCTGAAAAGAAATCATTGCTCAGGCTAGCAAAAGGACTTCACTGTTCCTGTCTGGGCAAATCGATTATCAATTTAGAATTACATTCATGCTATAGGCAATTCCTCACAGCTACTTTTATGTATACATGTTCAGTTTATGTATTCTATTTTATGTAAACACTGTCTAAGCAACAGGGTCTCCTTAGTCCTTGTCAAATATGCCCAAACCTGGAATACAGCCCTCGAGAGTCATACATGGTGGGTCAGTGGGTTTTAGGAAAATTCACAGAAATGATGATACCAATGGAAATTTGCTGACTTAGGGTGTTCTATGTTTCACCTCTTCTCTAAGGAAAGAGTCAGAGGCTTGAGTCCAATCACACAGAATTTCATATCATTGACAGTTTCAGGTCCAAACAGTCTGTAGAAATGACGTTGTTCTGTACCAATAACTGAAATAATGTCTTATTATAGGTAGTACTTCTGAGAATTAAATGTCATAATAAATACATGGTCATTATCAATCACTTTCATTACCACTAAAATGATAATAAATCATTAAAATGATAATAAAATGTATAACTTTAAAATTTAGTGCATCAATTGATTACATTATCATTTAGCATGATTTTGTGTTCTGCCCCAGTGTTTGAAGAGTTTACTGATTTTGCCAAAGTATGCTAGTTAAGGAATTGTATTTAATATTATTTGATTTGCAAGTCATTCCATCAGTTGAAAAACTGGTAGTTTTATGGAGCATCAACTGTGAACTGTTCAAAGTGCAAACGACCTGAGGTAAGAACAGGAGAATTTGGAACAGAAGTGTGATTAGTTCCTTCATGAAGTACAGAATATTAGGGGCAAACGGGAAGGCAAAGGTTTCAAGGTTTCTTAACAGAGTACTACTGGCATTTTTGAGAAGATATGTTTCCTGGGGCACGTCCTGTGTATTGCAGGATATTTAGCAGAATTTTTAGCAAAACTCCCTTCTCAGCTCATGACAACAACAAAATCTCCATTCATTGACATGCAATCTCTGTAGGGAGTAGAAAACTGCTCCATTAAGAGCCACCGTGTTATCGCGACAATCCAGGGGAGAGCTGATGCCTGAGTGGACAGTGTGGATAAATAACAGTGATAGGGTAAGGAAATAGTGGCTGTATTGTGAAGGTAGAGTTCACAGTACTATTTGACACATTGGATGTCAGGTAGGAGAGAAAGTAAAAAATGGTGACTCCAAGTTTTGGGACTGAACTGAACAAGGAAGAAATCTTTATTTCCTGAGATGGCAGTGTCAGCAGGTAGAGTAGATTAGGGCATGATTGGGGGCTTTCAAATTTAGAAATGTTGAGTGGGAGATGCCTGTCAGACTAGCCCAGTGAGCAAGCTGTTGTGAACCAGTGGAGTCTGGCATGATGGGTAGAATTATGTACATGGAGGAAGATTCTGAAAGTCTTCAGTTATTATATATAGAACTACATTCTATTACAGCCAGTGGGGACTTCAGAGAGACCTAGTGCAAACTTCTCATTTATTATCTGAGAAAACTGAGGTCTGAAAATAATGTGATTTTGTTTAAAAAAATTAAAAAAATATAGTTATTGCAGAACATTTATATCAAACTGACTAGTGTACTTTCTTTGGGTAAGAAAAACTGCTGGTTTGGTTATTAAACACTGAACTTGTTAGAACTATTTAAATTAGCAAGATAATGTAGTAATATTTCTACCAGATGATATGCTCAAAGTCATTCCATTAATTAAATGTCTTCCAATGCTCTTTGTGTTTTTCCATACTCTCTTCAGTTTGACTTTACCAGTTACAAGTACCTTAATTTAAGTGTTATGTATATACGTAACATAGAGGAGCACTTACTAGGAGAACATGTAGAAAATGAGGTAATACCCTCTTCATGGTGACTTTCTTGCTCATTATCTCTGCTAACTTCTTGGACCTGAAATAAAGGAGTGCAATTTTCAATAACATGCATTAATATTACTAAATCTGTATTTTCAACATACCAAATGGAGAGCTGATACCTGTGAAAATAAGAATTAGTTTTTAAATTTTAATTTAAATACTTTGATTATATTATATATCTTAGCTATTATATTTGGGCCATCTATAATTTTTTCAATGACACATAGTATTAAAAAAGTGTAACTAGAACAATATAACATTCATAATAAATAATAAATATATTTTAAATGGAACTTCTTGCAATACTTTTAAGATTCACAGTAATAACTATGAAATGTTTACAATAGATAACTCCTGAATAAAACTGAATCGAACTATCTCATTTAGAAACCATAAACTTTGCTTCCTTTGAACATTTCTGTATCTTTTACCAGATCAAAAAATAATTAATTACATCAAGGATTAAAATACAGTGAAAGACAGTGAAATTTTAAAGAACTTTCTTTAAAAAGAAAAAGGAAACTGAGTAAAGGAATTTATGTTCCTCTTTCTTAAATCAGTTCCACTACAGCTAGAAGGGGGAATTACTGAGAAAGCATAGGAACCTGCTTTCTTTTCTCTGGAATTGCTCTGCTCAGTTCTTCAGTTGTGTCGAAATCTTTGTAACCCTATGGACTGTAGCCCACCAGGGTCCTCTGTCCGTGGGATTCTCTAGGCAAGAACACTGGAGTAAGTCGCCATATCTTTCTCCAGGGGATCCTCCCGACCCAGGGATGGAACCCTTGTCTCCTGTAACTCCTGCATTGGCAGGCAGATTCTTTTACCACTGAGCCACCTGGGAAACTGGAATTGATAGCCCTTGCTTATAATCTCTGAAAGAGGCATGAAGTCTAAATTACTGGAACACATTGGTGGTTGTAGAGAAAACTAAGTAACCCCAGTGACAGTTGTATTTGTACAAAAGCATGTTGAGAAAGAGATGGAGCTTGGTTGCATTAACATAGGTCACATTTTGCTACCAAGAACTCCAAGTGATTATTCAAACAATTTATGCTTTTTTACTTAATAAAATTGATGGAAATGATTAGGCCATTGCTCTACACTTTAAAAATTAGAAGTGTTCACATTAAAGCATTATTAAATTTATAACAGCCTTGGTATGCAAGGGTATTTGACTTGCATCATGATGTCATCAATTTGATTTGTTACCCACTTTGGCCAATGAGAGCTCAATGGAATTTATTTTATTTGTTGTTGTTGTTTAGTCAGTTGTGCCCGACTCTTTGCAACCCCATGGACAGTATCCTGCCAGGTATCTCTGTACATGGGATTTCCCAGGCAAGAATACTAGAATGGGCTGCCATTTCCTATTCCAGGGATCTTCCCAACCCAGGGATGGAGCCAGCAGCTCTGCAAGTCTCCTGTATTGCAGGCAGATTCTTTACCACTAAGCCACTGGGGATGCCAGAAGCAGCACAGTCGTTGATTTCCATTGAAATCTTGAAATTAAAAAATCTCTTTAATGTTTTTATAGTGAGCTTGATGCAGAAGCTCATTTTCTTTTTTTATTGAAGTATTAGTTGATTTGCAATGTTGTGTTAGTTCCTGGTGTATGGAAAAGTGACTCTGTTTTTCATATACAAATAACATGTATTTCACATTCTTTTCTATTTAAATCATATTTTCTCCTTTGCAGACTCAATTAAATGCCAATGTGAAAAGCGATGTGACTTTTCTACAGAGATTGACAAGTTGGTTGATGTCTGTATGCTCAGTATTAAAAGCATTGTTGATATGGCCATTTTTTATTTTCAGTTAGCCTGACCTCTATATTTCACAAAGTAGATCAAGAATATATTTTTTAAAATCCATAATATTAAAATCACACCAAGGAAGTTTTTACTAGTTGAGTAACAGGAATGCTTTTCAAAGATTTCAGGAATTATGTGAAAATTTCCTTTATCCTATTCACAAACCTAGACACCACAAGCTCAAAATCAGTCTCTTAATAAAGAGACTGTGGGAAACTGTGTAGGAGTTATGTCTGTGTATGTCTGTGTGTGTGTGTGTACTGAGGTTAAAACCTAATGGAGTAATTTTTACATTATAACTTTAGCTTTATGGCATTTATATAAACAAACACAAAAGCCTAAAAATGTCTTGAAGAAAATGGCTTCCAAATACAAAAAATAGCCAAATTTGATTGAGCACTTTCATAATTATTATGTAAAACCGGTATTTTGTGTGATCAGGCTATACAGAAAGCAATTGTTTTCTCAGGAATGAAAGGATCTTAAGACTTATTTACACTAAAAAATATTGTGTCTTTCTATAATTCTTTACACTTACAATCATATATACTTTGGAAAAATGTGTTATGTCTAATGACATATTAATAACTGGTAAAATCAAGGATGGCTCAAAAGTATGGTGGCATTCTGACATCTAAGCACTTTGATACTTTGTTATGTGGTGCAGAGGACAGAGAGTGGATTTTGAAGTCTAAGCTCTCCTCACACCTTGAGGCCACTTCCAGCCAGTCTCCCTAAGGGGTGACACACAGGGCAGACAGCTTCTGGTCTTAGAGCCATCAGTTCTAACTACAGTTGTGAATTTCAAGCTTGGGCATCTGACCCTTTCAACTACATTCCAGCCCTATATGATAATGCTTATTTCTAATCCATCACAGTTGTGATTGCATTTATGAGGCACCACCACCTTTACTGAACCAGGGCTTCCCTGGTCTCTCAGAAGGTAAAGAATCCACCTTCAATGCAGGAAACCAGGATTTGATCCCCGGGTTGGGAAGATGGAGAACGGAATGGCTGCCCACTCCAGTGTTCTTGCCTGGAGAATTCTATGGACAGAGGAGCCTGGGGAGCTACAGTCTATGGGGTCACAAAGAGTCGGACACAACTGAGCTACTAACACTTTGACTTTCGCTTCACGCATGGTTTGAATTCAGCCACCTTTCACTAAAATGTGAAAGATACAACTAAAATCCACTCCTTGCTTAAGGTTGTGGCAGTAAAAGTAAAAATGTTGTCATTTACAATTATGGAATCCAAAGTCTGAAAGGAACCTGTTCATACACTGATACAATGCTGAAACTATGTGTCATAATAAAACTGTAATAATTTGGATATTTATCCAACCAAGTTTGTTTTTAAATGTAGTCTATGCATAGAGAACAGCCTTGTGGTTGCTATGGGGGAGGAAGGTGGCTGAGAGTAGGACTAGGAGTATGGGGTTAGCAGATTCAAGTTACTATATATAGTATGGATACACAAGGTCCTGCTACATAGCACCGGGAACTATATTCAATATCCTGTGATAAACCACAATGGGAAAGAATATGAAAAATGATGTATATTTATGCATAACTGAGTCACTTTACTGTACAGCAGAGGTTGGCACAACAATTGTAAATCAGCTATACTTCAATAAAACAATTAAATATAATCTATGGTCTGCACTGTCCAGTCCTCTTTATAAACTGGCTTTTCCTGGTTTCCACACTTGTCCCTCTTCTCTTTTTACAGAATGTTTCCTGTCTGGGAGATCTTATCCATTGCAATGTCTTTAATTTATATCTCTATCATGATGATTCATAGACATGTAATTTGCTCCAAATTTTTCTGGGGTCTAGATTCTAGGATTCAGCAAAGGATACTAGAATTACTATTCACAGAAGCATAGGGAAAAACCTGGAGGGAGGGGGAAAAATCAGGAGAGACTATACATTCAATATTTTTGTCCCTTCAAAATTCATTTGTCAAAATCCTAACCCTCAAAGTGACTGTATTAGGGAGTGGAGGTTTTTAAGTAATAAGATCATGAGGGTGGGGCTCTGATGAATGGTATTAGTGCCCTGATAAAAGAGACCTCACAAAGATTCCTTATGCCTTCCATCATATGAGGACACAGTGAGAAGATAGCTATGCGTGAACCAGGAGGAGGGCCCTCACCAGATACCAAATCTGATTGCACCATGATTTGGACTTCCCAGCCTCTTGAACTGTGAGAAATATGTGTTTGTTGTTTATAAGCCACCGAACTTATAATATTTTTGTTAGAGCAGCTTGAATGGCCAAAGACAGAGAATTTCAAGTAATCCTTGCTTCACCAAGGGTAAAAAAGGAAAGTCCTGAAAACAGTTTCTTTTTTTTTTTTCCATTTATTTTTATTAGTTGGAGGCTAATTACTTTACATCATTGCAGTGGTTTTTGTCATACATTGAAATGAATTAGCCATGGATTTACATGTATTCCCCATCCTGGTCCCCCCCCTGAAAACAGTTTCTAAACATTTTAAATCAAGATCATTGGTGACCCTGGGGAGGGGAACTACAGTGGAACTGTGTGACTTTATCCTGGACTGAATCTTGGGGAGTAATAGGGGAGTGAAGAATGGAGGGTATTATATATACAGAGTTTCCTTTTAGGAACTATGATGTGAGTAAGGGTTACAGGACAACACTGATTAAGATTTGTTTTTCAAACAATAGTTAAAGATGTCACTGAAAGAGTGCATTACTGCAGGTCTTTTTTCTATTCCTATAATAAGAACAAAAGCATATACCAGACATAAATGTAAAGCTTTGCTACTGACAATTATAAAACCTTGAAATCAGTTTTAGTTTCAAAATCCTAAGTTAAAAAAATGTAAACTTCTGTAAAGGAAACACAAAATACCAGTATGTCAGAATTAGAAATCATTATGGTGTTTTGAATACTCCAATTATATCAAATTTTTTAAAAACATGCTTTAATTTGGAGTAAAACTAAGTAGAAGCTAAATAATGGATACATTTACATGTTTCCAAGTTGACACATTAAGTCAGTGAAGAGGGAGCCAGGTTTACATTTATGTTGACTATTGCTAACAGCCATCTTTTTTTCTTTTTTCTTTTTTTTCTGAGCTTTTGATAATTTGAGTGAGGGTCAAAGAGAACCAAATGGAAAAATCCAAGCTGAGTAATAAAAGGTTAGCATTGTCATCATCACAGCATTTTATTTATTTCATTTATTTAAAAACAGAAAATCATTGTCATCATCACAGTATTTTATTTATTTATTTCATTTATTTAAAAACAGAAAATCAAGTGGTTTCTGAAATCTAAGCCAGAAGCAAACATAAAACACCACTTAGAGACCCAGCAATTTCCCCCAAAGATTATACTCTTCAGTTGTTAGATAATAAGTGTTATTTGACAAATGAGACAAAAGACCTCTAAGTTTATATTATCAGAAAATAAGTGTTCTTTGAGCAAATTAAGTAGAAAGGTTCTTAAAGATTGTACTGTTGCTAATCTATCCCCAATAAATATTTATAAGGCTGGAATAATTTCTAGTTTTGACATACAGAATTAGAAGAGTCAATTCTATTGATCAGAGAATTTAAAATATGAAGGATCAACAGTCAGAAAAGATGAATCATAAATTAATGAAGACATGGTAGAAGAGCAAATAAAATTTCTAGCCTCAAACCTTCAGTTTGAAGGCAGGTAAAATTCAGAAGAGGCTCTTCTTTTGGGAAAAAGTCACTAGAGACAAAGCTGTTATTACTAACTATAAGTATATAGATTTATATTTTTTTGATGTGGCAACACACCATAATACTCTTAAGTATTCCCATTTTATAGTTCTACATTTAAATTGTGGAATGGAACTAGCAACACCATCAATATCATTTAGTAGCAGAGCAGTATCTCTTAATCACAGAAACCTGTGAGACACATATGTAGCCTCAATAAATAATTTTGCTTATTAAAAGTCATTTTCACCCCATCTCGATTTATTAGCTTTCATTCAAATAAGTTATCAGACCTTTACCATTCCCACATAGTTTTGATGAGTAAGAACATTGGCAGGATGGATACTTAGATCTTACCTAAATATAGATCTATTTAAGAAACATTAGACAAATATGTATTTTTATGTACCCAAAACAACCAAGAGTTATACTAGATTTGGTAAGTTAATAATAGAACAAACCTATTGAAAGTAAATCTGCAGTGCATTTAAGGTAAAAATAAAATGGAAAACTTTTGTGGTAGGAAAAACAACATTGTTATATATTAAAGAAACATATTTCCCCTACACTGGCATGTAAAATCAAAATAGAAGGGACTCAATAAAACCAGTAAGTTCACTTTGGGAGAAAAACATCATTTTCTTTAGTCCAGAAATCTGAAAGCTTTTAACTTGTAATAGTGAAATAAATTTTATTTTGTGGGGGCCCCAATCAAAACACTAAAGGTGCTGCTGTTTCTATTCTAAAATTACTGTAAAAAGAGCTTCATCCCACTTCATTCTGCCACTAAGTGCAAACATCTTGTGAGGCAGTAGCTTAGCATTTTCATGCTTCAAGTGATTTGTTTGGCAGATTTCAGTTGCTTGTGAAAATAATTCCTAATCTTCATATTCATAGCCTAAAGGAAACCAGGGATAGTCTAATGGAAATCAGGGTGTGTCTGATATCCATTTTCATCTAGAAGTAACTTCATGAGTGTGTAATCTTACATGAAGTTTAGATAAATTAGTTTAATGAAATTTATCTTCAGCTTTACATATCTTCTGAGAAAGATTTTTCTGGTTCTTAATTTAGACAGTTATTCATTTCCAAATAGGAGGCCATGGCATTTGCCTGAAGAAGGGTTTCACAATAGAATATATAAAGTTTAAAATAGCTCCTTAAATTAAAAAGGAATTCCTATTTACATATGGTCAACTTATCTTTGACAGAACAACAAAGGCAACACAATGGAACCAAGAGAGTCTCTTCAACCAGTGATGCTGAAACAAGTGGACATCCACATTTAAAACATCAGTCTAGACACAGACTTTATACCCTTCACAAAAGTTAACCGCAAATGGATCATAGACCTAAAAGCAAAATTACAAAACTCACAGACAATAATGGGAAAAACTTAGATGATTTTGGTTATGGTGATGTCTTTTTCTGTAACACCAAAGCAAGATCCATGAAAGAAATAGTTGATAACCTGAACTTTATTAAAAATAAAAACTTCTGCTTTGCAAAAGACAAACCCAAGACAAACAGAAGACAAGCTACAGACTAAGAGAGAATATCTGCAAAAGATACTTCTGATAAAGGTCTGTTAACAAAGCATACGAAGAACCTTTAAAATTCAACAAGAAAATAAACTGATTAAGAAATGGGCCAAAGATCTTATCAGACACCACAGCAAAGAAGATATACATGTGGCAAATAGGCATATAAAAAAAATGATCCACATCTTTCCCATATGGTATTATGGAAATACAAATTAAAACAACAATGAGATAATGAGATTCCCTGAGGATTCCCAATCCCTTTGCTGGATCCCCAGAGTGAGAAGCCTGACATGGGGCCCAGAACGTTCACAGCAGTGGGAGAACTTTGGTATTATTGTTCTCCAGTTTGCGGGTTGCTCACCCGGCACGTATGGGATTTGATTTTATCATGTTTGCGCCCCTCCTACCATCTCATTGTGGCTTCTCTGTCTTTGGACATAGGATATCTTTTTTAAGTGGGTTCCACTGTTCTCCAGTCAATGGTTGCTTAACAACTAGTTGTGATTTTGGTGCTCTTGCAGGAGGAGATGAGTGTACATCCTTCTACTCCACCATCTTGAACTGGATGCTCAGAACAATACTACTTGTCAATGAAAATCTTTCATATATGTTATTATACTTTTGCCTAAACACATAGAATGTATGACCCCAAGAGTGAACAGTAAGGTGAACTATGGACTCTGGGTGGTTACAATGTATCAAATTAGATTCATCCTTGGTTTAAAAAAAAAAAAAGGACCAATTTGGTGAGTGATGTTGATAATGGGGGTGAGTATATCTGTGTAGGAGCAGGGACATATTAGAAATTTCTGTATCTTGCTCTCAGTTTTTCTGTAAACTTAAAACTTGTCTATAAAATCAAGTCTGTTAAAAATTTTAAAGAAATTCATATGCAAATAGATAGTGGATTTAATGTTATTAATTTTGTCTGCAAGTGCTCTTGAAGCTGTTCAGGATAAAACTCTATAGAAACCAACAATGAGTTAGCACATACAAATATTAATATAATGGTTGAATCCCTAGGTCAACTAGCTTTCTAACTATAAGTATTCTGTTTAGATATTTGAATCACTTTACATTGTAATGCATCATGTAATTAAAATAGTAAGATAAGGATTGAGGTACTTTAACTGAGATTTGCTTTTATGAACAGCTGAGCGAAGTGAATGAATAAAAAACTACATATTATACCCTGCATTTGAGGACATTTGGAAGTTTTATAAAGATATATTCCTCACTAAATCACTGAATAGCTTAGAAATTCATCAAACTAAAGCAATGTCAATCCAGTTTAGGCAAAATTCTATCACTAGAGAATTGCAGCAATGGCAATGGGGCTGTATTTTTTTATTTACTTATTTAAAAACATTTATTCAGAACTTACTAAATATTAGAAACTAGGCTAGGCTGGGAGTATAATGAAGGATAAGTTAAGTTTAAAAAAAAACACACCAAAAATATCCACATACATATTCATAATACATATGATACGTACAATGGCATTATTATTAAAAATAATAACATATAATATTTACAATGTACTAGCACTGGTCTGGTAGGCTACAGTCCAAAAGGGTCACAAAGAGTCAGACATGACTGGGTGACTAAGCACATACACATACACACACACAGACACTGGTCTAAGTTCTGTATAATGTTAATTTATTTTAGCCTCCAAACGATTTTATGAAATACGTTTACTGTTGTAATCCTCACTTAATGAGTCAAAAAAAACTTACAGTGGGGTTTAGTGACAGCCAATGTCTCTTACTAGAGGGCTCAAACAATAGGAAAATAAATAAGTGTATACAAGTAAGAATGTGTTGTCACCTAAGACGGCCATGAATCAAGAGTCACAGAGATTCACAGAACAGATTCATGCATGTTCTGTCGCTAAGTCGTGTCCAGCTCTTTTGTGATCTCATGGACTATAGACCAGGCTCCGCTGTCCATGGGATTTCCCAGGCAAGAATACTGGAATGAGTTGCCATTTCCTACTTTGGGGGATCTTCCTGATCCAGGGATTGGACTTGCATCCTTTGCATTGCAGATGGATTCTTTGAGCCAGCAGGGAAGCCCCATCTTAGGACAGATAGCTGACAAAACTTTGGAAGAAACGCACAAATCTCAGGGCTGTGGCTGGCATTGGAGACATCTTTGAAAGATGATTAAAATATTTAAAAGTGGGGGCGGGGCATCATGAGCAAAGTAACATAATTAAATGTAGCCATGGGAAAGCACGGGCTGTGTTTGGGAAACACTGGATCATCCTGCCTGACTAGCGGGTAAGGGCAACAGATGTCTGTTTACAGGGTGCACAGAATCCCTAGTTGCCCAGTTCTGTCTCCTCAGTATTTCTGGACCTCAGTCCAGGTAGTGGGGAGCCAGGCTGTCCGTCCAGTTGGCCTGTGAAGCATATGCTGAGTACTGTCTGGCTATTGTCTGAGTTATGAGAAAACAGAAGGCCCACTCTCAGTCCCCACAGAAGAGATGGTCAAAGAGCAATAGTGGCCTTTGAAAGCACACACAGACGTCATTAAACCATATCACCGCTGTATAGATGCCAATATGTGTGTGTATGCTGAGTTGTGTCCAACTCTTTGCGACCCCGCTGACTATAGCCTGCCAGGCTCCTCTGTCCATGGAATTTTCCAGGCAAGAATATTGGAACGGGTTGCCATTTCCTACTCCAAGAGATCTTTCCAACCCCAGAATCAATTTGCATCTCTTGCGTCTCCTGCATTGGCAGGCGGATTCTTTTACCACTGAACCACCTGGGAAGCCCACAGATGCTGCTAGAAGAGTGCTAATGGGGACCGCGGGGTCAGGGATAGAGGTGGGGAGAAAACGCACCCAAACCAGCAAAGAAGATTCCAAGCTTCCCTTTTCATTTTCTCTCCTGCCTTTGAGAAGCAGGAGACAGCTATGTTTTCACATTTGACTTGGATACAAATACAGTGAAAATACCTAATAAACATTTCTTGCGTTCTGAGAAATAAAAAAATGAGATGAATGGAGATATGTTCTAATCAGAGAATCTTGCTGTAGGCCCAATCTTTCAGAGGAAAAAAAAAAAAACTGTTGTAAGATGAAAATGTTAGAAGTAAGAACATATGGGTTGCATGGTTTTTGATAACTTAATGGTCTGTGTCTCCTTGGTAGCACAGAACAAAAGTGTGTGTGGCTCTTATTCCTTCTAAATCCACCTTGGGGAAAATATACAGTTATCATAAATGGGATAAGAAAGGCAGAGAAGTTTTTAAATGGTTGTTCAAGGGCACTAGATGAAGCCAGTTTCTTCTAATCAGGGTTTTATCCACCACTCTTGAGATACACGTGACACATGACTAGAAGCACTTCCCTCTATCTTGCTGCCAAAGAATGAGATGCAGAGGTCATGATTTAGGAATGTTTTGATTATAGTGTCTACATTTATAAAGTAATTAATGATTTTCAAAGCAGTTTCGCATATATTGCCATCTTCATATCAACACTGCAAGTCAGGCACAAGGAGACTTAAGTGAAAACAGATGAAGGGACGGTGTCTTGTCTGCAGCTTACAGTGTATAAAGCAGAGATTCAAATCCAGGACAACCTAGGAACTGGGGGGTTTATATCCTGTGGATCCTTGTCCAGTGTTCTTTATATTATGAATGTTGCTTTTTATTAAAACTATTTGTATCAGGTAAATATGTCATTAAAAGAGATGGAGTGAAAATGATATATTTTTTGGAAACGAAACTCTTTATCAATGAAGAAATCATGTCTGACTACAGATCAAAGTTCTATAAATGATAGTGAAGTTTAAAAATTTATGTTGGTGGTAAAAATGAAGCTGAAATTCAGAGGCTCTATCTTTGACTAATAGTCTATTTTCTAGAGAATGTGAATAAGAGAAAATTATGGAGTTAATCCAAAAAAAATCTAGTAATCAATTAAATTCCATTATACAGTTTAGGATGAAAGATGACCTCTATGACTTCAAAATCATTAAAAAATAACTCTGATATATTCCTAAAGATAGAAAAGTCTGTATTTTACTGTTTATTTACAAGCAATTGAATTTTCAAGAAAGTGTAACTCTTTCCAGTGGAGAAACATTTTTATCAGGTAGACTTAACCTGCCTTTTGATAGATGTAATAAAAAGATAAATGAAAGTAAAATTCCACACATTATAGTTATATTTGTTTTTTGATAGTACACCTTGTGATAGGACGATTACAATTTACTTAAAATTGTGGTTTCAAAAAGAAAAAAAAAATTGTGGTTTCAGATTACCTTGCTTCCCTGGACCTCATTACCAAAGCAGATTTTATATCCATGCTTTCTTTCTTACTTCCTGAGTCTTTAGCCACATTTCACAGATAAGCCGAAGCACTTAGCCGCTGGACATTGGTTTGTCTCTGGAACACAGTACCAACTTCTGTTTGACCACTTCTGCAAGTGTTATCAACCCTTCTAGTGCAAAGCCTATACTGACATGTATTTGCTAAAACAGCGATGTTGGATTTGTGCTTATTTCTTTTAATTACTTTTATCTGGTCACATAAACTGCCCAGATATGCCTTTCCACTTCGTCAAATAGCTAACATATGATAAACAGATGTCAGGTGTTATATTTTAGGGGTTGTATTTCTTCATTCTTATTCTTTTCAGACTTGCCTATTAGCTCAATGTTTTCTTTCTTTTCCTTTGACTTTTAAAAAGAAATAAATAAAACCACAGAATGACAGGCTTTCATACAATGAGTTAACAGATCTCTGCTGTTATCTAAATTCTAGTTTGGTGAGACACTTTAACCAAAACGTAAAGCAGCATGATTCAGGTGACCCCTATATTATCCTTTTGTGAATCAGAGGATGTGTGGGCCAGATGTACTAAAGATAAAAATACAGTTCAGAAGGCAATTTAAATAGATCATATGTTCTGGGAAGATTACCTGTCAGGAAAATCAGGAAAAAAATCAATTTAAAATTATGACAGCCTACTCAGATACCTTGTTATATGTGGCTGGGTAAAGAATTCCATTTCACATCTAATGTCCATGTCTTATACAATAAAACCTATACAAGAAAGCATTGGAGATTTTCAACCATGAAGTGTTCTTTTCATACTTTACCCCATCCTGGAAAGAATAACCTAGATTATTGCATTTTAAGGAGGTTGAGACGAAAGTTAACTTTAAGATGAGGAACAATATCAAATAGTGTAGTGATCTTGGCTCTCGATGCACATTAAATTTCCAGGGGGAGCTTTCATAAACTCCCTATTTCTAGGCCCCACCCAAGACCAACTAATTAGAATAGTCAGAGATGGGGCCCAGGCTGTAGTATTCATGAAAGGCTCTGCTGAGGATTCTACTCTGTGTCTAGCATGGAGACCCATGAGGACAGTGAATACAAGCACAGATTTAGAATGAGATGGCCTAAATTCATAGTGGCTCCTGACAATTGACTATGAACAAGTTATTGAATCTTTCTCAGAACTAGTTTTATCTATAAATCAAGTACCTACTACTTTGGGTTGTTTCAAGGGTTAGATGAGCTATCTCCTGTCATAGATTAAATACTATTTACTATGCACATGTCAAGTTTCACATGGCAGTTCAGTTCCTGTACCCCGATCCCTGATGGCATTCCAAACTTTCATTATCAGATCACTTGCTGAATTAGAACTTTATATTTTCTTTAGAGGCAGAAGCAGCAGAGCAACGTGGTTAAGAGCGCGGACACAGGAAACAATAGCCAGGTTCAAATCTTGACTGCATCTTCCCCTTGACGCTGGTCAAACACCTGATTTTTCTCTCCCTCAATCTGCTCATTTGTAAAATGGATTATCAACATTATCTGCCTCAAAGGATTATTGTGATGAGTAAATGTATTAATACACACAAGTGGCTCAGACAGTAAAATATCTGCCTGTGATATAGCAGACCTGGTGGGCTACAGTCCATAGGGTTGTAAAAAGTTGGACACAACTGAACGCCTAACAAACACACACATCATGCTGATGATAATGTTGCTGATGTTAGTAGTGAAATGCTTTACTGATGTTTCAACCAAAGGTGTTAATTTTCCAAATATCTAACACTGTACCCACCAGATCTTTCCATCGTTCTTAGTGGTTCTCCCACACCATGTCCACTAGAACTACATTGGAGAATAAAGTTTTCAAAGATAACTTGAAAGGATATTCTCTCATTTCTTTACCAGTTTACAGATTTTTTTTGTAAGTGATCATTCAAATCCATAACCACTTCTTGAAAATTGTCTGAAAGATCATGTTCTAATACTGGTTAACAAGTAGTATCTTCTTTCCATATGCATTTATTTTATTAATGTCTATGTTATATATCATATGGTTATGTAACACTGATGTTGATATTAATAGAAAAGAATAAGAGAACTCATAAATTGCTGCTATGCTGCAGTGCTAAACAAAAAAAAATCTTAATGACATCTGTCGAGATCTTGAGTGAAGAGGCATTTGACATTCTCTGATAGTGTTGAATATCCTATTTTTAGCATTTTGTGTTTTTTGGCACTTTAAATCAAAATTTAAGATTTAAAAAAATGCTGTACCAGAGAAACGTAATGTAATTCATGAATTTAATCTTTGTTCCCTATGTAACTATTAGGTAGTGTTTCATCACAGCCACAATGCCTATCGAGGAAGCACCTCAAAGTGTCAAGGACCCAGCTGGAGATCACAATTAGCAGCCGATGTAAGTGTTTACAACCAAAGCTGGGAGATACTTGTCACAAGGAATTCATCGTAACGTATCTCATACCTGACAAAAGGCACATTAATAATCTTTTATTGCTTTCTAAGCTTTGAGGGCTCTAATTTTTCAAAAGCCAAACAAGGTCTTTTCACGCTATTTTTACTTGACCCTTAATGTGCCAAAAGATATACTTTCTGAAATAAATACTATTATGAGCTACTGAAAACACCTCTAGGCAAAACAGGCAACTTATTAACTATGACTTTATGAGACTTCACACATTGCATCTTGTGGAAAGCAAATAAAACCCTTATATCTGTTACTGCCTTTTTCTTAATACTTCACAGCTGCCATCCAAAAAAATCCCTCTGCTGAAGCTTCTGGCAATGGCTGGTCTATGAAAGAGAAATGAAATTCAGAGAAAAAGTGATTACAGAGTTATATTTTCCATGGGGTTGCAAATGCAGGTGTCAGGAGCTTCAGTAATGTTCTTTCTTTGTCCTTTGCCAAGCATGTTATCTCTGGAAGAGACCACCACCAACTTTCTTTAAACAGATGTGCCTCAGTGGCCAGCCTGAGAGCCAGTATCTATGCTGGTGAATTTATGGCCCTACACACTGGAGGTGGGATCCATTCATGTGCTCATCCATTCAACAAATAAACTGAGTGCCTACTATGTGCCAGGTCAGGCAGTGCTCAGAATAATAAGGATATAGCAGTAAATAAAATATTATGAAGTTCCTGCCTCTCTGGAACTTCATTCTAGTGGAGGACAGACAAATGTTATTTACAAGAACCTACACTGTGTTTTATGTCTAAATTAGCATGGACTGGGGTAGTTAGAACTGGACATGGACCAACAGACTGGTTCCAAATAGGAAAAGGAGTACATCAAGGCTGTATATTGTCACCCTGCTTGTTTAACTTATATGCCGAATACATCATGAGAAATGCTGGGCTGGAAGAAGCACAAGCTGGAATCAAGATTTCTGGGAGAAATATCAATAACCTCAGATATGCAGATGACACCACCCTTATGGCAGAAAGTGAAGAGGAACTAAAAAGCCTCTTGATGAAAGTGAAAGAGGAGAGTGAAAAAGTTGGCTTAAAGCTCAACATCCAGAAAACTAAGATCATAGCATCTGGTCCCATCACTTCATGGGAAATAGATGGGGAAACAGTGGAAACAGTGTCAGACTTTATATTTTTGGGCTCCAAAATCACTGCAGATGGTGATTGCAGCCATAAAATTAAAAGACGCTTACTCCTTGGAAGGAAAGTTATGACCAACCTAGATAGCATATTAAAAAAGCAGAGACATTACTTTGCCAACAAAGGTCCGTCTAGTCAAGGCTATGGTTTTTCCAGTGGTCATGTATGGATGTGAGAGTTGGACTATAAAGAAAGCTGAGCGCCGAAAAATTGATGCTTTTGAACTGTGGTGTTGGAGAAGACTCTTGAGTTCCTTGAACTGCAGCGTTGACTCATTGGAAGAGACCCTGATGCTGGGAGGGATTGGGGGCAGGAGAAGGGGACAACAGAGGATGAGATGGTTGGATGGCATCACTGACTCGATGGACATGAGTTTGAGTAAACTCCGGGAGTTGGTGATGGACAGGGAAGCCTGGCGTGCTGCGATTCATGGGGTTGCAAAGAGTCGGACAGGACTGAGTGACTGAACTGAACTGAACTGGGGAAGTTGGGGAGGAGGGTTTGTTCCGAGGTATTAGTTTGAGTGTGTGTGTTTGTTCAGTCTCTCAGTTGTGTCTGACTCTTTGTGCCCCCTGGACTATAGTCCACCAGGCTCCTCTGTCCATGGGATTTTCCAGGCAAGAATATGGGAGTGGGTTGCCATTTCTTACTCCAGGGGATCTTTCCGACCCAGGGATCGAATCCACATGTCTTGCATCTCATGCACTGGCAGACAGATTCTTTATCACTAGAGCAATTTGGGAAGCCCTACAAATTAATAAACATATAATTATTTTCAAAAAGGTCTTCCTGTAGCTCAAACAGTAAAGAATCTGCTTGCAATATGGGAGACCTGGGTTCGATCCCTGGGTCAGGAAGATCCCCTGGAGAAGAAAACAGCAATCTACTCAAGTACTCTTGCCTGGAAAATCCCATGGACAGAGGAGCCTGGCGGGCTATAGTCAATAGGGTCACAAAGAGTTGGACATGAGAGAAATTATTTTAAAAAAGGGACATACTATCAGAGTGAGATTGTTTATTTCACATAGCTCAAATAGGTCACACATATTTGTATACACATAGCTATGAAATATATGGGTACATATATTTGTATACACATAGTCTCCTAGAAGCAGATTCATTATCTGCAATGCAGGAGACACGGGTTTGATTCCTGGGTCAGGAAGATCCCCTGGAGAAGGAAATGGCAACACACTCCAGCATTCTTGCCTGGAGAATCCCATGGATGGAGGAGCCTGGCAGGCTTTGTCAGTTCATGGGGCTGCACAGAGTCGGACACGACTGAGTGACTAAACCACCACCACCAGCTATGAAATATATACTTATTTCAGTACGAAGCATAGACATTAGTGTGCATATATATTTCCCATCCTCTGTTTTTCCCACTCCACATGCATGCCCTTGCCAAACCTGTCACTCCATCACCGTAAGTGCATATGTTCTCTATCCTTAAAAGGGGGTGGACCTCTGTGATCTCCTTGAGGAAGGAGTAGCACAGAGGAGCCTCCGTATGACTTCTGAAGTCAGCCATGAGAATGACGCAGCTCTTGCCTGCCTTCCTCTCAGGATGCCCACTCTCGAACTCAGTGAAGCAGTCCGTGAAACATGGAGATCCTTACCCATTTGGAGAGGAACAGACCTGAGTTCAGAGCCCGGTGGAGCTCTCAGCTCAGAAGGCCAATCGCCAGCCATGGGACTAAGCCATTTTTCATGTATTCTCCAGTCCTCTTTTGAGCTATTCCAACTGAAAGTATTGGAGCAAAGATGAGCAAACTTTTTGGAGCAAAGTTTTCCTACTGAGCCTTGCCTAAATTTCAGATTTATGAACAAAATCAATCTTTATTATGATCCTAGTCCACTAGGTTTTGGGGTAGATTGTTATACAATAATGCATAGCCAGGACAATACACACACACACATGTGCATAAGTGGTCAACTGAGTGTGCTCTTTTCAATTTTAAGGATTAGATAGCAAATACGAGGAGTAACTAGAAAGGGTCCAGTGAATGTCCACCACAGATAGTAAAAGCAGGAGCATGGTCCTTGTTAGTAGGGTTACACCCTCAGGTTCAATCTGAGAGAAGGTCTGAATATTTTCCCTGAAATTTTTTTGAATGTTGTATTCAGGTTTGCCCAGAAAGGCACTGAACCTGAGGTCAAAATCATGTACTGAAGCTCTACAATTTAGTGATGTATAACCTTGAACAAGTCACGTAACCTTTAAAAGTTGCTTTATGTGTATGTGTATAAACATATACATAATAAAAACATGTATTTGTATTAATATTGTCATTCACACAAGATTGCAAAGGTAACAGCAGTAATAACAAGTGCTAACATTTTGGGGTCTACATTATGAGGTAGGCACTGTATTATGTGCTTCATATGTCATCATGTGTTCTTAAAACTGTTCAATTTATTATGTATGGTACTATTATTATCTCCTTTTTCATTGAGGAAAAAACCAAGTTACTGAGAGATTAAGTTACTAGCCCAAGATCAAATATAAGTATCAGAGTGGGATTTAAAAGCTAAGTGTTTCATGCACACCGATTTTGCCTACCTGCTGTTGTTAAAAAACAAAACCCAAAAAGCAAAACAGCAAAACAGTAAGTCTTTCAGCTAGCAGAATCAGGGATGTCTTTCACTACTATGAGGCATATCAGTTCAGTTCAGTTCAGTCGCTCAGTCGTGTCCGACTTTTTGTGACCCCACGGACTGCAGCACACCAGGCTTGAGGCATATTAAGTAACATATTCATGAAAGAGGTGAAGTTCTGAAAATGCATACGTGAAAATAGATGAGGATAGGATTATATACACAAAAAAAGCAGAAGTACTACAGGAAATGAATTGAGGAAGAATTTTTGAAAGATTTGATGCTGCTGGCACTGCTCATATCTTCCTAATGTGTGAAGCTAAAGAAAAAAGAAAAAAAAAAAAAAAAAAGAGGACTTGGGAAATAGGCAGCCCAAATGCCATATTTTTGCTCTGGAGAGTAGGGCTTCTGAGAGATGGATTGGAAAGCAAACATAAAGGAATGAAGCAAGGAACATCTCTTTTGGTTTTGGTGTTCTGATTCCATTACTCAGATAAAATCGTTGAGCTTCCAAATTTTGTTTCCAGGGCTTTGTGGCAGACTTAGCTAGTGATACCCTATCATCCAGTTGGATATCATGAATAATGCAGCCCAATTTTCATCCCTGTTGGTTCCTATTTTATCCTCCCAGGTCTTGGCTTCCAAACCACTCTGGTCATAGATCTTCTGTTTATGATTTTTATACTCTTTATAGCCTGTACCCTCCTCCCTGAAGACTGATAGTGATCATCTGTGGGTGACTGCCATCCTCATTCTGACTTTTAATTCTTTCTTGTTGTTATGATAAAACTTCTCAGATCTTTCACCTTTGTATTATCTGGAGCCTTTAAGGAAGGAAGAGGCAACAAAAGAAAAACCCTGAGTTTTTTAAATGGGCTTCACTACACATTGTTCAAGCTCTCACTCAGATTATGTGACCTCTCCATTGTCTGTGTCTAGGGAATGGATGTGCTGCTTTATTCACACAGACTTCAGGGTTGCTCCTTTGATATTTTATAAATCAGCCACTCCGTGGCTCCTGCGTGCCTTTGTTGGGTGTTCTATAGGGGTTGGGGCTTTCCACTTACTGACTCCAGTATTTCTGTTCAATGCATCAAATGTAACCACTCACTGGGACAGCTCAGGAGATCAGGGCTTAGTCTAACTTTGGAGGGCTTTGTAGATGGCGCTAGTCATAAAGAACCCACTTGCCAGTGCAGGAGATGCAAGAGATGAGAGTTGATCCCTGGGTCAGGAAGATCATCTGGAGAAGGGAATGGCAACCACTCCAGTATTCTTGCCTGGAGAATTCCATGGACAGTGGAGCCTGGTGGGCTACAGTCCATGGAGTTGCAAAGAGTCAGACATGTCTGAGCAAATGAACACACACACACACACACACACACACACACTTAGGAACAACCCCTCCTCCCCAACTACCCCAATCCACAATAATTTGTACCCAAAATACAGAGCAGGTTCTTATAAACATTTTCCATGGCGCTCCCTTGTGTATTAGAACCTACAGTCCAATCAGTTTGCACAGGCAGAAACATGGACATTGTGTTTGTGTTTGCAACTTCCTCTTTCAATACTAAGTCCTTCAAATGCTCAATCCAAAACTTCTGTTAATTTTACTTCCTAAATATTTAGAAAATTGCCAACTCTTTACCACCTTCATGATTGTATGCAGAGGAAATCTCCTCGCTTACCCGAAGTAAAGCCACACATATCTGTTTCTTCTCTATTTCTCTCCCTTTTGCATACTTCTACTTCCTTCACCCACAGGTGAGCCATAACACAGGGCTTTCCTGGTGGCATAGATGGTAAAGAATCTGCCTTCAACATGGGAGACCTGGATTCAGTCTCTGGGTCGGGAAGATCCCCTGGAGAAGGGAATGGTTACCCACTCCAGTATTCTTAGAGAATACTTAGAATCCTAGAGAATTCCATGGACAGAGGAGACTGGTGGGCCACCATGCGGTCGCAAAGAGATGGACACAACTAAGCAACTAACATGCACAGAAGAAAACTTTTTGTCAAATGAAAATCTATGTCACCTCCCTTCAATGATTCTTCAATAGCCTCAGGATAAGAGAATTTTACATCGCTTACAAAGAAGGCCACATGTCTTGGCTTGCCTGGAATAGTCCTAATTTGTGGCAATTTCCAATTTAAATTTATTTATGGAATAATTATTAGTATCATCTTTTTCACTTTTGAAAGCATAGTACCTTGGATAATATAGTCTATGATTTGCCCAGCTTATAAAGCCCTTCGTTGATTTGTCTGTTCAGGATTATTTCCACTTGTTTAAGCCTCCGATTATCTGAGTAATTTTTCTAAAAATATTATTTCTTTCATTTCTGAGTCTTTGCACATTCTAGTCCTTCTATATAAAGGGCTTTTCCTGCTTCTTGTCTGGCTAACTATTCTTCATTGTTTAGGTACCCTGGGAAGATGAAAAAATCCTTTCTTCCCCAAGACTAATATATTGAATCTCTTTTGCATTCCTATAGCTTCCCATATTCAGTTCTATAGTAGCACTGGTTCTACAATATAGTTGTTTATGTATTTGTTTGTTTTACCCAGTGAATCGTAAACTGCTTAACATCCAGAAACTGCATCGTCATGCTTGCTGTTGCATCCCAGAGTGTGCACCACCCTGCAGAGTAGTGTACAAGTAGATTTTAGAAAGATACTTCCTAAATGAATGAACAATAAATAAAGGAAAAAATGTAAACTCTAGTAGAGTTATCTTGGAAGAGTAACTATACATCCAGGGAATTTAAAAACTGCTGAAGCATCAGTGCTTTATTGATTTCCAACTTCTCTGGAGGAGGGGAACTCACTTGAATTAGATAAGCTTCTGTTCCTTTCTAAATGTGGAAAACAATATATTCACAGTCTTTTGCATGAACTTTGTTAGGAAACTTCAGCTTTGGCAGGCCACTACTGTGAATATTCTAAATGGGAACCAAAACACTCCAAGATTCTTTCATAATGCAGTTTTTTAAGTTGGTAAATGGAGTAAGGGTATTATTAGAAGTTGTTATTTTCTATTTGTCAATGGTAGACATAGTTAACAATCCATTTTGAGCCTCACTTTAACCAAAGAGAACATTTAGTGAGTGATTCATATAAATTCTTGGAAGACTGTGATTTAAAACAAAATTATATAAACCTCAAGATATATGTGTAAGTAAGATAATAAGAGTTGAGATAGACTGTTGTAAGAACTTTTTGCTATTGGATGAATTACTTATCAAAATATAAACAACTGGATTCTATATCTCAAATGAATCTAATCTTAAAAGAAATACTTTTGCTTAGCAAATTAGGAATAAAGAAAATGGTCATAAATTGACAAAAGATATCAATACTAATAAAAATCCCATAGAAAACATCATACGACTTAGAAACACAATGGCACAAAATATGTCTTCTTGCTATCATTGCTTCATTCAAGACTGTTGATCTCAGCAAAACAAAGCAAGAAAAAATTTAAAAATTGAGATTAATAAGAATGCTTAGAAATTACTGCATACAAAATTGATAAAATGATTTAATTGCATTTATATATGCCACTGATAAAGAAAAAATAAAAAAAAAATTAGATGCCATTTCAGTTCAGTTCAGTTCAGTCACTCAGTCGTGTCCGACTCTTTGTGACCCCATGAATCGCAGCACGCCAGGCTTCTCTGTCCATCACCAACTCCTGAAGTTTACTCAAACTCATGCCCATTGAGTCGGTGATGCCATCCAACCATCTCATCCTCTGTTGTCCCCTTCTCCTCCTGTCCCCAATCCCTCCCAGCAACAGGGTCTGTTCAATGAGTCAACTCTTCGCATGAGGTGGCCAAAGTACTGGAGTTTCAGCTTCAGCATCAGTCCTTCCAATGAACACCCAGGACTTATCTTCTTCAGGATGGACTGGTTGGATCTCCTTGCAGTCCAAGGGACTCTCAAGAGTCTTCTCCAACACCACAGTTCAAAAGCATAAATTTTTCAGTGCTCAGCTTTCTTTATAGTCCAACTCTCACATCCATACATGACCACTGGAAAAACCATAGTCTTGACTAGATGGATCTCTGTTGGCAAAGTAATGCCTCTGCTTTTTAATATGCTATCTAGGTTGGTCATAACTTTCCTTCCAAGGAGTAAGCATCTTTTAATTTCATGGCTGCAGTCACCATCTTCAGTGATTTTGGAGCCCCCCAAAATAAAGTCTGACACTGTTTCCACTGTCTCCCCATCTATTTCCCATGAGGTGATGGGACAAGATGCTATGATCTTAGTTTTCTGACTGTTAAGCTTTAAGCCAATTTTTTCACTCTAAATACCATCAAAATATTGAGCATTTAGGAATACATCTAAAAAAACATGTGCAAGGACTTCATGGTAAAAATTATGTCTTTATTTAAATATATCATAAAAGATCTAAATAAATGTAGACATGATCATACGCCATTAATTAATTACACAAGTGGACCCAACTCTTTACTCTATGTTATATAGATGCCTTTGCCATTTTATTCTGTAGTTCCTCTCAATACAGAGATAATGTCTATTTCACTACCAGTTGATACTAAGTTCAAAAATGGGATCAGTTGTGGCCAGTGCTGTGCATAGTCGGTTGATCATTGATTTTCCAATGCCCTCCATGTCCTATTTCCTAGAACCTGTGACTATTGTCACCTTTTATGGCAAAGAGACTTTACAGATTTGATTAAACTAAAGATCTGGAACTTGGGAGGTTCTTCTGGATTATCTGGGTAGGCATGATAAAACCAAAAAGGTGCTTATAAAAGGGAAGGTGGTATGAAAGTGGAATTATAGAAAGGTTTAAAGAGGCTACACTGCTGGCTTTAAGATGGAGAAAGGGAGCATGAGCCAAGAAAAGCAACAGTGGAGACGACCTCTAGAAAGTGCAAAAGACAAGGAAACAGTTTATCCTCTGGAGCCCAAAGGAAAAAACAAAACACAGCCCTGCCAAAATCTTGACTTTAGCCCAGTGAAACTTATTTCAGACTTCTGACCTCCAGAACAATAAGCAGATAAATCTGTGTTGTTTGAAACCACCAAGTTTGCAGTAATTTGTTATAGCATACATAGGAAATAAATTTAGCGAGTAAGCAGGATGACACACGCAGAGGCTTGAAAAAGTACATGTCTGCCATTGTTATGAGATACAGTTCTGGTTAGTCAGTTAGAGAACTTTGCAAAAACGAATTCAGCAAAATAGCTCTAAACTGAATGTCAAGAGTTTTGGTACTGACAGTGTTCCATGGAGAGTCCAGTAAGAGTGATGAATAAACTGTGGCATTTCACAATGAAATTTGGGACAACACTGGAAACTAGAAGATAATGTTGCAGGTTCTTAAAATTTCTAGGAGAAAATAATTTGCAAACTAGATTTTTATATCTAGCTATATTATTAAGGGTGAGCTTGAAATATATCAATAGATACTTTCAGCTCTGTGATTGTCAAAATACTGTACATTCCATGCACCCTTTCTCAAAGAATGTGCTTTTTAAAATATGGAAGCAAGAAGATATGGGATCAAGGAAAAAGAGAATTCGAACATGAGAGCTAATGAGAACCCAAAGATAGCAAAGCTGGGAGAACATGAATGGGTTTGGAGGGTTCTCAGAGCATATTAAAACAGATAGCTCAGTAATAGATCAAATTGATAGATTATCTTATGATTTTGAATATACTGAGTTGAGATTTACATTTGTGTTAGAGGGTTTGGGCACGAATCAGTGATAGGGATGCAGGCTGGTAAGTGAGCAAACAACAGCAATGAAAACTAGGTCATACTAACAACTCCAGAGAGGAAATTTTGAATAGATATGAAATGTAGTAATTGCTCTCTGGATGGTTCAGCTGCAAATATTATTTAAATAATTACAAAATGTAAGAGCTAGTGTTAATAGCTGAGTTGTACCCAATTCTTTGCAGCCATGTGGACGGTAGCCTGCCAGGCTCCTCTGTCCATGGGATTCTCCAGGCAAGTACACTGGAGTGAGCAGAACATAACCTAACCACAGGGAATACTATAACTATACTGAGAATATGGGGAGCGGTGGAGAGGGAAGAAAGGCATGTTTGGACGGAGACGGCATGAAATTGAGTTAAATTCTCATATTCTATAGTACAAGTCAAGAGAGGATATGTAATAATCAAGGGCTAATAGTGTAAATATTTATTAGAAATGAAAATGCAAACACAAAAAAGACTAGCTCAAAGGAATGAATATGACACCTTGGAGGAAGCAATGGCAACCCACTCCAGTACTTTTGCCTGGAAAATTCCATGGACATAGGAGCCTGGTAGACTGCAGTCCATGGGGTCGCTAAGAGTCGGACATGACTGGGCAACTTCACTTTCACTTTTCACTTTCATGCATTGGAGAAGGAAATGGCAACCCACTCCAGTGTTCTTGCCTGGAGAATCCCAGGGACGGGGGAGCCTGGTGGGCTGCCATCTAGGGTCGCACAGGGTCAGACACGACTGAAGCGACTTAGCAGCAGCAGCCCCAGCAGGGCATCACAGTTGCAAGTGGAAAGGGCAGAATGCACAAGAAAATAACTATTTTAGTTTTTTAACTGTGTCCACATAAAACTTTCATATAATAAAATACTTTAAGAACTTTGTTTCTTCTAGTTTGACTACCATTATGGAACAAAGGAATTAAAGCTATCAGAAGACACATAGACCTGAGAATAAGAAAGACAGAATTCACGGTGATATAATGAAAACACAAAGGAGGTGCAGGTTTCGCGTTTTGCCAATGACGAGCTGGGCATTTTCCAAGGAGTTGGAAGAACTGCTGTCTAAGGCCTCTCTCAGCTGTAATGTGCCATTCCTTGGAGTCTATTGTCATGAATAGTGTGCAACAGTATGTAGCATACATCCTCTTGCTTTTTTTAAAAAAAATGGATGTGAAATATTAAAAAAATCATAGATTCTACCGATTCATTAAAAAAACGAATAACCAGGCCCGAGCACTTGTCTCGAGGATTTGGGTAGAGAGGGAGGTGGGAGGGGGGATCGGGATGGGGAATACATGTAACTACATGGCTGATTCATGTCAATGTATGACAAAAACCACTACAATATTGTAAAGTAATTAGCCTCCAACTAGTAAAAATAAATTAAAAAAAATTAAAAAAGAGTATTATATACTAAAAAAATAAAATAAAATAAAATAAAAAAACAAATAACCACAAGCAGGCAGAGGGCAAAATTGTCACAAAGGACAAAGCCCAGCAAGTGGCATAACGGACAACCCAATCCAAAAGTCAAAGGTCCTGTTGTGAGTGAATCCCAGCTTTTACAGAAATCCCCCAGAGATTCCATCAGGAATAGTACATGAACTGCAGTAAGCATTTCTGCATCATCTATCACAACACTCCCTAGGCTTTACAGCAAACTGAAATAAAATAACTCAATCTTTAATTGGAATTTAACAAAATTAATATTTATCTCTTTAATATTTTTGAAAGACATTTTATTTCATACCTATTTATCCACAACTTTTCATCTAAATGTGAACCATAAAATATTAAAGCTGGAAGAAACTTTAGTCCGAACTTTCCATCTCACAGATAAAGAAATCAGGTATCTGGGATGATTATGTGACCAAGGTCACAGATGATGATTAGCAGCATGTGGCTCCACAGTACCATGCTGGTAAAGACAAAACTATCTAATACTTAACTATCTAATATCTATCAAACCAGTATGAGTTTGCTACTGAAGTACAATAAATTGAGAGAAAACCAAGTAAATATAAAAATGGTTGAAAAAAATTCAAGCTTAAGCTTCAAGTTCTTGGTGGATCTGTTAGAAAACAGAATCCAGAAGGCATTTAACCAAAAGCTTTACATCATCTCCTGGGTTGTGCCAGCTTTTTAATTTGGCAGAAATAAAGAATATTGCTTGTAATCAAACACCCTGCCTAGGATTCTGGTCTATAATAAATTAATGAAGTGAGTTTCTCCTCTCTATTAGATTATCACTGGCCACCATTTTCCAAGACAGAGATAATAAAACACCATACCATAAAATGCTCTATCAGCAAGTGTTTCTTCAGTGCCAAGTAATTATTAATGCTGGGAACGAAATATGCTGGATCAGCTTTGGCAATGCATTTAAAAACCCTCAGGCTTGAAAGCTCTACAAGCCCCATACCCCAATTTGCCACATTTACTCTCTCAGCTGGAGTTCTCTCTTCCTGTTGTTTTCTGTTATAGAGAGTTCTAGAATCAGAAAACTGGAAGGGTTTATAGGGATTCAGTAGGCTAGTAATTTAAGAGAGAATAAAGTAAATTGCCTGAAAGAACACATGATTGCTACTGCTGGTGAAAGACAAATCAAAAAGTTTTAGAAGACTATGTAACACTTCCCCCAGTTGTTTTAGGGTCCATTCTGTTTCAGTTACTTCCACGTTTTTCACACCCTGAGCAAGAAGGGCATACTACATATAGGGCAGGTCCTTTGCAGAATCGATGACTAGATTCTCAGATAACAGATTCCATAAAAATAGTGATCTAGAAGGATAGAAAATAATCTACAAGACTCCATAAAAACTAGGCCTTTGCAAGTGGCTCAGATCAGCCACTTGGAGGAATGAATGGTGCTTTCTGAGGGACTGTGGATTTAACTACCACACAGGTTTGGGCTGACTATAGGGTGAGAAACTTGAGTCTGTCCAGTTTTCAGCACATCAAGTCCTGAACCCCAGGGCACACCTCATTTCTAGGCAAACCGGGGCAACTGCTCCTCAACTGTATGAAGTGTTGTTATTTCCCTAAATACCATTTGTTGGGGATCCAAGTACTTGGGAAAAATCATAGGATCATATATTGTCATAAAATCAAAAACACGCTTGAATCTTAAATTATAGACATTTATTTCCATAACCCTTTGATGTCTAGCAGGTCATTCTGCATATGTTATGGACTTTTAAAAATGTACCATCTTACTCTTTATTTGCAATTTAAATGTTTCACCAGAAGCCAGGTGGGGAAGAGTAATGTGCAGAATGAGTCATCCTCAACAGTGATATGTAAAAAGAAAAACAAATCCTGAATAATGCTGCTACGCTCTGTTCTAATACAGTTTCTATCAATTGCTGTGGCCATCGTGCATATGACTTTAAACTCAGGTTCTACAAAAAGACTAATAAGACAATGGTAAAAATTTTGAATTTAAAATCATGAAATCTAAGATATTCTTGGTTGAACAAAAGAAATACATGTGTCCTCATTTCCCATGTCATCCATTTTACAATTTTGGTGGGAGGGAGGATTTACTGACAAATAGCTTTATTATATCGTAACCCTCCTTCTTCAGTTATAATTTGAGAGTCCATTGCATGTGGCCACCCATATATGATTCCCAAATGTTTCCTGTTGCCTTGTGGGGTTTTGTTTTTTGGTAACTATTTTCTGTCTGTTGTTTCACTGAACTAAAACGGCAACATGGTTCAATAAAAAAAGCATATGACTGGAATAAGACCTGAGTTCAATTCCTCTCTTGACCATTTACCACTTTCATAATTTTTAATAAACTTTAAATGCCTTCAAACCTTCTAGTTTTCATCTGTAAGCTGAAATATTCACCAACGTGAGCTGAAATCATCGCTTATGTCTTATGTATCTATATGAACCAAGAAGCACTAGAAAATGGTCTTGTTCAGTTGCTCTCAGACTTCAGACAAAATTTTGCACACTCTTAAGTGTTGGTGAGGATTTTGTGGCAAACTAGTCTCTGTATAGCCTTCAAAAACTGCTTTTATTGGCTAGAAAGTTGACCCAACCAGACATACACATGCACATGTACACAAACACATGCATCTTCACTGATCTTTGAAAAGTCCTACTTGGCAGGTATTTTTTCTTTCTCTTTTCCTAGCTATATGCGGAACTGGTTCGTATAAAGCACTTGTGGAATGTTTGGAAAGTCTCAAGAGGTCTAAGAGCCTGGTTGAAGCCTGTATCACTTAAGAGTTCTACATGGTCACTTGTCCATGGGCCAATAAAGCCATTTCCCATGGCTCATTTTTAATAACAGTGTCAAGGACATGATACTCCTGTGGGATATAGCAGAAGACATTTTCAGCCTTTCTGTCTGTCTCTCTTTAACCCTTAGACATGAGATCTAAAAATGTACAAGGTAAAAGACAATCAAAGCAAAACAAAACCAAGAAACAATTAACCCAACTAGGAAAAATAAAGAGCTTGTTTGGGACACTGTGTGGGCATGCCTGCTGGCAATTTTTAAAGTCATTCGCGGTTTAAACTGTAAGCAACCACAGTTGCAAAAAGTGCTGTAATCACTCACTCTAGATTTATTTTCTTTCAAGAGGCAAATAAGGAGGTTCTCATAGGAACAAGCTTAGGGAAGGTGGGAGAGCAAAGGGACTCAGGAGATGGAGTCCTAACAAGCAGATTCACATCCCACTGGCTGGAAGGCTTTGGCAAGTTATAAGACCATCCTAACCCTTTATGTTCTCATATGCAAAATGAGAATATTATTTACCTGATGGCTGCAATAAAGATTAACAGCCTAATATAGGAAAACTCCTGGCATGACACCTTGTATCAAGTGCTCAGAATGAGAAAGCTTTCGAACTGTGGTGCTGGAGAAGAGAGTCCCCTGGACTGCAAGGAGATCAAACCAGTCATTCCTAAAGGAAATCAACACTGAAGATTCATTGGAAGGACTGATGCTGAAAGTGAAGCTCCAACACTTTGGCCACCTGATGTGAAGAGCTGATGACTCATTGGAAAAGACACTGATGCTTTGAAAGATTGAGAGTAAGAAGAGAAGTGGGTGGCAGAGGATGAAATCATTAGATGGCATCACTGACTCAATGGACATGAACTGGAGCATACTTAGGGAGATAGTGAAGGACAGGGAAGCCTGGCATGCTGGAATCCATGGGGTTGAAAAGAGTCGGACATAACTTAGTGACTAAACAACAAATGTGAGGAAAATTTATAAAGTCTTCCATGTTCATTTGCTGCCAGAGCCAAAGAATACCACTTTTGTTTGTTCTTTTGCTTTTGTTTTTTATGAGTTGAACAAGAAAAGTAATTGAATTTCTTCTGTAAATCACAGCGGTTCCTAGGCCACTCTCTGATTATACGCTGATATTCTCTAAAGTCGTAGTCAAACATTTGCTTTTTCACTAATGCAGTTATTAATCATGATAGTCTGGGGCTGAATCTGGAAGCTTTCCCAAGGATGTGTAACTGGAACCGATGTAAAGTGAAACATAGAGGTGCCATGCTTTCGGATGCTCTGCTTTTGCCTTTTAAAGCAACCACTCTGTGCACTGGAAAAGGTTAGAAGTGGCAGGATGGGGGTGGGTCATTCAATCCATCACCACATTATACTAAAATGATGATAATTTGGTTAACCATATCTCCTCTGGCCATCTCAGCCTATCTTCTTCATCCTTATCCTTCATCTCAAACGCTGAAATCTCATTTTCAAGCCATGTTCTCTCATTGTCTTTTAACTCTCTCTCTCTTTTTTTAAAAATAGATTTCACTTTTTAGGGAAGTTTTAGGTTCCCAGAAATATTGAGCAAAAGACACAAGATTGCCCATATATCCCCTCCCCTCACATACACATATCTTGCCCTGTTATCAACATCCTTCACCAGAGTGGCACATTCATTACAGCTGATGAACCTATATTGACACATCATCATCAACCCAAGTCTGTAGTTTACATTAAGGCTCACTTTCACATTGTACCTTCTACAAATCTGAACAAATGTGTGATGACATGTATCCATCATTATAGTATCCTTCAGAGTAATTTTGCCACCCTAAAAATCCACCTATTCCACCCTCCCTCCTTCCTAACTCCTGGCATCCTGATTCTTTTACTGTCTCCATAGTTTTGAACACTTTGTTTCTGTCTTGCCTGTACTTTAATCTCACTTAAAGATCTAATTCTTCAATTTCTCTTTTTTCTCCATTTTGTTGGTTTTGCATGTGTGCTCACTTGTGTCTGACTCTGCAACCCCATGAACTATAGCCCGCCACTCTCCACTGTCCATGGGATTTCCCAGGCAAGAATACTGGAGTGGATTGATATTTCCTCCTCCGGGGGCTCTTCCCGATCCAGGGATTGAACCCACATCTCCTGCATTGACAAGCAGATTCTTTACCACTGAGCCACCAGTGAAGCCCTTTGTTGGTCATATGATGACTTAAATTGCAATCGTAAAACAATCCAGACCCCATGGTCAATCACTTCTATTTATTTGCCTTTCTCAGCACCCTCAAATCCAGATACCCTTGTCTTTCCCCATGCCTACTCAACCAGTAAGCAATTTAGTGCCCATCTGATCACTGCTTTTCTTTGCCAGTTTCAAAGGGCTGTGCCTTTATTATTCTCGGAGATGGACCTTCAGGTGTGAGTCTAGAGATGAGCTCTTCCCAAACAAGTTATGCTCTGGTGATGTCATCTGGATGGGCTGCCTCATTTCTCAAAGTTGGCCTGTCAACATCAAACTCGTTGGTTTGTCTTGCTCTGCTTCTAGTGTTTGTACATATTAGATTTGACACCTATTTCTGGCTTCCCCTGGAGAGGGGAAAGGCTACCTACTCCAGTATTCTGGTCTGGATAATTCCACGGACTGTGTGGTCCATGGGGGTCACAAAGAATCAGACATGACTGAGCGACTTTCACTTTCACTTTTTCTGGCTTATTCTAGTGTCTTACAACCACATCGCACATACTCTTAACCTTTTTAAAAGAGATTTTTAGGTTAAATTTTGCATCCTACCCATGGACTCACAGAAGATACTATTAATCTACTTATAGTTTTGACTTCTCTCTTATCTTGGTTTATAGCTTAAAGTCATCAGCCCCATGAAATTAAAATGGGATAGCCTTGCACAGATTGGTTGACATTAAAGGGCAAAAATGCATAATTGTGTATCTACATATGTGAAATGGACTTCAGACAGACCTGAAATATGAGTTTGCTAAATGATAGTCATACTGAGGAAGCTGACCTTTGACTTATCCAGTCTCATGATAAGAACACAGAAATGTTATGGGTTGTTTTACTGCATCAAGTTCTTAGGCAGGAATGCATTCAGTCTTTCTAATAGAAATAGTCAATTACAATTAGATGGAGGACTGGGCAAGAGGTAATTTAAATCCCATAACAAATAACAAATAGAAAAGATAAACTTCTTTAACTGGCAGATAATATCAGTAGTATTTTGCCCTTTGAGGATATGGGGAATTGGTTACCATCTCATTATCTATTGGGACTTCCCTGATAGCTCAGTTGGTAAAGAATCTGCCTGCAATGCAGGAGATCCCGGTTCAATTCCTGGGTTAGGAAGATTCACTGGAGAAGGGAAAGGCTACCCACCGCAGTATTCTGGCCTGGAGAATTCCATGGATTATACAATCCATGGGATCACAAAGAGTCGGACACGACAGAATGACTTTCACTTCATTATCTATTGTTGAGTGTAAATTTTGTATATGTATATATGTACATATGATATATATATATATATGATCAATTGTTATGAATTTCAAATAGTTTCTGTCAATGACAATATTATTAAAATTATAGACACTTAAAGATTTTTAAAAAGTTCACTTCTGAATTGTACAGACAACTCAATTTCTTGGTAAAGAAGTTAGCCAAATATTGGCATCCACAGACTTATAGTTTCTCATATGAATGAAATTGCTAATTTTCTTTTCTCTTTATGGGATGAGGTATCTTGAATCTGTGTTTAAGCTTTTAAAATAAACCCCAAACGTATGTCATCAAAATTTACTAGAACTCAGCATTTCTAACCTCCTTTAGTTAAATAAAAATACCTTCATAGCTAAAATATGTGAGCAAAATCACGATAACTTTCATTTTTCCTGGCACCAATATTTTTGTTACATCATCTGATGGAAGCCATTTATGTTTTCTCCAAACAGCTCCTCATCTTTAAAAGGAAGGAGGGGGCAAGTACACTTAACTCACATAGGTGCTGGGAGGATTAAGCAGAACATTAAGTATGAAAGCACTGTTAAAATATATGCATGGAGGGAACATAATTCATTATTGTTTTGAAATACTTAAATCAAAACTCTTAAATTTAATATTTAAGTCCCAAATATATTAGTCCCAAATATGGTATTAAGACATAAATGGAATGATTTATAGGAAGATGGCAGGCAACCTTTAGTCTTTGGTCTAAAAATCTGTTGACCATTTTTTCCCCTTGTTAATTAAGCAGAGTGAGCTCCAGGCTCAGCATCTCATATGCTGACTGTCTGACACATCTGTGGCTCCCTTATCCCTCTCTTGCTCCTTGGCTGTGATGCTAACTACGAGACAGAGGTCCAGCCCATTCTGTTCCCCATAGGCATTCTTTCACAACATGCTTCATAGCTGCAAAGCATGTGGCTTTTCCTCTTGTCAGGCTGCATTCTGGTTGCAGCCAGCCTAAGTGCCATTAACTGCTCATTTTTTGACAGTGTGAAATCACTGCTCTGGCCTCTGCGAACCTTGGATCAGGCTCAGTCATACTCAAGTTGTCCAAGTAAAAAGCCTGAATCCTTCATCTGTACTGCCAAATGTATATTAGATTCTAAGTGATTCTGCTTTCCAGGTACTGTCTTTAAATTATTCAAGAAATGTAGAATGGGTGGAGACTAAGCATGTGCTGCTTCAGATGGAAAAGAAAACCAGGGAAAAGGGTTAGTTAAGTAAATACAAGGAATTTATAATAAATTTCTATGCCACACAGTATGCAATTTTCTTTTAGATTTTTTGGTAATAAAATAACCAGAAAGAAATGTAATTTCAATTTTATTCTGAAAACTTTAAATTTCAGAATGCAACAGAATGAAATTTTACTTCTTCTTCTTCTTTTTTTTTTTTAAAATTTCACACTGGCTGCTGCCAGGTATGGGTTTTATTTAGGACCAAAATTTTAAGAAGGTGCTAATGTGCCCTCAAATGTGCTCAAAATTCTCCAAGCCAGGCTTCAGCAATATGTGAACCATGAATTTCCAGATGTTCAAGCTGGTTTTAGAAAAGGGAGAGGAACCAGAGATCAAATTGTCAACATTCGTTGAATCATTGAAAAAGCAAGAGTTCCAGAAAAACATCTATTTCTGCTTTATTGACTATGCCAAAGCCTTTGATTGTGTCAATCAACAATAAACTTTGATCACAATAAACTTTGGAAAATTCTGAAAGAGATGGGAATACCAGACCACCTGACCTGCCTCTTGAGAAATCTGTATGCAGGTCAGGAAGCAACAGTTAGCACTGGACATGGAGCAACAGACTGGTTCCAAATAGGAAAAGGAGTACGTCAAGGCTGTATATTGTCACCCTGCTTATTTAACTTATATGCAGAGTACATCATGAGAAATGCTAGGCTAGATGAAGCACAAGCTGGAATCAAGATTGCCGGGAAAAATATCAATAACCTCAGATATGCAGATAACACCACCTTTACGGCAGAAAGTGAACTAAAGAGCCTCTTGATGAAAGTGAAAGAGGAGAGTGAAAAAGTTGGCTTAAAGCTTAACATTCAGAAAACTAAGATCATGGCATCCAGTTCCATGACTTCATGGGAAATAGATGGGGAAACCATGGAAACAGTGAGAGACTTTATTTTTTTGGACTCCAAAATCACTGCAGATGGTGACTGCAGCCATGAAATTAAAAAGATGCTTACTCCTTGGAAGAAAAGTTATGACAAACCTACACAGCATATTAAAAAGCAGAGACATTACTTTGCCAACAAAGGTCCATCTAGTTAAGGCTATGGTTTTTTCCAGTAGCCATGTATGGATGTGACAGTTGGACTATAAAGAAAGCTGAATGCCGAAGACTTGATGCTTTTGAATTGTGGTGTTGGAGAAAACTCTTGAGAGTCCCTTGGACTACAAGGAGATCCAACCAGTCCTCCTAAAGGAAATCAGTCTTGAATATTCATTGGAAGGACTGATGTTGAAGGTGAAACTCCAATACTTTGGCCACCTGATGTGAGGAGCTGACTCATTTGAAAATTCCCTGATGTTGGGAGAGATTGAAGGTGGGAGGAGAAGGGGATGACAGAGGATGAGATGGTTGGATGTCATCACCGACTCAATGGACATGAGTTTGAGTAAACTCCGGGAGTTGGTGATGGACAGGGAGGGCTGTCATGCTGCAGTCCACGGGGTTGCAAAGAGTCAGAGACAACTGAGCAACTGCACTGAACTGAACTGAATGTGCACTTAGGCTAAATTACCCAGGACAATTTGTAGAAGACCATATTCATACATAGGCTTTCCTATAAAGATCAGTCTTTTATTCAGAAAAATTCACTATTCTAAAAGATATAGAATAGTCAGGAAAAATAATAAAGGGAATTCACCAGCTTATTAGCAGCTCTCAAATTTTTCCACTATCACTATTTCACATCACATTTGGGAAGAGGAGAAAAAAGAAAGGAGGGAGAGAGAGCCTGTGTGATCATTTAAAACTGACTTTGTTGGAAAAAGTAATACTTTTAGAGTGGAGAACTGCAGCAGATACCACCTTGTTCAACTGATCAAAGTTAGCATCAACAGTAATGAGAATAAACATCGGGTCTCTTGTACAAGGCACTGAAGAAGGCATAAAGTCACTGTCCTGCATTCTTAAGAAAATTAAATAATCTGAATTTAATCACAAGGAAGAAAATTAGACAGCCCCAAACAAAGAGATTTTATACAAAATAACTTTACTCTTCAAAAGTGTCAGTCATGAAAGGAAAAGGAAAATTGTTCCAGATTAGGGAGCATCACGTAACAACTAAATGTATTCTGTGATTCCAGGTTGGATTCTGGCTCAAATAAAGGAATATATTAGTCGTAGTTGACAAAAATGGAATATGTTCTTTAGCTTAATTAATAATACTGCATCAATATTACTTTCCTGATTTTGAATATTCTAATGTTATGTTGCTATTTTAATGACATTAACAAGTTGGAAAGTTAGGAGAATGTATATGGGAATTTTTAAAATAAAAAACATAAATTAGAAACCACAGGTCATGTCCTAACATCACACAGTGGTTAAGTTGGGGCCCATTCAGGGTTCCATCCTGAACTCCAAGTCAGGCTGCTGAGAACACAGGGAAAGTGGCTGCAGTGTGTTTCCCACTTAAGTTTTTACATTATAGTGCTGCATTCGAACTTCATGTTTATCATTTTATAAAAAAGACATCATTAGTTAGTAGGAGATGGATACAAGCCATTTATTTGAAATGATCCCTAAATTTGGCCTTGTCATTTTATGTGTAGGGACATGGCCTGAATTTTCACACTAAATTTCCAAAAACAAACAAAAATAATTATTGCATTTTTTTTTCTTCTAGATCGATATCATTTCTGTGCATTACAGGCTTAGTTAGTAGGAAACACACTCCCAGTGAGGCACAATCCCTTGGATATTTTTCCATGAATATCTTAAGGATTGTAAACCCCAACCCTTGATGTCACCCAGAACTGTATCCATACACAAGTTAGAAATAACAAGATAAGGTGACTTATCCTGCTGGATTTTGTTATTGAGCAAACAATATTTTGCTTGCTATGAAAATCAATAAGACTAAAAATTCTATTAAATAGATTATAATGACTCATATATTTTATTTTTATCTAGAATATATCATTGATTTATTGCTATAGATAGCTAAGCATTAATTACTCAAGTTATGATGGTAAACTATTGTTCCCATGGATCTTATCACGTGAAAAATAATTCAGCTGAACTGAGCCTTAAAATTCACAACTTTCAAAAGAGATAAAATGGACCAAATCAGAACTGCGATGTCCATCATCAACTACAGAATTTCAAACTCTTAACACCAGTTCATCCAAATGTTTATATCACAAAATGAGACTATTGACAAACTGATCAAAAGATAACTCGCCCCAAAGATGAGTTCCAAAGATAAGACCACTGACACTTCCAGCAACTCCCCAGTTTGCAAATTCTGACCAGCACTGTCAGAATTCTGCCAAGATTGAACCCTGGAATTATCTTTTTCCTATATTATCTCTTTTGAGATGCCTTCTTCACTGTTACCCATGAGGGGCAGTCTCTCTCTTGCTGCAGCAAGTAATAAACCCATGTGTTGTCTATAGATGTGTTTCTTGGATTCTTTACCTGATAGGCATTGGTAAATGTTATTTTAGAAAGTCATTTAAATCATCAGAATTTTATTTTGTAACTTTAGGATCATTAAACTGATTTTTTTCCAAACTGTTCAATGCCTTGGAAAACAATTAAGCATGAAGGCAAGGGGAAATGAGTCCCTGTATTACACAAGAAATAATAAAATCTCCCTTGTTGGAAACCGTGAGGATCCAAAACACATCCGAAACACACTATGAATGTGAGAAATGGAGAGCAGTTCTGTCCTAGAGATGGCTCTGAGCAATGGCTCTCAACCTTAGCTGCACCTGAGAATTATTTAAGGGAATTTTAAAAATACTGATTTCCCAGGGACCATTTTGGACCTGTTTAACTAGAACCTATCTAAATGATGCCCAGGAATCTATATTTTTAAAGCCTCTTACATGATTCAGATGTGCAGAATCACTTTAGAATCCTACAGTGAATCTAAAGAAACACTACTTTAGGGTGTTCATATAATATTTTACTCTAATACTTTTTATTATGTTTATTAAATGCTAATGTATTCAACTACCAATTAGCTTAAAAACACTGTGTGATGCGGTAGAAAGCACCATAGTTTAAAAGAGAGAAAGAGAGTTATCATTGAAGATTTGGAAGGTTCTCCTTTCAATACTTTTATTTGGCCTACATTAAGTTTACTGTGGGTTTACTGCATTTACAAATTTAAAAAGAAAACAAATACATACAATAAGCAATCAAAACAAAAAAAAAGAAAAAAGAAAAAAAAGAAATTACCTGACAGGATAAATTTGATGGAAACAATAAAATCTGAATTTAGAACCGCTTCTAACAGATAGAAAGCTTCTGAGAACTGGAAAGGCTGGTCTTTCCAGAAGCTGCATCTTCTGGATAGACCCATACAGAGTACAGATGGAGAAATCTGATAACCTCTTAATAGACACATCAACTCTGGAGACAAAAGGTGGCAAATATCAGGGATAAGTGGCTTTTCCTGTCTCCAGGTCATTGCTGGGTCCCACTCAATGCTCACTTAATATATGTCCAGGGAAGGTCAGGAGCTACAGAACTGGGCAGATAAAGAGGCTGCTTTCACAAAATGTTATATAATAATCTCCAGAGCCAAATATTAATGCCTTTTGGATCAGTTCTGGCTTTGAATTTATGGATAGTGCTGTTTCCTTCCATGAGTCTGAATAATCAAGGGTTTGACCATTTATAAAAATGAAGTTCAAGAAGGATCCAAGCTGGAATGAGTCAACAACTGATCCAGTCCCTGAAAGAGTGCTCCAAAGACTTGTCAAATTATGGTTCTTGGAGGATGTGATGAAAATATTTTTTGTACCATATCTATAGTCAACAGCTAGTATAATAGTGGGAAACAAATGTAGTTGAAAACATCAGCAAGTTGTATTAAAACACTCTGAAAAGTGCTTCACTGGAGCACCCTATGTTTAGCAGTCTTAAAATAAGTGAGAGGGGTGAACAAAACATTCAGAGCAACTCAAAAACAACAACAATATCAGAAATCCAACATTAATGGCACTATCATATGTGCAATTATGCATAACTTTGTATTTCAGGGAACATCTCTGGAAGTGAAAGTATAGGCTATTTCAGTCTTAATTAGGCCTTTGAAAGCTGTCTTAACTCCTAGGAAGTGTTTTCACGCTTTACATTTATAGAAAACATATGTTGGGAAAACTCACCAAGCATAAAAGTTGAGTCAAATGATGCCACGCAATTTGCTAACTATTCTAAAACTGTTTTAGATAAATACATAAACCATATAAAGTATTTCTAATGGTAACTAAACCTTGGAAGAGTCAGGATAAACTTGTAGTAATCACAAAGATCTCAGGAGCTTAACTCAAGAAATGTTTATTTGCTCGTCACCCTATGTGTTCACTGTGAGATGCCAGGTGACCTCTGCTCTACACAATCATTTTGGGACTCAGGCTTATCTCAGTGTCTCCCTCCATGATCAACTCCATTGTGGGGAGGGATTATGGAGAATTTGGCACTGGCTCTCAGGCTTTCTCCCAGAGACAGCACACATCACTGCTACTCACACTTCATTGATCAACCAAATTTGGCATCTATACCTGACTTCAAAGGAGTGGGTAAAAATAATACTACTATCTGTCCAGAAGAAAGACTGTAAACTTTTGGAAAAGAGGTCTAATGACTCCCATAAACCTACATCAGATTCAAATTAAAGTAAGAGCAACAGGGGTAGGTAGAATATGGTTTCAGTGATCAGAAAGGCTTAGGAAGTGCTAAGAATTACTTGGAAAAGTAACAGGGACTGGCTGTACAAAGACCTCAAGGTTACCGAGTGAGAATAATTCACAAGACATAGGCTTTATTGGTATGAAATATTTTAGCATTTGTACACTTTTAAGTCAGTATGTAAGTTCATGGGAAAACCAATAGTCAGTAGACTCAGCGTAGAGACCATGGAGCCTGGGTTTGAATCCTGGCTCTGCCACTCACTAGCAGCATGACCTTAAGGGAGTAATTTATCCTATGACTCAGTTTCCTCATTTATAAGTGGGGACATAATGTTAATGCCCTCTTCATAGTTTTATGAGGATTATGTATGTGTGTATATATATATATATATATATATATATATATATATATGTATATAATACACACATCACTTTGTAAATACTAGTAAATGCTGTAAGTGTTTGCTACAGTTAATTGTTGAACTGATTACCCATTTAACTAATTCCTTATAAGGGCTGGATAAGTGAGAGCTGAACATAAATTTGGTCTCTGAAGATACACAGCCATACTTCTAAAGAGACAGTGTTATTTAGACCAAGCGTCAGGAAGCCTGGCTCTAGCCCCACTTCTGCCCCTAATAGGTTGTGTGACCTTTAGTAGATCACTGGACATTTTCTTGGCATCGTTTTCCTCTCCTCTCTTAACTTCATTATCTCAGAGCTAGATGAGCTCAATTCAACTCAATTCAATATGAAAACATATTTATTAGGAATCTTACAGTGTATAAAATGTGAAAGACTTACTACATTGTAGCAGAGTAATCACATGAGAAGAATGAGTAAATGAGAAGGAAATTTGACTTGAAATGTAGACCTTCAGACTCAGAAAGAATGCCATCAGGGGGACGGTGACAAGGAATTCAGGACAGAGTGCGGCATGACAGCATCCAATTATATCAGCATCTACCATTTTATCAAATGCTGAAAAAATGACAAGTACACTTACTTTCATTATTTCTTGTCCTCAAAAATATTCAGAGAGGTAAATTTATTATCCACATTTAAAAATAAGGAAACCAATGCTTAGCAAGATCAGTGTAACTTGAATCTCCATTTGTCTGATCCCAGAAGCCTGCTATTTCTTTCATTTATGTCACTCCATGAAGAAGAGAGAAAGGGGTAAGAAGAGAGATCAGGAAATTGGGAACAATTGGGATTGTGTAGGTCCATTTGCTTTATTTAGGGAATTAGAAGGAATTCAATTAGAAAGGTCTATTCCATGTATTAAAATTATTCATTTCTATTGTCTAAAATTTAAGTTTAATTTCAAGAATATGTGCATTTAAGATATTGGAATATGGTTGATTTACAGTGTTGTATTAAAGTGTATAGCACAGTGATTCAGTTATACATATACATGTATTAATTCTTTCTCAGATTGTCTTCCCATATAGGTTATTAGAGAATACCAATAGAGTTCCCTGTATTACAGTAGGTCCTTGTTGATAATCAATTCTATATATATTAGTGTGTTTATATTAACCTCAAGATCCTAACTTTATCCCCGACTCCCACATTTCCCCTTTGGTAACCAAAAGTTTGTTTTCAAAATCTATGAGTCTGTTTCTGTCTTATAAATAAGTTCATTTATATTATTTAAAAACTAGATTCCACACATAAGAGATATCATATTATATTTGTCTCTCTCTGCCTGACTTACTTCATTTAGTATGATTATCTCCAGGCCCATTCATGTTGCTGCAAATGGAACTATCTTTTTTTTTTAAAGCTGAGTAGTATTCCATTGTATATAATACGGCACCTTCTTTATCCACTCTTCTGTCAATGGACACTTAGGTTGCTTCCACGTCTTGGCTATTGTAAATAGTGCTGCAATGAATATTAGGGTGTATGCATCTTTTTGAATTATGGTTTTCTCCAGATACATGCCCAAGAGTAGGATTGCTGGATCATATGGTAGTTCTATTTTTAATTCTTTAAGGAACCTCCATACTGTTCTCCATAATGGTTGTACCAATTTTCATTCCTACCAACAGTACAGGAAGATTCCTTTTTCTCCACACCCTCTAAAGTATTGATTGTAGATTTTTTGATGATGGACATTCTGACCAGTGTGAGGTGAAACCTCATTGTAGTTTGGATGCATTTGTCTGATAATTAGTGATGTCCAGCATCTTTTCATGTGTTTGGGGCCATTTGTATGTCTTCTTTGGAGAAATATCTATTTAGATCTTCTGCCAATTTTTTGATTGGGTTGTTTGCTTTTTGACATAGAGCTACATTAGCTGTTTGTACATTTTGGAGATTAATCCCTTACTGGTGGCTTTGTTTGCAAATATTTTCTCCCATTCTGTGGGTTGTCTTTTAATTTTCTTTGATTTCCTTTGCTGTGCAAAAGCTTTTAAGTTTAATTAGGTCTCATTTGTTTGTGTTAATCACTCAGACATGTCCAACTCTTTGTGATCCCAAGGACTGTAGCCTGCCAGGCTCCTCTGTCTATGGGATTCTCTAGGCAAGAATACTGGAGTGGGTTGTGATCTCCTTCTCCAGGTTATTTTCCTGACCCAGGGATTGAACCTGTCTCTCATGTTTCCTGCATTGCACGCGGATTCTTTACCACTGAGCCACCAGGAAAGCCTGATTATTTTAATTTTAATTTTCATTACTCTAGGAGGTGGACAAAAAAAGATACTACTATAATTTATGTCAAATAGTGTTCTGCCTACCTTTTCCTCTTAAGAGTTTATAGTGTCCAGTTTTATATTTAGGTCTTTAATCCATTTTGATCTTATTTTTGTGTATGCTGTTAGGGGGTGTTCTAATTTCATTTTTTTACATGTAGTTGTTCAGTTTTCCCAGCATCACTTATTAAAGAGATTATCTTTCCTCCAGTGTATATTTTTACCTCCTTTATCATAGATTAATTGAATATAGGTGTGTGGGTTTATTTCTGGGCTTTCTATCCTTTTGCATTGATCTCTATTTTTGTTTTTGTGCCAGTATCATACTTTTTTGTTTACTATAGCTTTGTAGTATAGTATGAAGTCAGGGAGCCTGATTCTTCCAACTCTGTTTTTCTTTCTCAGGACTGTTTTAGCTATTCAGAGAACACGTGAATCTTGAATGTCTTAAACATCTGCTTCAGGAGTCCCATAGCCCTTTATACATACATTTATTTGAGACCATCTCATATACCTCACCTCTTATGCATACATTTATTGGAGCATCTTAACTTATTTGTTTATGGGTCTGTAGTACAAAGACTTTCAAGTTTCTTGAAGGGAAGGATCATACTTTATTCATCTTTACACCCCTAACTTCCAATCATAGTGATTGGTAGATATTAAACAAATTTTCATTGAATGAGTGAGTAAATGAAGGAGTAAATGAATTCATGCTTTTAGATATACTCTTTGATGCTTAAACATTTTCTTGACTTTTAGCAAGCTGTCTTAAATCTTTCATAATCTGAGAAGATATATGCCTTTAAGAAATGATAAAATATATCAATATTTACTGTGCAAGTAAATGCTATTATGATTAATGCTAGACTATGAAATCTGTTTGCTGAGCATAATTATTTAACAATTTACTTCATTTCACTTTTATATTGGAAGATACTTTGTATTGATAATAAACATTAATAGAAACACATGATTTCACATGCCAATATTCTGACATGCAACAGTTTAAAACACTTTTTCAGTACATGGCAAAGTCAGCTAATAGAGAAGTTATGACAACAGTAACACCAGTGAGCAACACTCATTTCCAGCTCACAAGTTAAAATTTAACTCCTTTTCTCCAACACTATGCATTTCTGCTGTGCCAATTCAGTAATATTAATTGTTAACAAGTTTCAAAAAACAAAGAAAATGTTGGCTTGTGTATGTGGGCAAATCTTCCTCAACAGATCAATGATGTCATAGATTGTCATCTGCCCTAGTAGCTGTCATTTTCAAGCCACATTCATGATCATATGATTTCATAACTATTAAGATGCTCAAAGTATCTTGTTCACACTTCCACCCTCCTATTTATTATGTAGAGAGAAATTTTAAATAACTCATGAGGATAGTTTATGTTTTTAAAGGTCTCTGAGAATGAAATGGCAGTTAGTCCTTCCTCTAGAATCTCCTTTTCATATTCAGCACAGTGATAATCAGCAAGTTTGTTCTTAGATTGTCTTTAAATTGTCTTTAAAGATTGGTTTCTTAAGAATTATTGTTATTCTTTAAAACTACCAATCAAAGTAATAATAATATCCCATAGTTGTCCAATGCATGCGTTCTCAGTTGCTTCAGTATGTCCAACTCTTTGCAACCCTATGGATTTTAGCCTGCAAGCTTCTCTGTCCATGGGATTCTCCAGGCAGGAACACTGAAGTGGGTGGCCATTCCCTCCTCCAATGGATCTTCTAACCCAGGGATCAAACCCATGTCTCCAGCATTGCAGGTGGATTTTTATCCTATGTGTACAATAATTCTGAGAGGTCAGTGATAAACTAAAAATGTTCCCTGCTTTTTGGATAAGGAAATTCCATCACAGAGTCTTTCCTGATAAGCTAGTGGCCCTGAAGCTGGGATTAGCTATCTTATATACAGAGAGAACAATTGATTGGTGTCATTTTCATAAAATTCCACCATATTTTAAAAGACATGGCTCTTGACTTCAACTTTGTAGGCTAGTTATCATAATCCTTTACTTCAATCTTTAGAACCTATTTTCTAAAGATTTTCAATTTTTTTAATTCCTATCTTTTCAACTATTCTCAGATCTTTTCTGTTCTTTTGGGATTCGGCTCTCTAAGTGGGACACAACATTTCAGTAAAATTATGACATGGATATCTAGGGTTTTTGTAACATAAAAGAAATTCTCTGCTTAGTGAGACTGGATGTGCTTCATATCTGATGTCAGGATGGCTTGCTATCACTATATGTTCCCCTTTCCTATCTTTTGTAAATGTAACCGTGATTTAATACACTGGAAACATACATATGACTAGCTGTGTAATTTTAATTCTCAAGTACTTCGGGCTTTTATATTATCCTTTGAGTACTTCTCTCTTATGCCAAAACAATAATTATGTCCAATATGATATTTGTATTACTTGTTGGCAAATGAATTAAAATAATATTGGAAGTGAATAAGATAATGTGGGGAAGCTTTGAAGCACTGACAAATCTAATGCTTCAAGCTAAATAATTTCCTTCAGTGTTACATATCTAGAGCTTTTTTCTTTCCTTCTTCCAAAAATTCCTTTTGTTGGAAGTATTTAATCGGATCTATCTATTTCCTTCAATCTCATGGCTAGCTTTTAAATATTTGTGAAGATTAGGCTATGCTTCAGATAAATCAGGTATTCATAATTTGGACTTGTTACAACAGGAAGCCTCCAATTATCTGGAGGCAGTGTCCTTAAACTGTAGTAGCTACTACTCTGTCAGGCACTGTTGCAAGTATTATATGAATTTTAACTCATTATACAATTATTTAAATTTGTTTTTAATAAATTGTGGAAAGTACCATTTTATGTACAAGGAAATTAGATTTAATAATTTACAAAATCACAACAGTTACTAAGTGATAGAGACAATATTCAAATCCAGGCAGTATGGCTGCAAAGTCCAAACTTCTTGAACATTATACTAAATTACTAATGACTTGTAAAAGATTTTCACACATTTTATGTAGTTTATCCTAACATATAAAATGGTTAAATGTAAATACCATATTTTAAAATATGTGGTAAATTGTGTATTTACAAATAAAAAAAAAACATTCTAACTTCAGATTATCTATAACTTGGTTTTGTACTTTATGTGCAGAAATTTTTAAAATAGTTCAGTGATGTTACTGTTACTAGTTAAGAACAAGAAGAAAAATATGTCCTAAAGTGTGGAGCCAAATCACAATTTGTTGCAGAATATCTACACTGTATCTTGGAAGGGAGTACAGTCAAAGCAAAATAAAATCTTTAGAAATTACTCAGAGAATTATCCAGTTACAAGTCTTCATTATTTAAGAAGATTAATTTTTGGGGAAAGCCTCTACATAATTCTGATGAAGTTCCATGCTTACAAATACAAATGATGTTAGAATAAATTTACTGACTATAAAAAATTTATTTAATTTGTTGCATTGCTGGGGAGGTATTCTTAAATCGTCCTTCTTGATTATATCCACTGAATATATTTGTCAACATAATACAATATAATAAAACTGCTTCTCTCTTTACATAGTAGTGATATATTCTTGAAATATTAGAAATAAATCAGTATAGTAAAACATAATCCAAATGTGGGATAAAAACTCCATATTTATAAATATGTAGTAAGTACTTTGTTGAGTAAAGAACTGCTTTATAAAGTTATTGATCACTCACAATTTCTGTTAAAGGAAATTGAGCATCTAAATAAATCATATTTGTTAAGTACAAATAAAGGTGTACCAATTTGGCTGAAGTATTCCTTAGGTGTTATACATAGCACAATAGATAGAAAAGCAATTCTTATTAGACTTCACAAATCATAGGAATTTCAAGTACCTAAGTGATCTAATAATTTTTATCTCTAAAAGAAAACTGCCCAATGTCATAGACCATCAATGTCACATGAGTTGATAAAATCTTATCTTTAAAAAACATACTTTGGTCTTCTGCTTCATGGCTGTGTAGCTCATCACTTTCCCTGTTTTCTTGGAAATCATCCAAAAATAACAAGGAAAAAAAAACCTCAAATTAATTAACTCTATTGTTAATTAAACTAGAAGAAAGACACCATAAACATAAAAGGTAGCTAAAGGTACTGAGTTCATATAGATGCCACCAAAAGGCAGGTGAGGGGCGTGGAGGACCATTTGGAGAGACTCCAGCTGCAGCAGATCTCAGGGAATAATCATACAGGTATGCTTCCTCAAGGTGAGAGGCCCATCCTGAAGGTCAAATGCCTTTTCTGTAATAGGAGGTACACTGGAGAACTGAGAAGGAGCAGAACCACACTCCTCGTCATGCCTGACTATACCTAGTTTAGAAAAGCAGAATGGGGGTGGACTGGAGTACACCCAGACGTGCACAGAATAGCCATGCTTTCAGTCTTAGTTTGTGACAGCTGAAACTTGCCTAGTCTGTAGAACAACTGTGATCTCTTTGCAATTAGATGAATATTTTATGGGAAAACTGGACTCATGTCAAGTTTTAACAAAAGAAGTAGTATGATAGTTAAGAAAATACATCAAAAGAAATGAAAGTATGATAGTTAAGAAAGTACATCAAAAGAAATGATCATAAGGAAAACAGAGCCTTTTAACATATGAAGACGCTTTCACCAAAAACTCTCTGCCATATATCAGGATAAATATTTAAAAATACAAATCTAGTGTTCATAAAATATGCCAGAATATATGAAAAAGGGAACTATTTCCAAATTCTATTTAAACGATGAATGCCCAAATTAAAATATGACTACACAAATATATACTATGCAACATTTATACTCATGAATTTCAGTATTCAAATAATACATTTTCTCAACTAGACTCCAGTAGCATTTTATAAGACTATATCACGACAAAGAGAGATTTAATCCAGGAACACAAAATGATAGTAGTTCAATGATACTAAATCCATTCATTTATTAGGCTAACTAAAGAGAAAAATAACATATTTCTGTCCATTGATACTAAAAAGGTATTTGATAAAACCGGATATACATTCTAGATAAAACACCACAAGATATAATCTGATAAACATAATTATTTCAGCCCCAAAGACAGTATCAGATTCACTGGGAAAATAATAAAGGTATTTTCACTGAAGTTGGAAATTAGGTAAGGATATCCATGATCATGACTGTTAACATTGCATTGAGTTAATAATTACAATTAATGAGAATAAAATTGAATATACAGAAACTGGAAAGAAGGGTGGAAACTATCACCATTTAAGAATGATATATTTTACATTTGAAAAATTCATGAGAATCAAGTATAATATAACACAAACATAAAAATAATAAAGTCCTTTTAATGTATTGTTGATTTTTGTTTTCTAATATTTTGTTGGGAATTTGGTTTTCTAATATTTTGTTGAGAATATTTGTATCAGTGCTCATCAGGGACATTGATCTATAACTTTCTTATAGTATCCCTTGTCTTCCTTTGGAGTCACAGTAATGTGGGCCTCATAAAATGAGTTTGGAAGTGATTTTTCCTTGTCTGTGTTTTGGAACAATTGATACTAATTTTTAAAAAATGTTTGTTACAATTTTCACATGTAAAGCCATCAGTCCTGGACTGTATTTTGATTGCTGATTCAACCTCCTTACTAGTAATTGGTCTATTTGGATTATCTGTATCTTCATGATTCGGTATCTGTAGGCTGCATATTTTAGAAATGTATCCATTTCTTCTAAATTTTTGGTGTATAATTGTTCATAGTAGTTTCCTTATTATCTCTAGTATTTCTATGATATCAGTTGTAATGTATCCTCTTTTATTTCTGATTTTATTGAGTCTTTTTTTATTAATCTAGTAAAAAATTATCAATTTATCTTTAAAAAAAGCTTAATTTTATTGATCTTTTCCATTATCTTTCTACTTTCTATTTCAATTATTTCCACCTGATCTATATTAATTCTTTCTTTCCATTAACTTTAGGCTTAATTTGTTGTTTTTTTCCTAGTTCTTTGAGATATAAAGTTATATTGTTTACTTGAGATCTTTCTTTTTTTATTAATGTAGGTATTTATCACTATAAACTTCCCTCTTAGAATTGCTTTAGCTGTATCCCATAAGTTTTGGTATGTTCTATTTCCATTTTCACTTGTCTGAATATATTTTTTGATTTCCCTTTTGATTTCTTCTCTGATCCATCGGTTGTTTGGGAATGTGGTATATAACCTCCAGATATTTGTAAATTTTCCACTTCTTCTATTGTCATTGATTGCTTATTTCATACAAATGTGGCCAGAGAAGACGCTCAGTATGATTTCAACGTTCCTAAATTTGTTAAGGCTTGTTTTGTGATCGAATATATTATTCATCTGGAAGACGTTTCATGTGAAGTTGAGAAGAAAGTGTAGTCTGCTATTGTTGTTTACAGTGTTTGTTAAGTCCACCTGATATAATATGTAGTCTAAATCCAATGTTTCTTTATTGGGTTTCAAGTGGAATTTATTCCTGGGATATGAGGATGGTCAATACCCACAAATCAATAAAGATGATATACCATATTAACAAATGAAGAATAGAAACTGACCATCTCAATAAATACCAAAAAAAAAAAAAAAAGAATTAAATGACAAAGGAGAAACTGGGAAAAAATTTTACAAGTTATATTAGAGCCAAAGTACTAATTTCCCCAAAATCTAGTTGACTACTCAAAATGGTGAAGAAAAAGACTGACAAGCCAGGAATCACAACAGCAAAAAAGGCAAAGAATATTAACAGTGTTTACAGAAAAAGTCATGTACATTATTCTATAACATATGAAAAGATGTTTAACCTCATTTATAACAAAAGAAGTGAAATAATTCTCTACTTCTATGAAAGTGGCAAAATTCTAAAAGTTTGATAAGTCATTGCTACATTTCTACACTGACCTATAATGGAGTAAACTACTTCACTAAGTATAGACAGCAGTCTGGTAATCTCTATCAAAATTCTTTATATCTATCAAATTTCCTTATATATTTATATAATTTATATTTACATCTACATGTAAATACATAAATTAGAAGCCCCTAAGAAGGTGGCAAATCATAGACAGTTGATATTTTGTTTTAATGACCTAACCGAAATAACAAATTTCAAATTATTTATTAAGAATTTATGATATTCTCTTGGTTTATAGGTCTTTCTGAAAGCAATTTACTCTTTAAAAATGCTGATAATTGACTCTATGAAAAGTAAACATTTAATAGCAGTGTGAGTCATTTGGAGCATTTCAATATAAGGCCAGGTAGTTTTCCTACAAAGAACAATAAAGGGTTGTTTACTGTTCTTTCTCTTTCTGGATTATATCCATAGTTTTATTGGTTTCCTTTGAAATCATTTATACAAATTAATTTTATATGGCCCCAAACCAATGCTATACAATTTTAAATGCTTCCAGAAGCAGTCATTTTTTTCCCTTAAAAAAGGCTTTGCTGCAGAAATATAACAATGCTGCCATTATTTTCAAAGAATAGGATTTTACAGTGGTTGTTATTTTGCAAACATTAATGTATTTCTTCCTGTCTTATATTTCACAGGTATATTGAGTTTCCATTTTACAAAACTGATTGTGCCCAACAGTTTTATTACTGATTCTTTCTGCATGTCCTATACTCACTGATAATTCACCAGAAGGATAACCAGATGCAAAAGACATGTGTTATTTCAAACATAAGTATCCAACAGCCTTTTTCCCGAAGGATATCTACCAAGTTTGCATTAAGAAAGAAAGCTAAACCTTAAAGGAACAATGATTCATCACACTGATAAAAACAAACACCATAGTATCTCAACTTCAGAGATGTGATGTTAGTTAGATGTAATATAAATTTTAGTGTTTCCAAGGAATATATTGCATTGAAGTCTCTATTTCAAAACAAAATATATTTTCATCAGAAATGTTCTCGGCCATTAAATAAGAAAATTAATGAAACATAATGACATTTTCATTGTGGTCAAGCCATTATACTTTTTTAAAAATTGGAAACAGATTAAACTGTGACAAATAATGCTCACTAATATCTAAGTTCTTTCAGTATATTTTACAAATATAACCAAAAGAACCTTCTAACTGTCCTGAAAGGTCTAAAGATCTGGAAGTACCTTATCATGGGTTAAATGTTTATATGTCAAGTATGTTGCTTTTGTTGTTTAGTTGCTAAGTCATAGCAGACTCTTTTGAGACTCCATGGACCATGGATTGCAGCCAGCAAGTCTCCTCTGTCCATGGGACTTCCCAGGCAAGAATACTTGAGTGGGTTGTCATTTCCTTCTCCAGGGGATTTTCCTGACCAAAGGATCAATCCTATGTCTCTTGCTTTGGCAAGTGGATTTTTTAGCATTGAGCCACCTGGGAAGCCCGTATGTCAAGTATACTTGAGAATAAAAATAATGGGAGAAAAGTCAGAAAAGAGGACTGTCTAAAAGGACTAACAACAATATTGAGTACTTATATCCCAGGCACATCATGTATGTTATTGTATGTATTCATAGTTGTAGGGTTCTTAGTTTGGCATCTTTATCCCCTAGAACTTAGTTGTTAGGAAGGCAGGATTGGTCTATCCTGTTCACCAGACTATTTCTTGGGTTTGTTTTCTCATTTGTAAAATGACTGGGCTGAGTTGTGGCCTTAGAGAGATTCTCTGTTTTAAAATGTGATCCAGAAAGCTAAGTCTATCATTTTTTTTTTGGACATTGAATTTCAAAACTGGATAAATGGAGTCACTAGAGTTTTGTTGTTTTATTTTTATTCAAAAGTACCTATTTGAATTGTTTCTAACTTTCAAAACTATACTAGAAATATTTCTGTAAAACTAAATTTTAATACTTTGTATTTTTCACTGGGATTCATTGGAATTCAAGAAAGAAATATTTGGTTTTATGGGAAGTGCCTATTCATCTTTATGCACTTTAAACAGAGTCATTAATTTTTAAAAGAGCAAAGCTTATAATAGTTCTATCACTTTTCTTTAAGAACAATAGAGAAATAATAGAAGTGACTCATTTTTACCAAGGATAAAATTTTTGGCTGAAATGACCAAGGATCTGACTCAGTGTGGCAATTCACATGATCTTATTGATATGAGGTCAGAAAATTCATGGAAAAAAGAAATGAGAGGAACTATTCCATTATGGTCTTAAAAATTGTGATCCTGCTCATTAAATTAATTTAACAATCAATAATGTAGAAGAGTGAGCCATAGCACAGAAGTATATCACTTTTATAAGAAATAAAGTATATATCAAAAGATGCAAATGATAGCACTTAAGAATCCAGTGACAAGGACAATTTTAGGGCTAATTTTTCATCATAAGGGCTGTTCAAAATATGTTGATGCTTCTCCTTCTGGGCGCATCATACAGCAGGACTATGCTTCTCTTTTTCCTCCTCCAGTAAGGCTTGGCGATGGGGTTGCTTTGTCAGGAAGTGTTAAGAGCCGGTGTGTGATTCACCACATTCCTTTCCTCCAGAGGCAGCAAGTATGGAGATATGAGTTGTGATGGAGTCTGTCAGCCTGGATTCCACAGTGACTTTGCTGAGCAGAGGCCCCTGGCAGCCTAAACTGCACTCAGCATACACTGTAAATTAGTCTGGTTCTAAGCCATCGCGAGTTTGGCATTGTCTTATATTAGAGGCAACGTATTAGAGTCCTTGGAATTCAGACTCTCTCCATCTTTGACTAGATGGGCCAATCCTGATTAAGCACACAAAGTTGTGATGATTTTCACAACACTAAAATAATCTGACTTTCTGATTCATAATATTTCCTGACTCATAGTTAGTTTTATTATTACAGTAGAAATAAGTTAAATATTGCATCCTATAAAATAATCCTACCCTGAATATTCTAGTATGTAAGATTCAGGTTGTATATAAAAACTTTAATACTACTAAATCTTTAAAAAACTGCACCCATAAAAAAGCCTGTTTTTACTAAGCTTATAGACAGTGTATTTTACTAACAACATTACTGTTAAAGAATAAGCTTCTTGAATGCATTAGTTATAAAACTGAATAAAACTCAGAGACAAAATTTTTATATTCATATAAAACATCTGGCAATCTAGTGAGGATCAAATGAAATTTGTAGTTGACAATTAATATGTGATGTTTATTGGCACATGAAGGGAATAAAACTGGATTATTTCTTACCTGAATTTTCCATTTTGGAAATATTAACACTTAAAGGAGAAAACTGCCAAATCAACACTTTACTTTGGCTAGAAAATTAAAGAAAATATCAGGATGCCAAATCTCCATGTACTCACTAAATTAAATATTTCATTAACGTGACTAACATAAAATACCTTCAGCCATCTTTTTATATATTATTTTTGTATATTCTTCACCAGCCTTAATCTAAACCCTAGATAATTCAGTATTTTCCCAGTTTGCAGGAAGGTATCAGACTTAGAAGGTTAGTTTAGAAAATGGAGAAACCTAACCCCCATTCTCAGCATCTTGTGTTATTACTATTGATTTTCCCTATGGCACTGAAGTATAGGTCCAGAGACAGCCATGCCGTACTTAGAATACTGAAAAGAGAGAGTGAAGAGCAATATCTCTAATTCACCGTTTATGACCACAGATACTTGAGACCTTTGGACACTCTGAGTATCTGAGATGTTTCTTTAAATGCCCTTCAGTGCTAGTTTATATACATACCAGGTGCTGAAAAATTATTTACTGAATAAATTAATGTCTACCCTGATTCTTTTCCTTGTTTGGGGGAGACATATGATGTAAAAATGTCTTTGAGAAAAGACTTTCTGGAGAAAGGCCTACAAAAAAAGAATAGCATCTCTTAACAATGAAATTGGCAAAGAAAAAGAATATAAGTTATCAAACATCATTAGTGGTTATAATCAGTCATGGGTTTCACTCTCATTATAGCAAGGCTTGCACACTCCTTTATAAATTTAATAAAAAGAGTGATTAATCATTCGCTACATCTAGACCTCTGCTGATTTCTAAGGATAGAGGCAAAAAGAAAAATGGTCTTCAAGGAGCTTAGAGCCTATCAGAAAAGTCAGCAAATAAAAGAAATGATAACAATTATATGTAACATTTGAGTGTTATTGCCAGCTACTAGTAGAAGTACTTTTAATGTATGAACTTGTGTGTGTGTGTGTGCTTAGACGCTCAGCCATGTCTGACTCTTTGCGACCCCATGGACTGTATCCTGCCAGGCTCCTCTGTTCATGGGGATTCTCCAGGCAAGAATCCTGGAGTGGGTTGCCATGCCCTCCCCTCCAGAGGATCTTCCCAACCTATGGATCGAACCCAGTTTTCTCGCATTGTTGGCGGATTCTTTACCATCTGAGCCACCAGGGAAGCCCATTTAACTTACTTAGTCCTCACAATAATTTTAAGAGGGAGGTTCTGTTATTAACATTGCCATTTTACAGATGACAAAGTGAGACACAGAACTGCCTCTGGACAATAAGTAGTAAGAGGCAAGGTCAAGTTCTGAAGAACAGCAGTCTGCCTGCACATCTCATGCTCTAATGTTCTCTAATCAACTAATGACTGCAATACCAGAGCAAATGTAAGGGTCAGTAAGGGTCAGATGTTCAGGCCTTTAAGGCAAACATGACTTAGTCTAGACTTTCAAGAAGAACTTATCTTTAATCTGGGATCTGATGGACTTAGTCAGATGAATATTTTGTTATCACTTGTTCCCAATTTGAATGAAAGGGAAAATAGCTAAACTTGTCTAATGACAATCTAAATGTTATCTCAAAACCCATCTGTATACTATATGTAAATAATCTTAGATGGACACCGCCATTATTACGAAAGAAACTGTGAGGTTAGCATTTCTTCATGTGTATTTCAGAGAATTTTTCATTAACATCCCTGAAAGTGGGTTTAGACTAAAACAGATTTCCCCACCCCCAAACTCCACCCCAGTTGTCTTTCTCTTATGTTAAGCAATTAGGGAGTCAGGTTAATTCTTTGAGGCCTTTAGGGTACCAATAAGCTTACTATACTTGAACGTTTCAATTTTTAGAAAGCTATGTTCTCAAGGTAAAGCTCTCATAAATGAAATATTCGGCACTACCAGGGGTGGTCTAGAATCTTATAAGATGTAACGTGAGATACACAGTTTAAAGTATATAGATGGAGGGTCACATAATATTCCTAGCAAAATCCATTGTTGTACACAAACTATTTGAGATCACACAATCATTTGTTGCAGTGGAAGTTTGCTATTATCTGTCCATTGTTGACAAACCTCTTTTCAATCTCAGAATTCAGTGATGAAATGAGATAAACCTTCATTGTCTATAGTGACTAAGCTGATGAAAAAGCTGGAGGTATTATGAACACTATAACTCATCCCCCTGTTTCTCACCCAGTATGTTAGAAATTTGTTTTGGCCTGAGCAGGATGTTTAGAAATATATTTATACTTTCACAGAGGAATATTTAAAGTAGAGAAGAATGAAAGGAGCTAACAGCTAATTCTGCCCCAAGATAGAGCAAGAGAAAGTGAAAGTTGCTTAGTCATATCCAACTCTTTGTGACCCCATGGACTATACAGTTCATGGAATTCTCCAGGCCAGAATACTGGAGTGAGTAGCCATCCCCTTCTCCAGGGGATCTTCCCAACCCAAGGATTGAACCTATGTCTCCCCTCTTTGCAGGCAGATTCTTTATCACCTGAGCCACCAGAGAAGGCCTTAGAGAAATAGAAGAGAAAACGAATAGTTTGTTTAGTTTGTTTCAGTTAAATTCTCCCCAGTCAGATCTTTCAGCATAAACCACCGTTATTACAGGGAAAGGAAGCAAAGTATTTAAACATTGATAAATAGGAATATTTATTAAAAATTCATTTAATATACACAGTCTTCCTCTCATTAAGACAAAAGAGAATCTACCCTCTGCCAGGAATTGAGTGCAATTAGCAAAGCAATATTGGTGAATATGAAGGAAAAGTAAAAAGTTGTGTTGTCAAAATGAACAATGAACACATTGTTAAATAATTTATACTATTTGGAATATAACTCTTTAAGAGAATAGTGAGCCCTAAGTTGGATAACCAGTTAAAATTAGGAGATCAGTGAGCTTTCCTGTGACTCAAGTTTGGCCATATTTAAAATGGACCTAATATAAAAATACTGTATTTTCCAACCTACAGACTGTGTGAAATGTTTTAGATACAAAACATAATACTGCTTTTGTTTCCATTTGTGACTATCAATAATAACAATCACCCAAAGTGAACAAGACTATAATATAACCTGGGGGATTTTTGCATAATACAAAAAAGAGTGAATGAACACACCTTTTAATGAAAGTAATGCATAATGAGTACATTCCATCACTACAGGAGAATTTAGCACTCCTTAGAATTTCCACAGCATGAAACAGTCTTGTGTACTGATCATCTACTCCCTTGATAAATATCTCAGGCAGAACAGTTTAACAGCTAAGGCAGTAGATTTTAGTGATTAAGCAAGCTCTGGACTTAGTCATGTTTAAATTTCAACTATGTAAATTATTAACCATATAGCTTTGAGCAAGTCAATATAAACTGGTTTCCAATTCTGTGAAATGAAGATCATAATGAAATCTGCTCTGTAACATTTTTGAAGACTAAGTATTTCTATAAATAAAGTAAAAATCTAAGAGAGTTTTAGATAAGAAGACACTAGCCAAGTTGGTCTTACTGTTTTTAAACCTGAGTTTTGGCTGATTCAGAAGTTTTACATGTCTTTGTTGCTGCATCAGAATTTTTACAAAATAGATAAGTTATTTTAACTTTTTTCTGTTTTTGACACATTTTGCTTAATAGAATATTTGGAGGAACACTTGCTTTTTTGTGTGTGAAAGATACAACATATCTCTCAGTGACCCATTCCATTTAATTTACTTTATTGACTTTCACCATTATTTATTGTACAGAGAGAGTAGTCCTCTGATTACTGAGTAAGTTCAAGGTTTCCGAGTAACACTGTTAAGTTATATTTCTTGCTACTTCCTTCTTATACTTACAGCACAGCCTATATCACATGGCATGAACGGTTCACCTCAACTTTCCACCTGATCACCCATCATCTGGAAGCTTCACCGCACACTTGTGAGCTGGGACACACACAGGGGCAAGCTAGGAGCCAGTTACTGGGGGCTGACGTGCAGAATATTATGAAGCAGAAAATTTTTAACTAATCATAGACAAAACAGGCTTAAGAAAATCCTATTTCCTTCCTATCAGTCACTCTAGGTTGAACCCGAGGAAGGGACAAGCAGATTTGACTGATTTTCCCTTACCAGCAGTTTGCTTTTCTCTAAGCCAACCTTGTCTGTCTGGGGATTAAGGTGGGGTCATGAGAGATTTCCCAAGTGAGGGCTGTGGAGACTAGTGAAGGCTGTGCAAACACGTGAGGTGGAAATTCAATACAATGAATGTGCTGACCTCTTCCCTTCCTTTTCCATTCTCTAATTAATTAAAATGTCAAGCTGCACAGGCCAAGATGACTTTTGCAAAGTCAATATTCATCTAAAATGAGGCGAACAAGGTTTCATTTCCAGGTTTGTTTGTCTGGTTGTCGCTGCTGTCCCTTGCCTCAGAGTTTGTCGTAGCAATGGGACAAAGGTATGATAAAATGATGAGGCTGGGGACAGCTCGTTTCTGAAATTTTTCCACACTCACTTTTTATTTCCCCACTTCTGATTCTTATAGGTAATTCCTAAGTATTCTAGCCATATTTCACTATACAGTTGCCAAATTTTCTTTCCTCAACTCTTCTAAAACTGGCTCCATAACCCTAAAACTCCATAATCTTAAAACTCTGTTACTTTATTACTTTACTTAACTCTCTAATCCTCTACTAGGACAGTATCAAGAGTAACAGCAGCTGTTTACTGACTTCCTAGGACATGCCAGTCCCTCCAGTCCTCACAAAAGTGCCTGATTGCAGCAGGAATTCACAGGACAGCCAGTGTGGGGAAGGGCAGGAACTAAGTAGAGAAATGGAGACTGAGAAAGATGGATTCATTTACTCAAGGTCACAAAACTAGTAAAATCCTTTAAAACTCAAGATTCTCTGACTTAAAAGACAGGGCTCAATATATTCCTGTACAATCTTGCTCAAAACCACCCCTCTCTATTTCTATTCCAGACCTAGAGTACTACTAAGGCAAAGAACTCAATCTTATTGAAGCTATTTTAGCATCTAAAAACTATTCTACACAACTAACTGGCCCTAAATATACACTCCTTTCACGATGGCTTAGTCGGAGAAATGATGCATTTTGCTGACCTCTGATTATATTTATCTGAACATTAGCACGATAGAGGAAATTTGAAATGGTCCCTACCTACAGTCTGCTGATGTGGAAAGGGGAAATATCACCACTCTCTCCCTGTTTAATCTACCCACTAAGGAAGATTTGTTTCCAGTCCATCCATGGTAACAGTGGTTAGTCTATTTCACTCCAAATATAATTCTCTACACTCTAGCTACTCTTAGCTCAAAGAAATTTGAGCACCAAATTTAGCGAGAGGGATTTTTTTCCTATTCAACTGGCTATCTGCCTTAGTGAAATGTTAGTAAGAGAAAAACTTTCAGGAATTTGGACGTATTTTACAGTATTTGGAATGGAAAGCAGTGTGTTGTTATGAAATTGCTAACTTTCGATAACCTAACTAGAATTTTCTTAGCTCACAGAACATTTATCATGATGCATTTAGCTACTTATATTAATCAAGTAACATGTGAAACTTCATCTTCATCAATAAACTTTTCATTATGTCAACTTTTAAATTAATTCATAACTAGTTGTCTAAGTACTTTCATTAGCCAATGATACAATTTCCTTCCAATTTCATTTATAATAGCAAATATAAAATACAAACTCCATACATATTTCAGATGACTTACCTTTCTAGTTTGATTTTTTTCCCCAGATTTTTGGCTTTCCACTTCTCAAGGTCAAGTAAAGAGAAGGGTATAGTTTAGGGCCCTGGTTTGACCCTGTTCTTTGTATTTGGACTCCATTTCCAGAGGAGGTGGGGTATCTAATCTTTATCAAATACAAGATAAAGATAAAACTGAAGTCAATCCCAGGCACACACCACACAGTCTGTGGTAGCCGTGACTCTCCTGATGAACTCTAATCTCAGACATTATCTCAGAATGAGTTTCTTTGTTTTCAGAACCCATCAACAGTCACAGGCATCTGGGAAAGGGGCAAGATTTCTCATCCACACTGTACTGCTTCCATCACCTTTGGGTGTTTCCGTTCTCAATCACATTTTAGCATCACATCCTTTTCAAAAGATTCTTTCGTTATTTTGCAGTCAGTTTTCCTCTTTCTTTTTCATAAGCAAGAATTTTATCTGTTTAGATCTTCCTCTTTCTACCTCCTACATACGAAATTTTCTAGCATTTTCAAGCTATGTGAGGGAAGAATCCTTATGGATTTTTATTTCTTTGTAATCTTCTGAAATTTAAAAACTTCCCGATTCATATTCAAATTGGCCTCATTTTCTTCTTCAGCAATGTCCTGTACTTGTTGTTCTTTAAAAGCATAAATAAATACTCCCCACCCCGACCCCCGCCTCAACTGCTCCTTCCCTGCTTACTTTTCCCAGGGGCATCCTGTCACACTGGTCTCTGGAAAGTTGCAGAGCACTGGCCTGAATACTTTTTACCTGCGGGTACACTTTGCAGTCTACTTTTGACCATACATTTTGTCCACTTAGAAAAAAAAAAAAAGCAACTTTAATTCCACTTCACACCTGAATTTTTCTACACAAATCCAAATCCATTCAAACCTTCCTTGGGAGAGTCTGTAACATTACATTGCCATTTCTGCAGACACAGAGCAATGTTTCTTTATGTCTTATGCCTAAATTGAATATACCGTTTTCATCCTGGTATATGTTTCTCTGCAAATGACTCCCAGAAATTTTTTGGCTTCCCAGTATGCTTATTTTAACATTTGTCATGTACCATTTCATCCCCAAAGGTTAAAGCAAATTGCTTCATGCCAGTAATTGGAATTGCAGTAAATATATCTGTTAGGGGAAGCACACTGATTGAAACCGCCCACCCTGGCCAGGTACCATAGTAACCATCTGCATGAGTTGCTTTACAACAGGAGGTCCTGGTAAGGAACACAGAACTAAGTCTCCACCAACCAGAAGAGTTCAGGAAAGGTCAAAAGACATCACATGTCCGACCACCTCCAGAATCCTTCTCTCTGGCATCCATCTTGGTTGAACAAGGGTGCACCACCAGGAAGGACTCTGAATTAGAATGATTGGCTAAAGACAACTGGAAACTAATCCCATCACCATAAAATCCAAGACTTCGAGCCACGTGACAGAGCTGTGCCTGGGTTCTCTAACCCTGCTGCTCTCCACCTGAGTGCCCTTTCCCAGTAAAATCTCTTGCTTTGTCAGCACATGTGTCTCCTCGGACAATTCATTTCTGAGTGTTAGACAAGAGTCCAGTTTCAGGCCCTGGAAGGGGTTCCCCTTCCTGCAACATATCTTTTCACATAATTCCCAATGAATTATTGATGTCACCACCCGCTCCCCTACAGAGTCTTGTGTGGGGATTTCTCCTTAATATCTGTGTATCTTACACTTACATGAAGTTGTTGTTTCAAAGGTTGTGTGAGTTTCTTTTCTCCTTCAGAGACTAACATGTTTTCCTGGCTTTCCAGCACCTTCCTTCCAGGCTAGGCCACCACCAACTTCCTCCCAACTCCTGCTTTCTCAAATGCTATGTGTCTGCAGTCGGTTGCTTGAAAACAGCTAAATTTTATGCTTTATGCAGTATCTTATTCTGAATCATCTTAAAAGCTCTTTGTTTCTAAAAGAAAAGAAACAAACGACTGCTTAATTTTAAGTTCACTTCTCCCAACAATGCTCTTCCCTTTATTTCCCCAGTTACTTTTCATGCTTACTACCTCATCTTGGTTCTTTCCTCATGAGTAATAATTAAGTTAAGGTTTAAACCAGAAGACATGAGACTAGAATTCAGACAACCTGAGATCTGAAGCTTGGTTCTTTTATATGTGAGCTATGTGACTGTAAAGCTTTCAGAGTAATAACAACTTGTTCAGTTAAAAAAACAAAATAGGGGTAATTATAAAGATCTTGCGGATTTACTGGATTTAATGTTGTTTTATCTAAATACTCACTCTATACCCCAGCCTCAGTTTGGTTAAACCTATCATTCTCCCCTCTATGCAGCTCTGTGTGAGTGTGAGTGTGAAAGTCGCTCAGTTGTGTCCAATTCTTTGCAACCCCATGGCCTATAGAGTCCATGGAATTCTCCAGGCCAGAATACTAGAGGAGCGGGTAGCCTTTCCCTTCTCCAGGGGATCTTCCTGACCCAGGAATCGAACCAGGGTCTCCTGCATTGCAGGCAGATTCTTTACCAACCGAGCTATCAGGGAAGCCCCATGCAGATCTGTGCCTCTTAAGTTTTCTAGACCATATTGACAGACACCATTGAGCTGTAACTATTTTTCTAGAGACGCTGAAGTGATTGTGATTGTGAATTTTCAAGCCATAATCTTGGACATGAATCCTGATTCTAAATTGTTGAATACCTTTTGCAATTTCCTTAGACTCTCTGTGTCTCAGTTTTCTCACTTATAAAATGAGAAATGTAATAAATAGCACCTACTTCATATGACTTGTAAGAATAAATTATGTTTTAAAGTATGTAAAGTACTTAACATAGTATGTGCCCTACAGTAACTGCTTCATTAAAAGTATGAATCTCATTTCAACCGTAATCTCTTTGATGGCAACATTTCAATCCCACCCACTTAGTTCTTCCTAGCAGCAAACATATTGTCTAGAATACTGTATGTGCTCAATTAATGTTTAATGAATTGGACTAAATTGAGTAACAGCATCTAGATTGTTCTGTGGTTCATGCCTGGGACTTGGCAAATGTTTGTTTTCCTTGTCACAAGTTCTGTGATTCTGATTTGGAGGAAGTTTGTCCTAGAAAAGTTGTGTGTATTCAGTAGCACATTAACTGGAATATAATGGGCTTCCCAGATGGTGCTAGTGGTAAAGAAACCCCTGCCAATGCAGTAGACATAAGAGACGTGGGTTCGATCCCTGGGTCTGGAAGATCCCCTGAAGGAGAGCATGGGGCAACCCACCCCAATATTCTTGCCTGGAGAATTCTATGGACAGAGGAGCCTGGTGGGCTATAGTCCGTAGGGTCGCAAAGAGTCAGACATGACTGAAGCGACTTAGCATGCAAGTGTACTGAAGCCCAGGTGTTCTCAATGTCAAGCTGAGCTCTACTGTTTCGGGAGGTGAACCGGGCCTTGGGCCCCCATCTTTCAAGTCCTGCATCTTGGGTAATAGTCAGTACTTCTTATCTTTAAAGATGTTTTCATGTAATATTCTGGCTTTGGGAGCCAAGGCACAAGGTGAGGTGTGGTTGGCAACGTGAAGTATGTCTGAGGTCACCTGAGGTTCCAATCTATTTTCAAATCAAAGACCTAATGAAATATCATTTAATAAAAATAACAAAACCCTTGATATTCAAGTGAAAAACTGCTCATTTTACTCCTATCCACCTTTTAGAAGCTTTAAAAAGCCAAAGAATTGCATTAACCACATTCTACATTAGCCGCTTTCCATGATGTTTTATCAGAGCCAGCTTGAGTAATCTATCATTACTATTATTATTGACTTCCCTGGTGGCTCAGGCAGTAAAGCATCTGTCTACAATGCGGGAGACCTGGGTTCGATCCCTGGGTTGGGAAGATTCCCTGCAGAAGGAAATGGCAACCCACTCCAGTGCTCTTGCCTAGAAAATCCCATGGATGGAGGAGCCTGGTGCAGGCTACTGTCCATGGGGTCGCAAAGAGTCAGACACGACTGAGCGTGTCTTCACTCACTCACTCACTATTATTATTAAATTACATACTTATGGTCTAATGATTACTTTCTAAGTAAAAAACTCTTGCCTTGATTCCTGGAATTAAAAGGAAGACTAAGAAACATTTCCTAAAATCAAGCTCAAGCACATCTTTAAAAATAATTTCCCTATATCATGACCACTGTTCTGTTAAAAAGAAAAGTAATACAAAAAGATTGTTAGAAAAAGGGAAAGTAGAGTAAATTATTCAGTGAATGGTTACAGGTACTATGTTCAACAGCCTCCTTGAAGTGGTTGACTAAAAATAAAATTCCTTCTTGATTGGCATCTCATAATTTTCAGGAAGTCTGAATTTTATTCATTGCCATTTTAATAGAAGAGGAAAAAGTAAGAAAAATAAACTCATGTTAGGAAAAGCAAAACTCTTGCATTTACCATTTCATTTGGGTTTGATTAAACAGCACACCACAAAACAAACAGACACTAACCTTTGCAGTAAGAAGTCTACCAAACCTTCCTGAATATCAGTAGGCTATGAATTAGTTCCAAGTGCATTATTCCAGCATGTCTTACACTATTGTTTTAAGATAAAATGAAAAATCTTGAAGAAAGGTCATATCAGTTCCATATAATAGCTGGAAATTATTGGCACCTATATGACAACATTGGGAGATAATCAGAAAGTTCAGTGGGTGCCCAACTCTCTAGGTCTATCTCCATGAGTGTCCAACCAAAATGAGTAGCTGTGGTTTTGCAGAGAAGATCCACAATATTATGATGTGATAGGAATCACTTGCTAGGACTCGAGGTTCATAACCATAAAGATTGTTGCTTTACAGGCATAATATTTGACTTCACAGGGAAATGTACCTAGTGTTCCAGGGTCTTAGCTAGGGGATGGTTTTGAATGAGGAATAGGCTGGCATATAAAACTAGCCAGAAACTCTCTTGAAAATCTTAAGAAAATCTTATCTTGTGGTATTGTGCCATTTCACTGAGAGGAAACAGCTTGGCCATCATCTGGGGATATAGCACTACCTGTCACATTTGCCTGAGTCCAGACCTAGCTGTTTGTACAATTTGTATCTGGTTGTATACTTTGTGGTCGTGCTTTTTGTTTAGATGGTTATGCATTGCAGAAACACTGCAATGGACAGTGGCAAAAGCTATTAGTACCTTCTGGATTTCAAAGAACCTGCTGTTTTAGATTGAAAATGCTTTGTTGTGTTTTGAGTAAAAAAAGCAGATTAAAAGGCAAATGGATGTTCAAATATTATAAATAGAAATAGGTCAGTATTTTTTCTATCTATTTCTTCATTAGAATGCTTCTCTTATATTTATTTTCACTTAATATCATCTCTAATAGGAAAAATAGTTGAGCTTCTTCATCCCTAAGGAAGAGGGAAAAAAAAATTGTTTCAGTAAGGAAGTCATTTAGTGCAGAGTCTTTGTGAAAAATGATACCCTGTTATAGCTTTTAATATAAATGGATTTTGTAAGTTTCATAATTGAACTCCAAGGTACATACTAGTTAAAACTGCAATATAAAATAACATTATGTACCTATAAAATATAAAATTAAATTGTAAAAATAAAATGAACATTTTCCCCCAAAGCAGAACATTTTAACAGCCAGATAAGAAAGCAATTACAACTCTAGTTCTATAGATCAGTTAAGATTTTTTGAGAATGTTTTGTTTCTATGAGGCTTTAATGGTGTATTTTTAAGGTAAGGTGGAAAGACTATTCATCAGGAATAAATCAAGTAGCATTTTTTATGAGCATATAAGAAGCCTGTGTTCTGTTGACCTCATCATCTAATTACCCCATCAGTGATGGATGGCCCACAAAACTTTGGTCCATCCATGATTTATGGTACAGCAATGGGATGAATAGATAATGGAGTCCTCCAGGCTAAGATTCTATGTTCCAGACACTTGTTGTATTAAGACTGAATAAAAACATGTCTATTGAGCTAACAAATATGAGAAAGCAGCACCAGATGCTGCAGATTTGGAGATGAAAAAAGATAGCCCCACCTCTAACTGTGTAGGAACACAGCTACAGGAGCTGTCACTGTAGGATGAGGTTTCAGAGGAGGAAAAACTGGTGAAGAAATAATTACAGGAGAGAAAGAACTTGAAAGATGAATACACTTTCGGCAGACTGATATGGAGAAGTGGGGACAAGAACAATATAGGTGGATGGAAGAACGTGGGGGAGTCAATTCAGTAAAAGATATGAGAAAAGGATCCAGATAACTGGTTTCGTTGAAGATTTGCTTCTTCCAAGATGAAAATCATCAGTGTCACCATTGTGTTTATGGTTTGAGAAGTAATAGATCTCATAGTAAAATAAATTAAAATACACAGAATCTTTTGATGAAAAATACAGAAGCCCAAGAGAATTAATGATTAAACAAGTTAGGTCTTATGGCAAAACCTTGATTAAACTAATGGCATCAGAAACCACCCTTTAATTAGAAAATATAACAAAACTTGCACTGTGTAAACAACAGTGTGGCTAGATGCGAGTCTAATAATAAGAATCCATGGCCTAACTGGAGTAAGTTATAAAACTTCAATGAAAGGTGATAAGAAAAATCAAATAACTGGAAAAATATATGTCCTACTTCTAGTGGAAAGATTAAAAACTGTGGACATCCAAAAATGTGTAAATTTAATGTAGGTAAGTCAAAATATCAATTGATAGCTGTAAGGACAGGAGACTTCATAATTTTAGAAAACAGCCATGAGGATTTTGAAAAGAAAGAGCAACATAGGATTACATGCCTAAGCAGATAAGAAAATGCTATAAAGCTATAATTAGTAGGATTGTATGGCACTATCAAAAGTCTCGACAAAGATAAATAGGTATATGTTATAAGTTCAAAAAAGACTAACGTGTACACTGGAAAGTAAAATTATATTTCAGATCACTAGAGACAGTATGGATAACAAAGCCATTGTTGGAACATGGCACGTTTGTATATTTTGATGGTAAATTTTACAATTTTCTCATAATTTAAATGTTCATACTTTTAGATATGGCAGCAGTTCCACATAAATATATCATTATCACTTAATTGTAGCATTACTTATAAAAAAAGATGGAAAATGATATAACCAATAGGAGGTTAAAGAAAGTAAAATATACTGGTGCTCTGGTACACTACATATTCATCAAAAAAGAAAATATTGGTATAGAAAATATTGAAAATATTGAAATATATTCAAGCTGAAAAAGGAACACTGCAGAATGTTGTTTACATCCCAGTTTTAATTGTCAAAGCTGGTGTAAAGAAAAGAATTAAAGACAGTCCAAAGGTATCCACTTAAATTTAGATAACTGAGAAAATGGTGGAGTTATTCAAAGAAAGAGGGAAATAAGAGTGGGAAATTGGTTTGGTAGAGATGGTGAACTAATTTTTTAAATGTAAACAGGTTATATTGATGAATTCATTATGCAGGCAATTGGAAGAGAAGATCACTGGAGAGTTTGAAAGAGACAAGTATTTGGGGTCAGCTACCTAAAGATGAGCATTGAATCATAGCGGACAGTATTCCTGTGGTGGTAGAGAAAGCAGAAAAGAAATATTGTCCAAAAACAAAACAGTGGTGATACATGTGTACTTAGGTAAGAAGAGGGGGCAGGAAAGAACACAGAGTAAGAGAGCCAGAGACGAAGGAGGAAGCTTGCCACTGGGATGACAAGCAAGTCTAGGGTGGGTCAGCAATGCTGTATGCTAGGAAGCTGCTTGACACGGACCTGAGCAAAGGTGACCGACACTGGAATTACTGATAACCTTTGAGGGGACAATCTAGGGGACTGAGTGATAAGAGAAGAAAGACCACAAGAGGGTGGGTGATAGCCCCCCAGTTATATATTTGACTTATATCTGCACTTGTTCCGTAACCATCTAATTATTTCATCAGTGAGGCATCAGCAGTGAATTGAATTAAAAGTAAATGAAACAGCAAGGACAGTAAAATGATTCCTGGTGACTGAACTTACATAAACAGGCACCTGTAGGCCTGCCTATACAATTTTCCAATTTGTTCAATAGACACTTCAATCTACCACTTAGCAGGGTAAACTGCTTCACATTCTTAAGGGACCCAGTTGGATGGAGCTGAGAGATGGAGGAGAAGGCAGGGGGTGACAATATTATAAATTGCACCACAGGGGCTGTATTTACTTTCTCTCTCTAGTGAAGATTATAAATGAAATGAGATGCGTTTTTCTAATCCGTCTGAAGCCTTTGGTTTCTGTTTTCACCGAAAGCAAACTGACTTAAAAAGTCATTTATTTGCTTTAGATTTTCTTCAAAATAACCTAGTTTAGAAAAAGAGTTCAGACAGTGAAATTAATGTGATCATAAAAAAGGCAGGGAGATGGTGACTATGAAGGGGATTAAGGAGATTCTGAGAAGAGGAGAAATTTTCTTAGTTGAATAAAAGGAGTGACTAAGACACATACGATTTAAGTCACCAGGAAAATGAGTCTGTCTATCCTCTCACAGTTGGGACTTAATGCCTGATGTTGCGAGATATCCCCTGAGCAGTAATAAGTCAGTAAGAAGACCCTCATCATAACAAGGTGACCCGACAACCTAAGAGTCTGGACGTGGCTATGCTAATTTTGTGTTCTCACAAAAGCCACGTCATTGTCACCATTTTATTAAACAAGCACATCCACCTAACCAAAGTTCATTAAATATTGTATCCTGAATACAGAATGCTCAAGATACTGCTGTTAATAATGAAAGATATTAACTCCATTATGGATATCCTCCACTCAATACTTCTATTTGCATTTTTACATTTACTGGCAAATAACTTTTTCCATATAATCCAAAACAGGTGATCAAAAAATAGGGAAAGGATATAAGAAGGAGCATCATGATTTACCCTCCACATCTTTTAGTATTTGATCAACGTACCTCCTCTTCTCTTCCCTGTCTAGTCAGAAAGACTGAGATAAGAGAGTAAAAACATCTTTAGTGGTCATCCAGTTAAATTGCTCCATCTTGCAGGTGATGAAACTAAGTCTCTGAGAGGTGACTTGCCTGGGGTCAAAGGGCTTGTTAATAGAAGAGGCAGAACTCAACTTCTGTCTCTTTACTTCAAGTCCTTGTTTAACTTTTCATGTATGTAAGGAGCAGAGTCATTCCTTTTAACGTTAAGGGGGTGCTTGCAGATAACACGGGCAAATTGGAGAAATGTCTTGAGATGATCTTTTGATGGGTACTGTCATTACTCCTTAAACTTTTAGCCTTGCCTTGGCATTTTGGCCATTTCCATGCTATAGTTGACTTTTCAAATTCTCAAAAGATGCCCTATCTCAATTTTGCTTGTCTGTATAAATCAGGACATCAGAAGTCTTCTCTCTAGGAAGTAGAATAATAACAGCGCTTAGTATTGAAAGTAAATACCTGAAGCTGGACATAAGGTTTATCTTCTGAACAGCACGTGCCTTCAATTTTCTGTACCCTAATCAGGAATCTAGAGGGGAATGCTGATTTTACAAGACAATCCATGAGTTTTTATACATCAGAGTTAAAGTATCAACACATTGCATAGTCCTCTCACAGACTCTTTGATCATACATATCCTCAGTTAGCTAAGGTTTAAGAATTTCTCAAAATACCTACACTGCCATTCAGCCTGCCACTAGAGTTCTGGAAGGCAGCCACTGTGCCAGCAGAGAGGCAGCGCCTGCCGCGTCGGAACTCTGCTGAGCTGAGCGGGCCTAGAGGACGGATCTCGATGGCCATTATCCACACAATTTCTTGGGTTCCTGCTGACATCCTCCTGCCCACATGCTCAGCTCATAAGAATGTGCTTTGCAGCAAGATGACCATGGTAGAGTGACCATTGCAAGGTGAGCATAAGAACTGTTTTAAGGGAATGTTAAGGTATAGCTTTGAATAGAAAGGCAGCGCTGTGAAATTCTGGGAAAACAGCAGCAGATGGGCCAAGCTGGCATACAACTATCAGAAACAGTGAGAAATATTTTAAGCAAAAATGTATTGGGGACAGTCTGTAAAGCAAAAAGAAGAAGACAGTGTTTTAAGCATCACTTAGTAAATAGGGTCTTAGTTTTAATCTTGTTTTTAAATCTCAGTTATTTAACTTGCAAGCCCATTTTAGGAAACTACTTAGCAACTCTGAGTTTTAATTTTAAAAAATCTATAAAAAACGAGAATGGTAGTGGGGCTTTTTGTAGTGGGTTTTTGTGAGGATTCAATAAGTCAAATAAATAGCCTAGTGCACAGTACCTATGAGATAAAAGGTAAATGGTAAGTATCAACAAACATTGATGCCTATATAGCAAAACCTAAGGATAGTTTCCAGTGCACAAAGTGGAGAAAGAAGTTTTGGTTTCAAAATCTGTGTTTCCAATTATGCTTATAGCACCAAGATCTTCAAACACAAAGACTAATACATTAAGTAAAATGAGAAGAAAAAAAAAAAAGATTCTCAGTTAAAGTGGAAAGTTGGAATACTTTCAGAATTTCCACATAATCTCAAAAGGTTGAGAAAATACAAGGACAACATTCCAAGAACCTCCCTTCTAAGTTCCAAGAGTGAGTTCTGCAACATTCTTTTTGATGTGTAAGCTGCCCCTCAGTCAGTGAGTCATGTGAAACTCACAAACCACAACTCAAAGAAGAAAGGGCTGTGCATTGCCTGAATGGTGGCATCCTTGGAGAAGAGACATCCAGTTGGTGTCCATTAGGCCCTGAATAATCACACATATTATTTATTATTATTATAACCACTTATAATATAATCACTTCTTATTATTTATTAGAAGAATAAAGCTGCTTTAATGGTAGGTAGCAGGACGCTGGGACCGCAGGAATACAGCTAATTTCAATGTGGTAATCCTTCCAATCAATAGAACTCCGAAAGAGTGGTTATGACACTGAAGGAGGAAGAGAATGAACATGATAGGCCAAAGTAGTTATGCTGCTTAATAAAGAAAGGTAGAATGCAGACATATAGCTTAAACTGTTCAGTTCATCAAAGACATTTCTTACTCTGAAATAAAGAGTTAAAGAAGATTCTCTATTCATCTTCTCATTAGTAGATATGGTTTTTGGTGAAATTAAGCTCATAACTGATGGGAGGGAACAAACTCACTAGCCATGTCATCATAGGGAAAAAAGTGGCCATGGGACATTTGAAGGAGATGATGGGAAATGCCCTTTCTTACTGAGAAGCAATGGGGTCTGGAAAGATAAAATTATCAGAACTGGGTTTTGCAAAGGACCTGTTATTAAAGGGAGCAACTCACAGGCATCCCACATAACTGTCAAATTTACAGTTGTACTGTGAGGACTGAGGTTCTCTTTTCCACATAACTCTTCTCGCAAGAGGAAAACGATATTGGCCAATTTCCCGATAAATTTCAAGTGGGCATATTTCATCACTCTCTTTGTTCTACATTCGGAGTAAGACAGAGCAAGGCGGAAATTGAGCAGGAGTGATGAATGCTGGAATGGTTTTTGGTTTGCTCTCCAGATAAGCAGAGTACTTCAGATTCTGAGTTGGCCTGGCACTTCTCCAAGGCTGGACTTGGTGACCAACTTATGGTTCAGTAGCTCAGTCATGTCCAACCTTTTGTGACCCCACTGATTGCATCACAACAGGCTTCCCTGTTCTTCACCATCTCCTGGAGTTTGCTCAAACTCATTCCCATTGAGTTGGTGATGCCATCCAACCATCTTATCCCCTACTGGCTCCTTCTCCTCCTGCCTTCAATCTTTCTCAGCATCAGGGTCTTTTCCAATGAGTCAGTTCTTTGCATCAGGTGGCCAAAGTATTGGAGCTTCAGCCTCAGTCCTTCCAAAGAATAGTCAGGGTTAATTTCCTTTAGGATTGACTGGTTTGATCTCCCTGCTGTCCAAGGGACTCTCAAGAGTCTTCTCCAGTACCATAGTTTGAAAGCATCAATTCTTCGGTGCTCAGCCTTCTTTATGGTCCAACTCTCACATCCACTGGAGAAGGAAATGGCAACCCACTCCAGTACTCTTGCCTGGAAAATCCCATGGAGGGAGGAGCCCGGCAGGCTACAGTCCATGGGGTCGCAAAGAGTCAGACATGACTGAATGACTTCACTTTCTTTCTTTCTCCCATCCGTATATGACTATTGGAAAAACCACAGCTTTAACTACAGACTTTTGTTGGCAAAGTGATGTCTCTGCTTTTTAATACACTGTCTAGGTTTGTTATAGCTTTCCTTCCAAGGAGCAAGTGTCTTTTAATTTCATGGCTGCAGTCACCATCAGCAGTGATTTTGTAGTAATAAACGATGTGCTTTTTTTCTTAATTTTTTATTTTCTACTAGAATATAGTTTATTAACAATGTGATAGTTTCAGATGTACAGCAAAGTGGTTCAGTTATACATATAAATGTATCTACTCTTTTTCAAATTCTTTTCCCATTTAGGTTGTTATATAATACTGAGCAGAGTTTGATGCACTTCTAGTGGTGGGAGTGTTACTAAGGGGTTTGTCCAAACTGCCCAAAAGAGATGATGTCTAGGATGTCCTAGATGTGAGTGAGGACCATTTGGTTCAATCCTCTGCTCTGGGTTTTCAAATTGTAATTAAAAAGAAAAACAAAAAACAAACTGAAAATAAGGTGGTATAAAACTTGCCTGAATACTTAGGATGTTCTGAAGGCAAAGATGATTAAGAATCAAAATAATGGGCCTGGTTTCCTTGGAATCCAGGACAGTGGCAGGAGGGGAAGCACAGGTCACTTAGTTCTGCCTTCCATCTACAAGGAGGTCCTGAGCAGGCCCTTCCACTTTTGCATAAACATTTCAGCCACAAGGAACATGTTCCTTGCAAAGAAAATCATTTCCAGTTGTATCTTGCATATTAGAAAAGTGTTACTTATTTTGAGTCCCCAGATTATATTTGTTGGACTTTGCATTCCCAAATTATCACATAGAAAATTATATCTTAAAATATTCAATGTTATTTTTAATGAAATGGAGAGTATTTTAAAAACCCCACAGAAATTATTTTGAAAATACTTATTTTGGAAATATTCTAGTTTTCTTCTTGGGTTAACAGTTATGGAACACTCACTCTTCAGACTCTGTGATCAAAAATTTACATCAACGATCTCATTTAATTCATACAATGAGATATGAAATAGGCACTATTATGTCCATTTGACAGATAAAGTTACTTTGCACTTTGTCTCAGGAAATCTCTTCAGTTAATTTATGGAACTGGGACATAAACACCGACTATTAATCATAAAGCTATTATTCAATCATTTTCTAGCTCATTTTGCCTTAAATATAGCTTCTTATATGTCATTTCTAAGAGGAGAAGTTTTAGAACTCAAAAATGTCAATGATCTTACATAACTTTAACTAAGGAAAGGACCTAGAAAGAGACAATTTTCTCTCAATAAGAAACCAAGTATCAAATTCCTGTTACATAACCATGCTGCATCACCCTTCAGGAGGTTGATGGTAGAACAACATACGGGGTACCATTTTTCTTGTTTTGTATAATAGAATAACAACTGAAGCAGTAAAACAAAACAACAACAAAAAAACACGCTATGAAAGGAGAAGAAACCATGGCTCTAGTTATGTGCTGGAATTACTGATAGAGAGGAGGGCATCTGTACTGCACTAGGAAATGAAAATCTAGTTTATGTCAGTAACACTGAGAAACAGGAAAAGACCTAGTCCTAGACCTGATAGAATTTTTTTCTTATCTGCATCTAGACTCAATCCTTTCAACAATCTATTTGGAAGTACGGTCTATCAGTAAATTCAATGGCTGTGTCAGAAAGATATGTGTTCCTTTGTGAACCAGGGAGTCTCTGCCAGTGCTGACATTGTCGCCGTTTCCAGCTGCTCCTTCTGTCTAAGGCATCTGTATGTGTAGGAGCTCATCTGTCATCTTCTTCCTGGAGCACTGTCATGGTAGCACTTATGAGCTACAAATGAGGACCGACCACACAGTTTATACTCGTGGAGTACCCATAGAGCCGATGTATCAACGTAAGCCCTTGTTAAGAAAGGCTTATTTTTTTCTTTAATTAATTCAACTCATGCCGACCCATCACAGAGCTTTACAGTTAGAATGCTTGACTCTCTAAACGCCACGTGGCTCTCCACGGAAAACAGACACACATTTAGAATCTGGGGGGTGGGTGGCGCTCAAAACTGCTGTAGCATCTGGCAGCGGGAGATTCCTTTTTGATGAAATACAAGATTCCCTCCCTTTGTGATTTGCATGTGTGTGGCCTTAAATAAAATGCTTCTATTACATTTCAAATAATTGCCTGTGGTTTTTAAGCATTCTTCTCAGAAAACTGATGGCATGTTTGGTGGATTGTGGTGACAATCAACTCAGAAATATTCTCAAAACTCAGTGGATTTACACGCACAGGTATCTCTTTCTCCTCTCCACCATCTTGGTATTTCTTTCATCAACACACCAGCCCTCCAAACTCTTACTCAGTTTCTTCCCACTCTCAGTCCTTAGTTTGATCCCTCGACAAAGGATTTCTGTAACCTTGGAGTTTGCATGCTCATGATCAGTTGCTCAGTCACGTCCAACTCTTTGTGATCCCATTAACTGTAGTTTATCAGGTTCCTCTATCCACAGAATTTTCCAGGCAAGAATATTGGACTGGCCTGCCACTTTCTCCGGGGGATCTTCCCAACCCAGGGATCGAATCCTCGTCTCCTGGGTCTCCTGCACTGGCAGGCGGATTCTTTACCACTGAGCCATCTGGGTAGCCTGACCTTGGAGTTCACCACCACTTTCTCCAGGCATAATGATGTTTACCAAGGGCTTTGTTTGAACTTGACATTCTCACTGTGGGTAGAAGTTTGGAGAAAAGCAAGACCACATAAATGAGCCCTAACTTTGCCAGAAGGTAAAAATCATCTTTGTGATTTCCTTAAAGTGTGGTTTCATGGGGAGCATGCTGTCAGTTGAACTGTCTCCCCACCACAAGATAAGTTTCAGTCCTAACTCCTGGTACCTGTGAACATGACCACGTTTGGAAATGGGTATTTGCAGAGGTAATTGAGTTAAGATGACTTCATGCTGGATCAGGAAGGATGCGCCCTAGATGCAATGACTGACATTCTTTTAAAAGGGCCACAGAATGACAAAGAGCATAAAGATACAGACAAGGAGAACTTCATGGGACCCTGAGGAACACTAAGAATGGCCGCACCCACCAGAAGCTCGCAGAGAGGCATGGAAGAGATTATCCCTTAGAGCCTGGAGAAGGAATCAACCTTGCTGACACTTTGATTTCATACATCTAGCTTCTGGGACTGTGAGGAAATAAATTTCTCCTGTTTTAAGCTACACAGTTTATGATAATTTGTTCTAACAGCTGGAGGACATAAATAAAGAGGCAAGAGGTACAAGAGAGCAGAGAAATATGAGGCTCAACAAAGGTACGATCTTGTCATCCAAAAAACACAAGGCAATCTCGCCACTTTTTAAAAAGTCACATCTTACAAATTCATATGAAAGTGAACTATCAGATATTGAGTGTCTGCATCAAGATGGGAGGGAGGAAGGTGTGTTAGGAGAAGGGTAGTTGCAGGCATACTTAATCTGCTCTAGCTCAGAACACTAGGCTTTTTTTTTTTTGGTAAAAATGTTCAGAAAGCAAGGAATAAGGCAGGCTAGTAAGTCTACTGCAAAACCTCAAAGTGCTATGATCATTTGTTCTACCAATCTCTTCTAATCAGTCTATTCTTTCCATGCAATCCTGCCATATTGTGATCTTGATATTCACTGAGCAAGAACAGAGATGCTGTAATTGTGGGCAGGTTTCTCATTGCTCACTCTTTCAAGATTAAGTGTTCTGCACAAGGCATTTTCTATAAATATGACAAGAGATGGCAAAAAACAGATGGGAACATTTCAATCCCTATTCACCTATTATTTTATGCTACCTTTGTTCTCATCTTAATAACATCAACTTTATGGATGAAAGAACACTATTGTATTACCCCCAGGGTTCTTACACATAGTAAAACTTCAGGTAACAAATTTGTTTCATTTTATATCTGTCATCTAAGCTGTGGTGTAGTAACTAACCTTGACCAACCCTAACTCACTTCCAACCTCTCCATCTCACCTGATTAAATAAATGTTATGTGTCCTCTATTGGTGTGCATATAGGCAAAAGGTCTTCCCTAGCCACTCACTGATCATTAATCATTAGTGTAAGGATTTTTGTTTTTTTCTTCCTTGTCAGTTCATTAAGAAATAAGATAAAAAGCTAGAAAAATGATTTATTTAAGTATTTCAAAAAAATCACGTGGCATGAATGAGACATGGCAATGCAAGAATGTGAGAGGGATACAGGACTGACATCATCAAGCTATGGATTTGGAAATCTGCCTTAACTGTGAAAAGGTTTATTAACAGATCTTATGCCACTTACAAACTTCCCAGGTGACTCAGCAATAAAGACTCTGCCTGCTAAGGCAGGAGATATAGGAGGCTCGGGTTTGATCCCTGGTGGGGGGAAGATCCCCTGGAGGAGGCAACGGCAACCCACTCCAGTATTCTTGCCTGGAAAATCCCATGGACAGAGGAGCCTGGTGGGCTACAGTCCATGGGGTCACAAAGAGTCAGACGTGACTTAGCACCTGAGCATACACACATGCACTCCACTTATGCTGATATGTCCAACACAAAACACCTGCCTCATTAATTTGCTGTTTCCAAGGCCTGAGATTAATTTATCTGGCAAATATTTACTGACAAATATTTATGTGCTAATTTTTTAGATGTTGGAGACAGAACAGTAACCCAAACAGACAAATTTCTATCTTCAGACCTATAATATTATGGTGATGATGGTGGTTTAGTCACTAAGCCATGTCTGCCTCCTTGCACCCTATGGACTACAGCCTGCCAGGCTCCTCTGTCCATGAGATTTGCCAGGCAAGAATACTGGAGTGTGTTGCCATTTCCTCCTTCAGGGTATCTTCCCGACTTAGGAACTAAACCAGCGTCTCCTGTGTCTCCTGCATTGGCAGGAGGATTCTTTACCACTGAACCACCTAGGAAACCCTCATTATGGATGTTTTACCAAATTATAAGCATATACTAAGCACTCAGTAAATGATAGTTATTTCTATTATCATTACCATTTTCATTATAATTACTGTAGAATTATTAAATATAAATGTCCTTTTTGCTCAAGTCTTATTTTTCACTAAGAGCAGTTGGAATATACTGTATACATGAGATGGTTCTTATTCTCAGGAAACTGCACTCTGAAGATAAATATAGATAATCACAGTAAGTAGCATCACTGCTACTCTACCAGCACACATACAATGGCATGCACACCCAGATGAAATGTACAGGAGAACTGAGGGTCATTTATTTTTTCTGTAATAGATTAGAGCCATGAATACATGGCTAAGGAACTAGACAGTTATTAAAAAGCATCCATCAGGTTCTCACTTTGTTCTAGAGGGAAATATACTAAAAGAGCACATGGCCATCCACTTGCTATGGCTGAGCTCAGAAGTGCTAATACAAGTTTCATGTTCTTCTGTTGATGAGCATACATTTACGATTCTTTTGTTTTATAAGTGTGAAAGGTCTCAGAATAAAAACTAAAAACAGCAACAAAAAAAATCATTTGCTTGAATAGTTATTTCATTTTGGCTAGATTGCCAAAGGAAAATCCCAGCAAATATTTTAAGTTTTCTATTGCTTTGTATGCAATTTAATAATTATCCTTAGTCTCCAAATGGAAAGAGTGGAAGAACTCCAGGTATCTTCTTGTACTTGAGATTATCACAGCAAAAACAATATGGAAAGTGTTAAAACCAGCAGTTTTGTCTCTTTGATTTCTCCTCATAGTCTATGTATGATTTAAATAAGTGAGTAAATCTAAAGATTTGTGTTTCTTACGAAGGGATATTCAAAGTTTGGATCTTTTGAATCTCAAGTAGTAAAAATAAAAGTCCTTCAGATTTTGGTCAACAAACTGTAGAATAATAATGCACATATTCAGAAAAAAGTTATAAAATACTCTAACTTGAGGTGTTAACTGTTAAGACAAGTGCTTCTAATTATCTCTAACTTCTCCTTGTTAATTGGTGTTTGGGCTAAAGTTTAGGAAAACAGGCCTTGGTAAGTACAATAAAAATACTAAAACTTGTATTTTTCTAAAAAGTCATTCTTTTATATTTTGTTTAAAAAACCCTCTGAGTTCTTAACCAAAGTGTAAGTTATAATCAGTCTTTTAAAATGATCTTTTCATTTTTAAGCAGTATTACATTTAAAGAAAAAGTGGGAAAATAGTACAGTTGGTATGTACTCTACACCCAGTTTCTCATGATTAAGATCTGGCTTAGTATGGTACATTTGTCTTGGCTACTTCTGTCTTGGATATATGGATTCATTACATATTCTAATGTATTTTCTATAGATTACAAGATAAAGTCAGGCATGTATGTGCTGATACTTTTTAAGTTGACCTATCTTTATACTCAGAAATGTCTCTTAATAGTAGGCTTCCTTGCTGACTCAGGTGGTAAAAGAATCTGCCTGCAATGCTGGAGACTTGTGTTTGATCCCTAGATTGGGAAGATCCCCTGGAGAAGGAAATGGCAACCCACTCCAGTATTCTTGCCTGGAGAATCCCATTGACAGAGAAGCCTACAGGCTATACTCCACGGGGTCCCAAAGAATCAGACATGAGTGAGCGACTCTCACTCACTCACTCAGTGAACCAGTACTGATGTGTTCAGTTCAGCTCAGTTCAGTCGCTCCGTCGTGTCCGACTCTTTGTGACCCCATGAATTGCAGCACGCCAGGCCTCCCTGTCCATCACAAACTCCCGGAGTTTACTCAAACTCATGCCCATCGAGTTGGTGATGCCATCCAGCCATCTCATCCTCTGTCGTCCCTTTCTCCTGCCCCCAATCCCTCCCAGCATCAGGGTCTTTTCCAATGAGTCAACTCTTTGCATGAGGTGGCCAAAGTACTGGAGTTTCAGCTTCAGCATCAGTCCTTCCAATGAACACTCAGGACTTATCTCCTTTAGGATGGACTGGTTGGATCTCCTTGCAGTTCAAGGGACTCTCAAGAGTCTTCTCCAACACCACAGTTCAAAAGCATCAATTTTTCGGCACTCAGCTTTCTTTATAGTCCAACTCTCACATCCATACATGACCACTGGAAAAACCATAGCCTTGGCCAGACGGACCTTTGTTGGCAAAGTAATGTCTCTGCTTTTTATTTTTATTTATTTATTTATTTTTTAAAATGTCTCTGCTTTTTAATATGCTATCTAGGTTGGTCATAACTTTCCTTCCAAGGAGTAAGTGTCTTTTAATTTCATGGCTGCAGTTACCATCTTCAGTGATCTTGGAGCCCCCCAAAAATAAAGTCTGACACTGTTTCCACTGTCTCCCCATCTATTTCCCATGAGGTGATGGGACCAGATGCCATGATCTTAGGTTTCTGAATGTTGAGCTTTAAGCCAACTTTTTCACTCTCCTCTTTCACTTTCATCAAGAGGCTTTTTAGATCCTCTTCACTTTCTGCCATAAGGGTGGTGTCATCTGCATATCTGAGGTTATTGATATTTCTCCTGGCAATCTTAATTCCAGCTTGTGCTTCTTCCAGCCCAGCATTTCTCATGATGTACTCTGCATATAAAAGTTAAGTAAGCGGGGTGACAATATACAGCCTTGACATACTCCTTTTCCTATTTGGACCCAGTCTATTGTTCCATGTCCAGTTCTAACTGTTGCTTCCTGACCTGCATACAGGTTTCTCAAGAGGCAGGTCAGGTGGTCTGGTATGTTACTATTAACTAAAGTCCACATTGTATCCAGATTTCCTTAGTTTTTGCCTAATGTCCTTTTTCTGTTCCAAGACACTATCCAGGATACTACATTGCATTTAGTCATCTTGGCTCCTAAAGCTCTTGCCAGCTGTAACCATTTCTCAAACTTCCCAGCTTTTGATGACTCCTCAGTGACAGTGGTTTTCTCAATGACTGGCAAGAGGGACTTGTCTGATGTTTACCTTATGATTAGACAGAGGTTATAGATTTGAGGGAAGAAAAGCACAGAGGTGAGGGGTTAATCTCAACACATCACATCACATCAATGGTACAGACCTTCAGCAGGACTCACCAAAGTCAATGTTATCCTTGATCACCTAGCTGGATGTTGGTCAGATTTCTCCACTGTAAAGCGACTCTAAACCCCTACTTCAGATTGAAGTTTTTAGAAGGAAGTCACTAAAATCTGTGCAGCCCACATTGGGGGTGTAGATTTAGTATTTTTCAACTTTAAATTTGACTTGAATTTTTCCCAATATGATGTTGTAACTTAATACCAAAGATAGGCTTGTGAATATAGAGGTGTCCCTCCCTAACTGTAGCATGACTAGGGGTGACATTCCAGATGACAAGAGGACTCACTGGGCAATTTCCAGTCTCAATGATTTTATCTGTTTGTTTAGGTCTCAGTTTCTATTTAAATTTGCAGAGACTCGAGAATTAAATTAAAAAACATAGTTTTTAATATGCATCCATTACCTCTTACTCTGCTCTTCAAACATTTACCCACAGTGCACATTATAAAAATCATCTTCCTTAAATTTAATACTCATTGCCTCTTTTGTGTGGTTTACATATTTTAGAGTTATTAGTAAAAGAAATTAGAAACAGAATAATGAAAAATCTTTACCAATAGGTTCAACCAGTGACATCTTTCATTACCTTCCTCTGTCAGTAAGCTTATCCAGAGGCAAGGCACCCAGCAATCCCAGTAACACTGAGAAAAATATTTCTTAGGGTCACACCCATGCAGGCACACACACATACGCTTTACTTCCTTAAACTAAATTAAGTTTATTAGCTGTCCCTGCCCATGTGTGCTGTGTGCTAAGTCATTTCAGTCGTGTCTGACTCTTTCCAACCCCATGGACTGTAGCCCGCGAGGCTCCCCTGTCCATGTGATCCTCCAGACAAGAATACTGGAGGGGATTGCCATTTCCTCCTCCAGGGGATCTTCCTGACCCAGGGACTGAACCCACGTCTCTAGTGTCTCCTGAATTGTCATGCAAGTTCTTTGTTACTAGCGCCACCTGGGAAGCCCGTGGTTAAATTAACAAGATTCTCCAGAGACAATTCAATTCCACATAACTCATGTGGCATATTGCTGCTCCTTATTTTCACCCACAATTATACTGTAGTAAGCCATGTGTACTTCTTGATAAAGAAATTCAGGCTCAATTTCAAATAGCATTGAGTGCTTGGGTGTGAAATACAATGATAAATATATTCATATATGCTATATTTTAAATTCTACATACTGGTCTTGTGTATTTATTGCTCTGTTAATTAGACAAGAAAATGGAAAATGTGTCTTTTGCCCCCATGGGTTCGTGTGCTAAGTCACTTCTGTCTGACTCTTTGCAACACTATGGACTGTACCGCGCCTGCAGGGCTCCTCTGTCCATGGGATTCTCCAGGTAAGAATAGTGGAGTGGGTTGTCATGCCCTCCTCCAGGGGATCTTACCCACCCAGGCATAGAACCCGAGTCTCTTCTGTCTCCTGCAATGGCATGTGGGTGCTTTACCACTAGCGCCAACTGGGAAGCCCTGGGATAATTCTATTCTCTGTTGTTTAAAATGTTAATTGAGAGTATAACACATTGTCAAAGTCATAATAAAATAATAGCTATTCTTTAAAGCTTACTATGCGCCAGGAAGTATACTAAGAGTTTTACTCGAAATGCCTCATTCAGTGCCTCCAACAATTTTATGTAGTACGCTCCACTGGTAAAGAATATTTTTGAGGAAGTCAGTTTAGAGAGTATGTTGGATTGGTTACATTGCGGTTTTAATGAATGGCCTCTCTGTGTGCATGCCTTCCGCCCTGTGACTTTATAACGCAGTAGTTCCCTCCCATACTATTTCTGCCCTTGTGACTTGGTTTGGCCTTGGGTCAGTGGCCAACTGGATGCAAGCAGAGACTCAAAAAAGAGCTTGTGTGTTTCTGAATTATACATCACTTCTCTGTGTTCACCAAGGGGATAAGCCCAGGTGAGCCTGAAAACATGATCCATCTAGTCTACAGGGGAGATAAAAGAAACATATGAGATGAGATGGAGCATGGCCAAGCCATCCACATCCTGAGCAAGGCAGTTTCCCACTGACCCATCAGCTGACCAACCATAAGCATGATCCCAAGTCTTGGTGCCAGGGTCAGGACCAGGCTGAGGAGGGTGAGGCACTTGCCTTGTGTGCAAAATATAAGCAGGCACCAAAACACTCAGAAATAAAAACAAATAATATTTTGATTCCATGGCTCAAAAATGAAAAAAATCTATGATAGACAAAATATCAAAATTTAAAATAAAAACAGGATCAATATTACTGACTGAATTTTTATCAGTCCCAGGGTATTTTCAATGGCTTACAGAAAGGAAGGGATAATATTCTAAAAAAATATTTTATATCATTGATTCTTCTGTTGTCATGAAGGAAAATGATAAGGAAACATGAGAAGACTTCAAATTCTGATAGTAATATCATGTTATTTGGCAAGGGGTAAAACAAAGATTTGTGAGACCAAAGTTCAGTGGAATTATTCAGAAGAATAGATGTTAAGCAAAAGTATATGTCTTTTCTTGTGTCTGCATGGATTTAATTTATAATTTACATTTTCAGGGTTTTTGAGTTGAATTAGTGAATCATAAGGAACAAATTTGCAAACAGTAAATCTATATAAAATGTACGTGGACAGACAACACAAAATAATGCCACCCGGAGCTTTCATGAATCAGACTGCAAGCATCTGTGTTTCTTTCGAAACTGACATCTTTACAAAATTCAATTAAATATACTCTTCAGTTAAGTTTCCTATTTCCAGACTCTCATAGGCACCCAAGGGTTCACACACTAATTAATCTCCTAAGAGATGGAGGGTTATCAGTCTTGCATCGTTTGAAGAATACAATATGTGATACATATGTACAGCAACTTCAACCATGAACCTCCCTTTCACTGCTCCTACCGTTTTTTGCTTTTTTTACATTAGAATACCTCTACTTTGAATAGTAAAACCATAACTAACATTCAGAGGTTACTGAGATCGTGAGGTTAGGAAACATTTCAGCAAAAACAAATGCCTGTCAAATTGACAACAAACTGGATGAAGTCAGTCCTCGGCTGGAGTACGGTATTTTCACATCTGTGAGGGTTTTTCCTGCACTTCCCTGGAAAGTTGGAGTGAAGAAGGTTAAGAGCCCCTGCTCCTCTTTTAAAAATTTTTTTTGAGAGTAAGAAAATAACTTCCCCTACATAGAACATATGTGATATTAAACCTATAATACCTTAAAAAGTCAACTTCTTTGGGCAAATTGCCTCCAAAACAGCATTTCTTGTAAATATTAATCTTTTTTTCTCTTAGCTGTATGCCAGTTGAGAAACCAGCATTCAGGAATTTGGGTATCTACTGAAGTCAGTGAAGAAAGGAAGGTTGGCTAGGATAAAGCTAAGTAACAAGATGTCTAGCAACCCACTACAAGATCTCCAAGCCATTATCAATCCATTCACCCATACTTGAGAATGCTATTTGACTAGTGAAGAATCTACCTATTTTCACTTTTCAGAGCATGCTTCTCTACCTTGTCCAAGATGTAGCCATGGAAAGAAATGCCCAATGTAAATAATTTTAATAAGCTATTAAGTTTTTTGATAAAAAAGAAGGTTCATTACTTTGCAACCCGGATACTACAGAGAATTATGACTTTAGTAGTAAATGTTTTTTCTCTCTTAAATATTCATAAATCACATGGCCCTCTAAAATATCACTGGAGATTCATACTGTATTTGTTATTCCAAAGATGTGAAGTTACTTTTGGAAAATCAAGATAACTGCCAAACTTGACACCGCTCCAATTTCTGTTTTCTCAAACATCATCAAGAGCAATCTCTTTGTCTTAATGATCTAGCGTGTCATACGTATGCCTGAACCTGTAGACTTGGATTCATTTAAAAGAGTGAGGTAGTTTTTAATCCCTTCTAGGTCTTCAAATCCTTTATGTTGCTTTGACTTTCCTAGTTTGAATAAGCTTCATGTCAGAGGAGATAGAAACAGAAGTCTCTGTATTTTGTTGTCTATTAATATCAGAGCAACAATTCCAAGCAGAGTACCTGACCCTTCTTTCTTCTTCTATGTTGAAACACAGATAAAGAAACTCCTCTCTTTGACTTGAAGGTTTTCCTCAAACGTAGGCTTAATTAATGCAACTTAACAAATCCTCAGAGCATCTGCATGCATGCTCACTCTCAAGTTGTTTCCAAATCTTTGCAATGCCATGGACTGTAGACTGCCAGGCTCCTCTGTCCATGAAATTTCCCAGGCATTAATACTGGAGTGGGTTGCCATTTCCTTCTCAGGGGATCTTCCTGACCAAGGGATTGAACCCACATCCCCTTCATTGGCAGGTAAATTCTTTATCACTGAACCATCAGGGAAACCCTCCATTTGTGCATACTACCTAGTAAGATGAAAATCTTTTTCATGTTTTCACCTGATGTGGTAGAATTTTACATATATCTTTGAATTTACATTATTAAAACATCTGTTTTATGCATTCTATTAACACATTCTAAGTCTTTATAGAGCTAACATCCTATTAACTCTATAAAGAGTCCATCAGATTCTCTCTTGAAAATCACTGGACATCTCTTCTACCACCGATGTTTACCATGAGAAATAAACACCACACCTAAGGTCCTCAATGTCACACCTGAATGGCAGAGCTTGACAGGCAATGGGAGTTAGCCAAACACAAAGGTATCAACTAATGATAGGATGCCAAGAGCACAGGAAAGGTAAACGGAGACAAAATACAGGGAAGTGGTCACTTACTTGACTAGCTTGCTGTATTCTTGCTCAAAATATTCTCATACTGAAATATCCAAAATGTACTGGCCTTTAACATTTCAAATGTTCAGTTTTAGTGTTTTATGTTCCTTTTTTTCCTTCCCTCGCGAAGTTGATGCTGAATGTACCTGCTTTAAATGTTTTTTTCTTAGTCTCTATGAGATACTTCCTCCCTCCTCAGCAGATGGGCATTATGTTATCACGCAGCAGGCCAAGAAACCTAAAGTCTGTTCTTTAAAGGCTTTAGTATATTTTCTTGTGCTCTTTTCATACATGCCTTATTTCTTTTCAAAGTCATAAACTTCAACTAGGTGGGGGAGACAGAAATAACACACAAGCTCCCAAATGCTTCTGTTTCCTAGTTAGAATAAAGAATTGGATGCACATAATAAAATGCTGTCCTGCTCATATCTGAACGATGAGCTATCAAATAAGTTTATAAAAGTATGAGGTGCTTTACATCTGTCCTCTTATTGCAGCTACTTGATATTCCTCACAAGACCTAGAACAAGGCCAGACAGAGAAGGCATAGGGGGTCCTCAAAGACTGCAAATGTGTTGACACAAAGTGCTCTTTTAGTAAGGATATTTAGCCCATATAATTCACTCCAATTATAGGAATAGAATTTCTAATTATAGAAATGTAATTATTTCTAGCTGTCTTTTTGTTGCTGTTGATCCACGAATTCTTTTGAGTCATGGTTCACTAAATCATTTTGACTTGAAAGAATTCATCTTTTCAGTATAAATGCTATCATCACTTAAGTAAAGATGTGAGCTTTGTCTGTAAAATTGAGATAATAATAACTCTTCAGGTTGTTTTGAATGGTGAATAAAATGGCATATATCAATACTTTGTGGATGACACAGCACCTGAGACATAGTAGGGATGCAAGAAATAGTTACCTCTCCTGCACCTAAAACAAATGAAAATGTCTAATAATAATCTGCACAATGATAGAAAAAAATTATTACCAGTGACAGACGTGAACTTCCAAAGTCAATTCAAGTTAAATCTATGTGGCCATAATAAAATAATTTTAAATTATGAATGAAGCAAGTTTAGTCATGATCCATCATAGTATTATATTTATTAAGTTTTGCAAAACTATTTTTTATTTAATCAAAATACTTAGTACACGTATCAACAGCACAGCCCTTAGAGGAGAGGTATAATAAATCAGCCTTCTTAGAACTCTCATAAGATTCTTTTCATCTACAAGTTTGCTACATCATTTGGAAAACTGAGTATCTTTTAAGAAAATATCTGGGACCTGATTTGAAATTCTTTCATTTTTTTGTCCACACTGGCTTCTTCCTGGTCCCTCTCATTCACACTGAATTCTTTGCCTTCTCTAGGGTTTTTGAATCTCCATGAATAACTAAAGAGGTTTGAGGAGAAAACAAGACTCTGGGAAACACAACAGGGAATGTAAGTCTAGAGTCAGAGAAAGTGATATTTAAACTGAGATATGGATGTTGGAAGTTGGTCAAGTATACAGGGTTGTCAAATATCTTAGGAACCAGTTGCAGAGGTTCTAAGCCCCTACCTAGGGAGACCATGGCACTAGTGAAGCCAAGGACAGTCTGATGCGGCTGAAGCTGAGGGTGAGAAGGAAGACCGGGGTAAAGCTACCATTATCCACTATGCTTCTATTCTTTTGCAACCCTTGTAAATAGTGAATTTCCTGGCAAGTATCATCTCTTATGCTCCTTGTGTAGTTTTTAACGAATATTCCATACACTAAAATTTGTTAATTGACACATTGACCATATAAGAGAATCCAGCATATTAAGAAGTCTTGGATAAGTTAGGGTCTATGCACACACATGCTCACATACATACTTATTGGTTATCAACAAATGCCAGGCACGATTTAAGGCAAATTGCAAATATTAATTTATTTAATTCTTTTAACTATTATCCTTATTTTACAGAGGACACTAAAGCTTAAAGAAATTAATTAACTTTCTCAAACATAAAATCTACCAAATAGTATTTAATACCTAGAAAACCAGGTAGTAAAGCTTCAGGGCTTGAGCATTTAATCACTATGCTATGAAATATTTTATGTTTTCTCTATTAATTGTTTTAAAATGTGCTTTGCAAAGGTCACCTTTCTGATTCCCGCTAAATTCTTCCCTACCTCCACTATACAACTACCTGTAGTCCAGACCTTTCACCTGAATCTAGATCTAGATCTCGGCATCAAACTTCCCACTAAGAGGATCTAAATTGGAATATAAAACAGGCACTTAAACTCAACCTGTCCATGTTCCAAACTGAACCCATACTTCCCTTTTAGAATGTCTCTTTTTCCTTTATTCAACACACCCTGATATTTATCTAGGTACTTAGGACAGAAACTTTCTGTCCCCTCAATCTCCATATCAATGTAGGCACCGTGACCCCTCACCCTCCCACCTTAAGGTTTTGCTAATTGGACCACTTTCCATCTTTCCCTCTGTAGTTATCTCTATTCAGCCTCCTCCTCATTCATTTAATTAGTCCCTTTGCATCTGATTTCCCTTACAACACATTCTCACAGTGTGGCCAGAATGTTCTTTCTAAATCTTGGTGACTATCACTCTCCTGCCCAAGTACCTTTAACAGCCTGCACTGTCACACGGACTAGGTATTAATCTATTAGGAAGACTGACTTTAAGTTCCTTCTCTAGCCTTTTTGTCTTGCAAATTATATCACATGCCATATATTTACTTTGTTTTTAAAGATACTTTCGGTTTTTCAAAGAAATCATAAAGATTTCAAAGAAATCTCTCACTTGTAGCCTCTATGCCTAGAATGTCCATTCTTTACTTCTCTTGGCTAACTCCTACTGGTTAATGGGAAAACAACTAATAGGTTGGATGACACTTGAGAGTGTCTGGATGACATCCCAACTACCAATACTGATCCCACATACTATAAACATGTCAGATGGTCACATCACTCAGAGTCCATTTCATCAATATTTGCATCTTTAAGGTATGCCACAGTATCTAGTACCACAATGGGTAAAATGTTTGTTGAAAGAAGTAATTTCTTTTTAATAGAAAGAATCTCAAGTGCTTAAAAATGACACATTTCCATTTTGTCTGCCTTTTCCCTTTTTTACCTCTCTGCATTTTATCTCCCAGGTCTGTGTACATAATTAGCTACAAAGTCTGACTTTATATGAACACTTACCTTAAATTATGGGATTATAAGAATGAGAATTATAAATTGTTTAGGACCCATATTTTTAAAGAAAGAGCTCAACTTTTCTCCATGCAGTGACTTAGCTTTGGAATGTAAAACAATTTCAGAATTCCTTTCAGCTGGCACATTTATTTTCCATAAGAGAGCGATGTTGAGATGTGTGTGTGGTTGTTTCATTTCTTTATGTTATTTTCTCAATTCCAGCTTTCCAACTCAATCCTTAGCATATACTAGTCTACAGAGAACGCTGGGACTCTTGAGATATCTGAGGAAGGACAGGCTCAAGATGCTCACCGCAGGCTATTAATATATCCTCTTGCATGACTTATTAGAGGTATTTCCCACTATGGTGATAGGCTTGCCTGGTGGCAGAGAACTTCCTGTGTGCATTAAAACAGGCTCTGAGGCTATGTAGGGAGAAAATTTTATGGAAAGACTTTGGGTGATGCAGCTGCAGAATCAATTAGACTGAATACAGCCCTTGGTTGCCAATTTTAGTAATACCAGAAAAATGAAAATGCTGAAGCTGGTAGTCACCCAGATGTTTCAGCCCTGCTGACTGGCACATCAGTGTTCATTCTTCCTGCTCTGTCTTTGGTTCTTGGGCATGCCTCAGGATAAAAATAAGTACTGCTCTTACTCTCACATGAAGTCCAGTTACTGGACAGGCTCAAAATAGTAAAGTAAGAACCATATCCATTGTTCCGTTTTCATGGCTCAGAGTCTCAGCCACCCCACAAGTGAATTATCAGGAGGGTGCATTACAAAAACAAAAAAATAAGGAAGAAAAACAACTTCAAAGAAACACTGGGGAACTAATAGCAGTATTAACTCAACTATCAAAACGAAAAATTTGAAATAAAATTTGAAGCTTATTTTTATTAGAAAGCAAACTTTCCACTATCACTTTTATCAAATATATGTAAATCAAACATATTCTTGAGATATATATCTTTATCACCTTTATGAAATATGTATACTGATATGTATATACAACATACATACATAGTAATCTATACATATATATTACTATATATGTGTGTGTGTGTGTGTATATATATATATATATATATACAGTTATCATACTTTTCACCTTTTGAATGCTGGCTTTATATATATAGTTCCAAAGTCCCACTTTATATTTTTGATGAATGACGGATACAGTCTTCTAGGACAAGACTTTTACATTTATTTTTCAGAACTGGCAGTTCTTTATCCTCTTGTTTCTACAAATGTCAAAGTAATTCAGATAAGAAGGAAAAATCTTTTATTCTAGACACAAATTGTTGTGAATCCCTGTAAACCCGAGAATGACCTGAGTCAAAACTAAATGAACATGTCTTTCTTGGCTTTGTCAGCTGAGAGGGCCTAGAAGGAATGCTAATCCAGTAGTCATGGGTTGTCCAGATATCAATTTCTAGGACCATTCTCCAATAAAAGAAGCCAGAGTGCCTTGAGAAGCAATTGACACTAGGACAAGAACAGAAAACACACAGAATAATATACAAAACATAATGCCAGAAAGCAGTGATAAAAAAAAAAAAAAACCCAAAAACCTGATGTGCATATCAAAAGGACAAAGAAACCAACTAAAATAGGTCCCGACAACCAGTTATAACAATCTGAAGAAAAAAAAAAGCATTGGATTATAGCCCAAAGTTTAAAATAAACAGCCATGAGTCCATACTGATATAAATGACTGTATCAAATAATGAAATGGGGGCAAACAGTAAGTCCTCCTGTGCAAAAGGCTGCTGATGCTTTACGTGAATACTTAACCCTCAAGGAGGTAAAGTGTAGACAACCAGCATTCCCCTGGGGTGACCTACCACAGTACTACGACCCTAATTGGGGTGGGAGGCCTTGGTGAGGACTGGAGCATCAGTCTCTACCCCTTACGAGGGGGTGGTGCATGGTGACCTCTTTCCACACAGGACAGTGTGATGAGGAGTTAGGGTGTGTGTGGGGGTACTTGACATCAGAGAGTCGTGGCAAGCACTGCCCCAGCCAGGTGACCAAGGGTAAGAACTCCAGCAAGTCCTGTTGGCAGTCTGTACCACTGACGTTGAGAGGGTAACAGGCAGGAAGGCTGCTGCTGCTGCTAAGTCACATCAGTCGTGTCTGACTCTGTGTGACCCCACAGACGGCAGCCCACCAGGCTCCCGTCCCTGGGATTCTCCAGGCAAGAACACTGGAGTGGGTTGCCATTTCCTTCTCCAATGCATAAAAGTGCAAAGTGAAAGTGAAGTTGCTCAGTCATATCTGACTCTTTGCGACCCCATGGACTGTAGCCCGCCAGGCTCCTCCGTCCATGGGATTTTCCAGGCAAGAGTACTGGAGTGGGGTGCCATTGCCTTCTCCAAGCAGGAAGGCTAGGGGCCCCCAAATGGAAGAAATAGGCTGCAAGTGTCAGACATTTTTTCTCTGTTGAGAGGCAGGAGGAAACAAACTACGAGTGTCATATTTTTTTCCTTTCTCTATACAAAATTAAAAGGAGGTTTCTTTGAAAATTCTCTGTTGCCTGGGCAATACCTGGTTCCACCTGAACTTAACATTTCTCAAACTTTGAGCATTTTTCTTATGGAAATGTTTTTCTTAAGCTATGTTAATGAACTATGTATTTCAAGTCTGTTTGGTTCTGCCTAAGACTCAGAACTGATAATGGCTCAACAAACCAGCATGTTTTACTCACAATTGTTCTCCTAATCTATGTTAATGAGACTATGCATTTGCTTAGAAACCTGCCTTTCTTCAAGATTCATGTCAGTCCTTTTATGGCCTGGGAAGACTCACTTTGTGCCAGTGTTATCTCAAAATGCATGCTGTGGGTGAGGGTCCTGGTGCTGCTCTCTGAGTTTTGAGACATTTCCTCTCTCTAAATAAGCAGCCCGCTAGTAGATATCTAACTTCCTGCTAACGACTAGCAGCGGGGGCACTCTTTCTGTCCCCTTCTGACGTCTATGTCAGAAGCTTTCTCTGTCTCTTTTATACTTTAATAAAGCTTTATTACACAAAAACTCTGAGCAATCAAGCCTCATCACTGGTCCCAGAGATTGAATCTCTCTTGTCTGGAGGCCAAGAATCCTGGCATCTTTCATGGCTCAGCAACAGCCTTTCAATGTGATGCGCTGTGAGGAGACGGGCACTGCATCTCTGTAGTCTGTCTTGCCTAAACCCAAATCCTCTGCCTAATCCCGAGAGAAACATTGGACAGTCCCTCCTGGGGGAGAGTCTACAAAACACCTGACCAGGAATCCGTAACACTGAGAAGTCATCAAAAACAAGCAAACTGAGAAACTCTCACAGCCTAGAGGAGCCTAAGGAGAGGTGACAACTAAACACGATGTAACATCCTGGATGAGATCTTGGAACAGAAAAGGACATTAGGTAAAAACTAAGGGAATCTGAAAGTCTCAGTAAAGTATATCTTTTTGTGGATGGTAGTATCTCCATATTGATTTACTAATAGGGACAAATGTACCATACAGTGTAGAATGCTAATAACAGGGAACACTGGGTGGGGAGTATATGGAAACTCTGTACCATCTTCATAACTTTTTATAAATCTGAGGATATTCTAAAATATAAAGGTTATTTTTTAATTAATACAATGACTTTACAAATAATTTTTTTTCTATTTGAAAAAATGAAGGGAAAAGTCCCTTCCACTGTAATGTTTAATGTACAAAACATTAATCATTGTAATTACATTCATTTATCTAGAGAAATAAGTAAATGCCTTATAATAATGTGAAGGGGAGGAAAAGTTGAAAGAATTATATCTCTTAGGGGCAATAATCGAAAAAATAAATTAGAGTGAGTTGACAACAGATAAATGAGCTCTGTGCATTAACAGTTTGGTTTATGGGCCCACCTGATGGTCAATAGGGAAGCGAGGAGCTGAATTTGCTCCTGCTCACTTAATTGTGCCATTTAGAGAACATCTGAGTAGCACCAGAGAAACTTGTCAGAGGAGATCAGTTTCAGTAGTTTTACTGTTATTTTTGAAAGTTTATTTTATATTTATGCAATTTATTTTGTCTTTGATTATGCTGTCACAATTCCTACACAGATTAAAACTGCATTTTTTATTAAAATTATGTTAAGCTTAAAGCTTGCTTTATCTTAAGTTTGTGCCAATAGTTGATGGGCAAAACATCTGTGGTAGAGACAGTTCTCACCAAATATTCCATGCGTTCATTTCTCAGAATCCCTTGTAATTGGGTTGGGGGCACATGACTGGTTTTAGCCAATGATTGTTAAGATGAAGTGATGTCAGTCACTTCTGGGCAGAGAGTGAAGAGTCCAGGTCTCTAACCCTCCATCTCTCTATTCCCCTGCCATTGTAACATTAGAAGCCGTGTTTCCAGGGCTGTTGTTTAATATGGTATAGCATCCATTACTGCATGGCAACCCACTCCAATATTCTTGTCTGGAGAATCCCTATAGACAGAGGGGCCTGGCAGGCTATAGTCCATGGGTCACAGAGATTCAGATACGACTGAAGCATAGCATCCATTAACCTAGGTTCTGAGTTATTGTGTAGAACAGATCCTCCTCTTCAAATCCTGCCAGCCTATGTTGAACAAGTGATATATATCACATACTATATTATGCCATAAGACACTGGAGTCTGTCGGCTGCTATAGTTTGTGTTAATTATCCCAGTACAACTAGTAAGGAAAACTGCATGCATTTTAAGAAATCATTATTACATTTTAGGCTACTTTGTTATAGGTAGTCAGAAGCTAGTTTTGAGATTAATATAAGATTTACTTGCCACAACCTCAAATCACAATGCCTTATAACAAAAAGCAACATTTCAAAATAGAAAAGAGCAAGAATAGAGATTCTGAGTAGGGACAGAGAATTTTGTAGAACCCATCTGGGAAGGAAAGTTGCTCCTGTCAAGGCACAAAAAAATACAACCATTCAAAATATTGAAAGAATGGAGATTTCAGCAAAAAACTAAGATTTCATTCCATAGTATTTCAGGAAAGAATATATATCAGGTAGAGGGGAAGTTAAGTGGCACCTACTGTTTGGACTCATTTTCAGGAACATGGGATAAAGGAAACTTAGCCATGTTATTGCTGGAGGTAGGAGAGATGGGTGTTATATTTTGGGGACTATAAAATGCTGTACGTAATTTTCATAAAACATGACAGTATGAAGAGAGAGCATATTCAGACTCTGTATGCAAAGATTTCACAGACTAGCTTTGGAATACAGTGTCATTAGTCAACACAGGGAATGGGTCTCGTGGACATAGGTTCCCCAAGAGTTATCTACCATTCACTAATCATGACTGATAAACATGTTGTCAGTTTTCTTTTTGTTTTCCGGTAATTAAACTTCTTAATATGACTTCATTGAGAGGGTTTGTTGCACATTTCATTTATTCCCTAAGGCCATGCATAAACAAATTACTTGAGGGAGTTATGACAGGTTCTATCTATTGTTACATATATATGAAATTTTCAACAGCATTTGATGATAAATTGAATAATAAATGTGTTGAATTCAAGGAAGAACCTTTTTCTCTCAACTCTCCCTTACTCTTTTATTGTGATTTTCTTGTTGTTCAGTTGCTAAGTCACATTTGACTCTTTGTGACACCACAGGCTGCAGCACAACATGCTTCCCTGTCCCTCACCATCTCCCAGAGTTTGCTCAAACTCATGCCCACTGAGTCAATGATGTCACCCAACCATCTCATCCTCCATCTCCCCTTCTCCTCCTGCCTTCAATCTTTTCCAGCATCAAAGTCTTTTCCAATGAGTTATCTCTTCACATCAGGTAGCCAAACTATTGGAGCTTCAGCCTCAGTCCTTCCAATTAAAATTCAGGGCTAATTTCCTTTAGGATTGACCAGTTTGATCTTCTTGCTGCCCAAGGGACACTCAAGAGTCTTCTCCAGCACCACAGTTTGAAAGCATCAGTTTTCTTATGCTCCAACACTCATATCTGTACATGACTACTAGAAAAAACATAGCTTTGACTACACAGATCTTTGTCAGCAAAGTGATGTCTCTGTTTTCAAATATGCTGACTAGGGTTTGTCATAGCTTTTCCTCCAAGGAGCAAGAGTCTTTTAATTTCATGGCTGCAGTCACTGTCCACAGTGATTTTGGAGCCCAAGAAAATTAAGTCTGCCACTGTTTCCAGTTTTTCCTCATCTATTTGCCATGAAGTGATTAAAAATTCAAATAGATACCTTCTCAAAAATTAGACTGTGGGCCTTGGGTTTGGGCATTGATGGTATATTTCTTTCCACTCAGCTAATGGGTATAGTCCCATTGCCCCTCTAATGAGCCAAATGTATTTTGCAGAAAATTAACAGCTCACAGAAGATTTACATTTCAATTTACATCCACAAGGCAGTTTTCTGACACAGCTGTTTTCCTGACTGAGTCCTTAAGAACTTTTCTTATAAGTTTTTCATTGCTTTGCTTTTAGAATTTCAGTGTGGGTGTCCAATTTTAATATGCTAATTTAGATAATATGCTTTTTTCCCCCAACTTTAGGTAGTTTTTTTTTTTTTTTAAATGCAATAAAAGAAAACAAAGATCCCTGTCCTCAGAGTACTTATATTCTTAGTGAGGGAAGGAGAATAATGGAGGTAGAAAATAAATACTGCTATGCAGAACTTCAGAAAATGTTAAGTACTACAGAAGAGGGGAAACCTGAACAGAATAAAGGGGAATTGGAGTACCAGGTGAAGGAAGAGTGCAGCTGGCAATTTAAGTAGAGTACTCCAAGCAGCCTTCATTGAGATGACATTTTATCAATTCCAAGTTCCCAAAGAAGGTGAGGGAGTTAGCCATGGTCCTGATTATGAAAAGGGTAGGTAAATATGCTCATAAGTGGTCAATGAAGAATTGTGGTATTGATAAATATGTATGAAATTGGGAAGAGGTTCCCCCAGAAAAGTTGTTTTAAAATGATCTTATAACATCAGTGCAATGACAGTAGTTTTTTTTTCACAATGCTGCATAAAGAATCTTCAACTTAGCAGTGAATCATTCTTAAGTTTGTAGGTGAGTTAGTGGTTTTGTTTCGTTTGGTCGCTTTTAAACTATGACCATAAGGCCACTGAACATATCAATCTGGAAGCCTTCTTAACCTTTGATTGTCTTGTTTTGACAGAAATGACATTTAAAAATCTCTTCATAAACCTAAAACAAAGGAGTAGCTCTGGTTTCTAGGATTCATTTGGAATGCAGCTGATGGAGGCTGTCATTGCTCAGAACTCTTTCATATCCATCAAAGAGATCAAGAGTTTCTCCTTCAAAGAGTATAGCCAACAAGTTATTTCCCCTTTTCTCCTCCCAGCTATTGGTTTCCTATTATAAGCATATCAAATAAATACACAGCTCAGTTCACTCACCTAGTCACTACTGGGTATACAGATATTCAGAGACCCATTTTAAACAAGTAAGTTGCAGGCAACAGTCTCCTTTGTTGACTCTAAAGTCATTTCAGCAGATTTTTAAAGGTTTTTTAATTCATTCTGGAAGTTCCACCATAGTTAATACTAATGTATGCTTGGCCTTCTTTCTAGCAAAAAGAGATCCCATCTCTGTGCCATGACTTTGCTTTTGCCTTTGCCTTCATATTTACACTGGGCAGCTTGCTGCAGCATCCAGGCCCTAAGGCATAATTCACAATATTTATGTGGTTTCACTGAAATACGTTTTCAGACACCAGCTTTTTTGGCAGCAAACTGGAATGGATAAAAAAGGCCCAAATCACTCTAAACAAGCCAGCAATAATTATAGGAGAATCCTGACTTCAGAATGACAGTATCTCACGGAGTTTATAAAACTGTTCATAGTCATGGCACTGTGACTGTTCATTTGGGGACCTTTTAGCACTGTCATAAGTAAAACAGTTTCTTTCCCTAACCAACTCCCCACTGAGCTGATGGAAAAGAACTGTCACTCTGTCAATAAACATCTGAACTTCTATTGGTAACGCTTGCTGCTACTTCTTTACTCTTCCTTTCGCAGGCAGTTGTTTTTGTCTCTATATTACATTGTGCTACGTGGATCAGCATTCTCTTTGACAGTCATCACTATAACATTTATATCCCTGGTGGCTGAGACGATAAAGCATTTGCCTACAATGCGGGGGACTGGGTTCGATCCCAGGGTCAGGAAGATCTCCTGGAGAAGGAAATGGCAACCCACTCCAGTACTCTTGCCTGAAAATTCCCATGGATAGAGGAGCCTGATAGGCTCCAGTCCATGGGATCGCAAAGAGTCAGACACAACTGAGCGACTTCACTATAACATCACATTTGCTAAGCTATTTTTAAAAAATACATGTGGCTCAAAATTTGATGATATGCTTGTGAAGAGTTTGCAACACAGCAGTGAGAACTGCTGCCTTGGGAAATAAGTACCTTTCTTATTAAAGTATAGATCTAACAACATTTTGTACTAGGCCAGAGGTGCTACATGATGCTAAAGCCACATATCACCTTGCACTTTTAAAATATGTTTTTCTTCAACTGACTTGTTTTCTCTGAAAAAATAATACTCCCTGTGGGTACCCTCATGCCTAACTCTTTTTTTTTTCTTCTTATCTGACTCTCCTCTGATTATCAAATATACTATGTGTTACTTCAACATAAATAAAACTTTAAATCTTGTTTCCATTAGTTTCTCCAAATGATCTCCCTTTCTATAGCCCTAAGCTCACTATGAATCATTGGTTTTGATAAATTTCACAGCATTCCACTTGCCAATTATTCATGGTACCAGTGTGTCTAGAACGCACACTTGCATTTGAAGGGAGCAGAGTTTACAGTATGACTAATTCACAGCATAAATTGTGGAGGCAAGAATATTTTTCAGTGTATATTCTCCAGATTATATTATGGTATCTCTACATTATAAGTCATTTCAAAATCACGGGAAAAAGACAATAATATCAGACAGCTCTATAGAAATACCTTTATCAGATCTATTTCAATGATTCTCCTTATCACACAGCTTCAGAATCTTAATCTGTAAATTATGCCCATCCACTAAGTCTATTATTTACATTTAAGGAGTGGGCTTAACTCTTTGAAAAGAAACACCGTTATATTCTATCTCCTTTAGTACATGTATATATTTCCTGCAAGAATGGGTGGTCTCATCATATTTCTTCTTTCAGAAATATAAAAATATTACTGGCACGGGAGACAGCTCATTAAGGCAGGAAATGTCAATTTAGTGGATGACAGTATTACAACATTGGCTGTAATTTCACCTTCAGTTTTACATTCAGAGGCTACTGAAGCTGCGTTTTTATGGCAATGACGGTGGTGGTGGGTGTATCTTTCAAAATGACAGCCCTCCACTTTCTGACATACTGCAATTTACTAAAACATTTCCTATATAAATATTTAAGGAAATGGAATTACAAAAGTACAACTAATCTGAAACCATAAAAAAAGTTCCTATATAAAAGTCCAAATACTGACTTCATTGTCAGAGGACCTGACAGAAATTTTATGAACACAGATATATATACAGTTTAATTAATTAGACAAAGAGGCCATAACACAGAGGTGGCTCCAATACCATGGTGGCCAACTTTTGGTAAACCAAACCCTAAGCCTGTAGATGCCTCAAGGATACACAATCAAAGCCTAAGGACAACCAATCACAACCAGCCAACTGGTTGTTAAGCTACAGTCAGTCAGTAATTTCCTTGCCTTTTCTCTGTAAAAGTGTTTCCTCCAGCTCCTGTCAGAGGAGTGTTCCTGAGAAGCCCTGCTTTGGTGTGACCTGAATGAAATTTACTTTTGATCAAATACACTCATAAAATTTTTTAAGATTTTCCCATGTATCTTTTAACAAGAGACATACACAGACATATACACTCACTTATAAAAGCATCATGTGATATGGCCATCGTTTCAATTCAATTTAATATACCTCCTTATCAATTCAATTTAATATATCTCCTTATCATTCCATTTATCTCCTTACCAAAGGAGATATATTAAATTGAATTGAAATGATGGCCATATCACATGATGTTTTTATAAGTGAGTTAATATATCAAAGGGTTAAGGAAATCAGAGAGAATATGGAAAACAGTTGAATTCTATGTCTACTGAGATTAGAGTGTGATTAGCTAAGAATCTTTTGCTAGTATTTCTTAAAACTTCCACTGGTATTTTGCACAGGCTTGTTCTTCATCCATTAACTCACAGTCAGTAAAACTCTCTGGGCATTAAAATAGGATCCCCTACTTTCCCAAACATCTCCTAGGAGGTATCTGAAAACCTCCAAAGATCTTAAACAAACTGCATTTTCTTTTAAGAGAAAGTTCTAACCATTTTCCATGATATTTTCCTAGAACAATTGGAGTTAGCTGTCGGGAGCCGTTATGAGGGCCCGTGATGAGATCATGAAGAAAATACCGGGCAGGCAAGGCCGTCCGGGACCCCATCCATGATGAAGTCACGAGGAAAATACCTGACAGGCAAGGCCGTCTAGGATGAGGGACCCTCCAGGTTGGCCTCGGCCTCTACCCCACCCTGCATCCTCCCCGCTTTTCTGCTGTTGTTCTTGTTCGCCCTGCTGTGGATTCTTGTGTTGCCTGCCGAGAGCGCTCCTGCTCCTCTTTCACTGAATGAGAACCAACTTAAAACCCTAATTAATAAATCTCCTGGACGCTGGTACCCTATGAAGGGGCCAGGGATGAAAGAAATGCTTCAGTTCAAACCCTTTAGCTGGCATTCTGGCTTGTTTGATAAATGTGTGCTCTCATTGCACAAAATGCTCATGATTGTTCTAAACATCCTAAACATAGTATGCTAACAAAAGACACTATTAAGCATAGGCCCCTTCGCGGGGTGAGAAAAGCTCCACAAATATTATAGCCACAAATGTGCCTAATAGAAAATAGGCATTAGATAGAGATTAGCTGGCGACTTTTTGCAGGTAATTAACTTTTAGACTAAGAGCCTGTTTTTGCCATATCTGCTGTTTTTGAAATCCTTTGCATTTCTGTTCTGTAAAAAATGTAATCCTATCTAGTTTCCTTGGAGATGACACCTAATAGAAAGAAAATAGATTAACCACAAATAAGACAGGGTCGGCTACTGAAGTTGCTTAAAGTTGCACCAGGTGCAAGCCATAAATTGTCAACAGGCCTAAAAGCCAAAAGATATTATACATAGAGATTAACCATAAAAAAGGCCCTAATAGGCACAGAGCCCTTTGGGGGGGTGAGGAAGCCCTATTAGAGAATACAAAAAATATTGTTTGAAAAGTTGTTATTAGATCAATGTTTGATTGATGTTAATGTGCTGAGATTGTGCAGTGGAAACTATTGTTAATATAGTTAAAGATATAGTAAAATAAGAGTTTAGCCTTAGTGTAAAAACAATAAGATAATTGTTAATTTTAACCAAGAGTGCTAAACAGGGGCTGCTTCACCAGAGCCACAGAGTCTTTGTGTGTTAAACTTTTTAGATAAATTTAGCTGAGAATTTCTGCAAAAAGACTGTCTTTCATGTTAACAGGATTGTATTTCTATTACGTTACAACTTGCTGTACCATGAGACTGCCACTTTTCTGTTTTCTGCTGAGCTCAAGGCCAGAAGTTAATGTACAAAAAATCTATGGGAAAAGACTCTCATAAAAAAAAATATACAGAGCACACCTGGCTTCGTGAAGGACAAACTGATGTAATGTTAAACCAAGTCTGTGTGCTTATCTGCCCCTTAGAAATGTACCAACTTAGGGTATAAAGGCGATGGTGAAAAATAAAGCAACTGCCAGACTCTGCTGCATATTCCTGGTCTGGTCTCTTTCTTTCTTTCTCTCTCTCTCCCTAGCAGACTTGGCCCTATCAAGGCCGGTCCTACGTGTCTCTCTCTCGCTGACGCCGTTCATCCTGAGGGTTCCCCTGGATCCTGCTGGGGCTGGACCCCGGCAGTTAGCTACTTTGGAATTGTTATGGATTGTTACTGCCCTGCCTGTGGCCCACCTGTCTGCTTCCTCTTTCTGCCTTCTGGGTTCTGTACATCTATCACTTCATGTCTAGCCCTCTCTTGCTTTTTGAAGGACTCAGCACCTGGTTACAGCCTAACAGCAAACGATAAAACGATAGGATTGACCTAGAACTCAGATTATTTCTTCATCTTGATTCGTACCACTGAGGGATTCAGGAAAAAAAAAAAAAAAAAAAAAATATATATATATATATATATATATATAGAAAGAGTTAAAATTAACACAGTTGAATTCCAAAGACCTGAAAACCAGGAGAGCCAATGGTGTGGTTCCAGTTTGAAGGCCAGCAGGCTTGTGGCCCAGATAGAACTGATGTTTCAACCTGAGTCCACAGGCAGGAAAAAGCTGGTGTCTCAGTTAAAAGGCAAATCAGTTTTTCTGTTCTACTCAGGCCTTCAGCTGATTGGACGAGGCCCCTCACAGCAAGGAGAGCAACCTACTCAGTCTCTCGATTCAATGTTAATCTCACCCCAAAACCCCCTCTCAGAAACACCCATTTGCTGTTTGATCAAATATCTAGGCAACCCAAAGTCTGGTCTAGTTAACCATCACACAACTCATGAGAGTGGATAAAACCATAGTGATAAAATAGTTTAAGAAAAGATCAAAGGATAATGGTACAAAGTAAAGCAAGAATAAATTTGATGGCTATTATTTCCTGTATCTACTTCAGAAGCTATATCTCAACCAGAAAAGAAAAAAAAATCATCATACAGAATATTCATGTGCCACATGTGTATTTATTTTTTTAGTTAGAAAAGACTAACTGTTAAAATAATTCCCTCATAAAGTCATTAAAATATTAAAATATGTTCATGCAGAAATTTTAAAATGATAATAATATAGTACTACAGAGAACATTGCTAAAGCTTTACAAATTCCAAAGATCTTGCATACATATTTTTTGAACCTTACAACATTAGGATAGTTGATAAAGTAGATTTCAGATAGAAATAAAAGTACGAAGTATATAATAATAATATAGTGACGAGATTGACATTCTGTTTAGGGGCACGGTCTGGACATGAGGTTGTAATGTCAGGAAACAATGTCTAAGAAGATGGGGGGGGTGAGAACCTGGCTCACTCTCTGAGTATTTATTATTAAATTTGGATCATCCTGGCTCCCTTCATGCTGACACTTAAATCTATGCTGAAATTGAAAAGAATCATTTTAATCATGACAGAATTCATGTAGTGGGATCCTTTAATAGGTTTCTTAGTAATTTTATGGCTAGACATCTTTTTTGGAGGCCATTGAGTGAAAATTCTGGCCTCTCAGTTCACTAACTTTCCAACTTGTAAGTCTCATTTTCCCAAAATGTAAAATAAGTAGCAGGTCCTCAGAGACAGGTAGGGAAAATGGGAATGTGCACAGAGCTTCCAGCCCTGTTAGGTTATAATATAACCCATTATACTATTGGTCCTCAACAAATAATCGACCCCAAGCCCTCCTTCCCCACTGCTGTTGTAATCGAGCAGCAGTCTTGTTCAGCAAAACAGTCCAGTGCTGCAGTAATGAACCAGATTGCTTGGATAATTGGCATTCTCCCCACCAAATGCAAGATTGATAGATTCAATATAAATCTATGCCGTTACTCATTCTTGTAATAGAGAGTTCTCATTAAGGATATGGATTAATTGGCTTACTGATGTTTTAGTGTGAGAGCCAGATTTGAATAAGTGGACTCGGCACTCCTGAGAAAAGCAAATTAAACACCAATAAAGGGAGAAACGCGCTTGCTTAGGCTGAAGTCTCGGTCATGGGCTCAAATTAAGGATCTGATTATAAGACTTGTCAATGTGAGTGGATACTAATGTCTGACACATGAAAATGCGCTGAGTTTTTCACATGACAGTTTACTTTCCATCCAAGACACTCATACCCCTCGGAGCCGCACTGTCTCCCCTCCCCAAAAGATTTTCATCGAGGATTCCTAACCACT